>NC_064570.1:72352803-72655833 GCF_937001465.1 Orcinus orca
GCATCAGAAGTACGTATGTGAAAAATTTGGGCCAATGGGACACATGGAAGCTCATTTCTGGGATCTCCTAAGCAAGAATGTTTCCTGTCCTTCGGAGAGCCCAGAGAAAGCGACCAGAAATCAACCTTCTCTCTCATTTTGGACGGCACGATTTGTGGATGTAAAATCTGGAACTGCTGCAGCCATTTTGTCAACATGACGGACATCAGCTTGAGGAGGAAGCTAACAACATGGGAGATGGGATAGAGACTTGGAAAGAAAGTGGTCCCCTGATGATACTGTTGAAGCCCTGAAGACTATCTCGCTTCTGAACTTTTCAGTTATGGGAACCAATAACTGGCCCCCCTCCCCACTTTATTATTTAAGACAGAGTTTGATTTTTGGTTATTTGCAGTATGAGTCCTAACCGATGACTCCTAAGCCACTAGCACATAAATCATATTTCATCCCAGGGAGAAAATGTTGAGAAGTGAGATTGAATCCCGAGGCATCCCAACCTTAGAGACTGGGCCAAGGAAGAGGAACATAAAAGAGAGAAAAGGAACAGGCAGAAACACAGAAGGCGACGCAGGAAAGTGAGGAGTCACTGGGCGGGGGGGGGGGGAATGTGTTTGAAGAATGAGGGAGGAGTCCCCTCTTTGAGAGCTCCTGGGAGTTCAGGTAACATGAGGGCAGGTACATGACCTTGGAAATGGCAACATGCAGCTTGCTAGTGACCCTGTCAAGTGCAGTCAGAAGAGGGGAGGAGGGAAGCTGGTAGAGTAGAAGGCAGGGGAGAAGGGGTTCGGGAGTGAAGACAGTGGGTGGACACACATTTCAAGAACTTTTGCTGCAAAGACAGGAAGAGCAGCGAGTCAGGAACAGCCAGGGCTGTGGGGCTGGGAGAGTTTGTTTTCATAGCTTTCATCTTTTTTTTTTTTTTTTTTTTTTTTTTTTTTTTTGCGGTACGCGGGCCTCTCACTGCCGCGGCGTCTCCCGATGCGGAGCACAGGCTCCGGACGCGCAGGCTCAGCGGCCATGGCTCACGGGCCCAGCCGCTCCGCGGCATGTGGGATCCTCCCAGACCGGGGCACGAACCCATGTCCCCTGCATTGGCGGGCGGACTCTCAACCACTGCGCCACCAGGGACGCCCCATCATTTGTTTTTTTGAGAATGGAACAGACGAGCGTTCCATATGCTGAGGGAACGATCCAGAGGAGAATAGTAAATAAAGGCTGCAGAAAAGAAGAGCAAGTGCAGAGGCGCTCCTAGTAAAGGTGAGAGGGATGGTACCCGAGGACAAGAGGAGACGCTTAGTAAGAGCACAAACACCTCGTCCTTCGTCAAAGGAGAGAACAAAGAACGTGACTGGGTAAAAGAAGGCTTGTGGATTTGTGCTAAGAAGTTGGAGAAGCGTCTGTTCTGTTTTCTCAGTTGAGTGTGAGTGAACATCACCTGCCAAGATGTAGGAAAAGCATGTGATCAAATGTGGTCATGGCTTCCCGGCAGGACAGAACTTTTCTTTGTTAGGCTTCTGGAAAATGACCTTTTACATTCCTGAAGTTGTAAAACTCTTCCAAGTGACTTTCTTGTCTATTAAATTCTAAAAGGGATGCCTTACATTTTTTGAAAGTTTTGCTACATGTAAATGGGACAGGAGGGGGTGATGGAGGGGGTGTTTCTTTTACCGCCAGTTTAAGGTTTAGGCAACTGGATTCAGATTCTCTTAAAGCTGGTTTTTGTTAAAGGGAAATTTAAAACTTTCCACCTGAAATATTTATAAGCCCGTGACATGTTATTTTCTCTCCAACAGAGAGTTCCTGTTTGCTACAGTTAAGTTAGCTCACATCTGTGGTCTTCATTGACAAGAGTCCTGGCCTTTTCCTCTTTCTTTAGATTTCCTCTAGTTCTCTGGTACTATGAAAAGTTGGAAAAATAATTTATAACACTTAAAAATCAAAGCTATAACTAAAATATATATTCTTCATAGCCTAGAAGAAAATAAAGTATCATATTCCACTTCTCTGGACAGTTTTATAATAAGTGTCAAGTTGAGAAACTGCTTGATGTTTCAAGATGAGTAGTTATGACTTCTAGTTATAAGTTAGTAGGGGGCTCTTATTACGTTGTAATTATAGGTTTTAGCTAACAAGATAATTTAAGTTAATTAGACTATTATAAAGACCATGTAGAGGAGGAAAGTGTGGGTTATTGTTTTGTGAACACTGCTGGATTTGTCCTCATTTTGGGCAGTACGAAATAACTTATTTTGCACAAAACCACTTAAGAGACTTAAAATACAACTTCGTGTGTAACCTCTCTAGCTGTGCAATTCTAAAGAGCGAGCCCATCATATCCACCTGGGGTACTGGCTTCAAATCCTGATGACACGGAGCTGAGAACAAGGACTAATTTCATTCAAAGTCAAATCCAGTCTATGAACCAAAGTGCCTTGGGGTCAGAGATGAAAATACAAGCCTTACTCAGAATGTTGTTCAAAACACATGGCCCAGGAGAGGGTAAACCCACACATTTATAAAACACACTCAGTGGGACAGTTCTAGGCTTTTCTGAAAGGTCGTCAATTAAAACCACCTTAAAGATGCTTTGTTAGAACAGAAGATTTCAATCACGGTCTTTCTAGCTACCAGTGTATAACTATTTGGATTTAAAATAAGTTTTAACTTAAGATATGTAACTGCATATGGTATATGTCTGTGTGGTGCGTGTGTATAAAACGTTCCTTTAGTGAAGGGACTTGAGTGAATGGTGGGGGCGGTGCCAGGTGAGAGAGTCCAATAGCTGTGATCACATTTTAAAGCTGATCTTCAAAGAGGTTCTCGTATTGTACTGAATAGCTCAGCACCTCAGGTCATGAGTTTAAAGGTATTTCCTACAGCAGTGGAGCTCACGGAGTTATCCTTACTCTGGAAATGTCAGATACGGATTCACTGGGATGAAATTGTTAATGGGATTATCAGTAGAAATTTGATGTGCTTTCAGGTTGCAGCCAGGAGAGCGAAGTTTGGCTAAACTGACTAATTACTGATCCCAATCAGTAATGACCATGCTTATGGTTTTCATTTTCTCTTAATAGGGGCAAGTTCTGTGTGTCCCCTGCCCAGTTCAAAAATAGAAGAGGTGAGAACAAGAAGGAAAAAAAGAAAGTAAAGCCCCAATCATCATTTTTTTTTTTAATTTTATTTTTGGCTGAGTTGGGTCTTCATTGCTGCGCGCAGGCTTTTCTCTAGTTCCGGCGAGTCGGGGCTACTCTTCATTGTGGTGCGCAGGCTTCTCATTGCGGTGGCTTCTCTTGCTGTGGAGCACGGGCTCTAGGCACGCAGGTTTCAGTAGTTGTGGTGCACGGGCTCAGTAGTTGCGGCTCGCAGGCTCTAGCACTCAGGCTCAGTAGCTGAGGTGCACAGGCTTAGTTGCTCTGCGGCATGTGGGATCTTCCTGGACCAGGGCTTGAACACGTGTCCCCTGCATTGGCAGGTGGATTCTTAACCACTGCGCCACCAGGGAAGCCCAAGTCCCAATCATTAACCTTGGATTTGTGCCTTTTCTCTTGAATCCTCTTCCTTATCTTGGTAAGAGAATGTCATGCTCTCTCAGTGGGATTTTGAAGCCTTTCACCAGCTTTGTTACTGGCTCAGATATAGCCCAGAGTCAGGTAGTTATTTAGACACAACTGTCTGCTTTTCATCAAGTCATCCAGACCTATCTTCAGTGACACATTGGCAGGGCCAAGGGGACCTGCACACAGCCCTGTCAGGGAAGATGAGCCGGGAGCCATGAAGAAAGCAGGGCCTCAGGTGGCCCACGCCAACTTCCCACTCATGGAGCTCCATGCCATTCATAGCTTAAAGCAAACCAAACAAACCCTGTTCCCTTTCGAGAGGAGTGGGCAGGTTTCAATTTTCTCTTGGATATGGCCAACAATCAGAATTTTTAGGCAGGAGATAATGGAAGATTGAATGTTTTTCTTCTTTTAAAAAATATCTAGGAGTATTAAGCTAGAGCAGTGAAAGTTCAGACAATTATACCATTTTCTTTTGTTTACTGTTTTTCTCAAATTGAAAGAAAAACAAACTACAAGCAAAACAGATTTGGGATGAAAGCCAAGATTTGTCTGTGGTTCGATTTTGCACTGCCCTGTGGTTCGATTTTGCACTGCCCTGTGGTTCTGATTCCTTTCTCTGTCACAGGGAATATGCAGTGGCCCAAGCCCAGAGTGACTTTCAAGTTCTGCATCCCTAATGTGGGGTTTTTAAAAGTGTGTTCCACTGAGAAACCGTATTGCTAAATGCTCCCTGTAGGAGGAGTACACCTCTTCTTATATCAGACTTGGCCATGTGACTTGCTTCAGCCAACGAAATGTGTGTTGCTTCCAGCAAAACCTTAAGACCATCACAAGGTTCTACCATTTTCCTTTTATCTCCTCCATGAGACCAGCAATGGCTCAAATGGGAGTTGCCCTTTCAGCCTTGATCCAAGAGTTAAGAAGATGCTGAATAGAGCTACAGCTACCTAGCAGCTGTCTTGTAAAGTGAAAGAGAAATAGAGCACTGTTGTTATAAACCACTGAAATTTTGTTACTGCAGCATTACCCAGCTCATCCTCACCAACACGTTGTCAGGACAAAGGGGGCTCTTTGTATCAAATGATTTTTTAAATGCTACATATGCTATCCCACTTAAAACATAATAATGTAGACTGGCATTTTAAAAGATGTCCAAAAATCTTGCAGGAAAGAAACTGGTTTACTACTGTAATCTAGCATTTTCCCAGTAATCTTGAGTAAAGAATTTTTTTTACATAATACTTAATAACTTTTCACCAAACACACTTTTTAAAAAAGCTGCCCTAATGCATTTTTGTCTGTTACCTGAAACAGAGGTTGATTCATGAAGCTGGTGGCTCTTGTGAACTTCTGCAAACTAGTCATTACTGGCTTCATTCCTTTGTTTGTTCATTCATTCATTCATGAAAAAATATATCAGGTACTAGAGTTAGTGTTGGAGATGCTAAGGTCTCCCACTGCTATCTCGTGGGTGTGCAAGAAATATCACTGTCATTAATTTCTATAAGTGAACTTCATTTCTGACTGGGTATCTAAGCACATGTACCAGGTTGTTTTATTTTATTTTATTTTATTTTTTGCGGTACGTGGGCCTCTCACTGTTGTGGCCTCTCCCGTTGCGGAGCACAGGCTCTGGACGCGCAGGCTCAGCGGCCATGGCTCACGGGCCCAGCCACTCTGCGGCACGTGGGATCTTCCCAGACCGGGGCACGAACCCGTGTCCCCTGCATCGGCAGGCGGACTCTCAACCACTGCACCACCAGGGAAGCCCATGTACCAGGTTTTGAGAGTATGATTACTGCTGGTCACATGTCCACTGTCCAGTTCCACATGGTGGCTTCGGGACTGGGGATGTGACACCGTCCTATGAGTTTCAGGCCAAGCCTAGGGCGTGGGAGCATCTTTGCAGGGGTCTCCACAATCCTGCGTTGCTGGGCACATCACCCAGCCCTTCCCTCCACGGCCTTAATGCTGCTGCCAAGAAGCAGGGTTCAGTTCCTTGCCCCGGGACTACAGGAGGCAGAATTCTATGACAGCCTCCAAGATTCCTGGTCCCAGGGGTACACACACCTTTCCTGAGTTATACAACGAACAATAATCTCGGTACTGCTGTGTAGGGAGTTTGCAGATGTGACTGAAGTGCCGAATCTGTTGACCTTAAATTAAAGAGAACAGTCACGTGAGCCTCACCTAATTACACAAGTCCTTTAAGAGCAGAGCATTCTTCCTGCTGGTTGTAGGAGAGGAAGCCAAGGATTCAAAGCATGGGAAGGATTCAACACGCCATTGCTGGCTTGACGACAGAATGGAGGGCAGCCCTGACTGTCAGCCAGCAAGGAAGCATGGGCCTCAGCCCCATAAGTGCCAAGAAACTGAGTTCTTCCAGCCCGAGTGAGCTTGGAAGCGCGTTTCTCCCAGCCTGGCTGACACCCTGATTTCAGCCTTGTGATACTCTGAGCAGAGACCCAGCCCTATCACACTGGACCTATGGAACCAGGATTGTAGACTCTAGGACCAGCTGGGTCTATAGAACTGCGATCAGTGTTTCAAGCTGCCAGGTATGTGGGGATGTGTGATGCAGCAAAAGAAAACCAGCACATGCACCCCAGGCCCTGTCTTCTCTCTTCCTCTCCTCTGGCCTGGGGTCTCTGTTTCCAGTTTGGAGGGGAAATCAGAGAGCGTGAGGGAAGCCTGGGCAACCTTACTTCTTCAAGACATTCTCTCTCTCTTTTTTTTTTTTTTAGATATTTGAAATACAACTTTATTCTGATTCTAAACGAAAAGGAATGGGAATGACAGTTAAGATTCCACCACTGAATATTGTGATGTGACTGTAGCAGTCTTATATTTGAAACTCAAGGAGGAAAGAACTGTGTTCCAAAACACCTAAATATGCAGGTCCAAAAAAATGAAGGTTTGTTTGTTTTTTTTAACTGCCACATTCACTCCAAAGCCCATTCATCTCCTTCAGCATCCCAAACAATAAGCACATGTTCTGCTTAGCTATGTAATAAAGTGGCAAACATGCTGCACCACTGACATCACAGGACAGTTGCCTATAAAACTAGACTTCTGACGCTGGGCTCCAGCTTCACTTTTCTCACAGGTCATCATGTTCATCCGGGAGGGCAGTTGTCTGAGCAACCTCTAGATCGTGCTCGTACTGCGCTGCCAACACTGGGTCCATGACCCCCTCTGCTGGGGCGAGAGCAGGCATGGCGACGAACTCCGAGTTAGGGTCTCCGATCGGTTTTCTAGCAAGCCAGAGGAAGGGCTTTTCAAAATTGTAGTTACTTTTGGCAGAGATGTCATAGTACTGAAGATTCTTCTTTTGGTGGAAGACAATCGACTTTGCCTTAACCTTTCTGTCCTTAATATCCACTTTGTTGCCACACAACACGATGGGGATGTTCTCACACACTCGTACCAGATCTCTATGCCAGTTAGGCACGTTCTTGTAAGTAACCCTCGATGTTACATCAAACATTATGATGGTACACTGAGCTTGGATGTAATAGCCATCTCTCAGTCCACCAAATTTCTCCTGGCCAGCTGTATCCCATACGTTGAACTTAATGGGTCCCCTGTTGGTATGCAACACAAGGGGATGGACCTCAATGCCCAAGGAGGCTACATACTTCTTCTCAAATTCACCAGTCAGATGGCGTTTCACAAATGTAGTTTTCCCAGTACCGCCGTCCCCAACCAATACGAGCTTGAACTGCACTTGGGGCTCTCCTTGCGCAGCCATCGCGATGCTGCTTCCAGAAGCGTCTCCGCGCCCGTCTGACTCAAGACATTCTCTTTACAACCTCTTCCTCTCACTTCTTTCAAAGCCCGCATGTGGGTTTCTGTTTTTTGATAGGTATCTCACTTCCTTTTTAAAATTTTTATTGGCGTATAGATGAGTTACAATGTTGTGTTAGTTTCAGGTGTACAGCAAAGCAGTTATACATATACATATATCCACTTTTAAAATCTTTTTTTAGAATCTTTTCCCATATAGGCCATTACAGAGTATTGAGTTCCCTGTGCTATACAGCAGGTTCTTATTAGTTATCTATTTTATATATAGTAGTGTGTATATGTCAATCCCAGTCTCCCAATGTATCCCTCCCCCCACCCCGATCCCCTGGTAACCATAAGTTTGTTTCCTACATCTGGATGTGTTTTCTTAAAGAGACTTCTAGAAAGCAAAATCCAGGGAGGCCTGCAAGCTGCATTTCCCCTTCTCCATCCTCCAGACACACTCAGAGCTACCACCTGTTAGCCCGAGACAATAAGATCTGAGCCTGCTGGAAGTGAGGAAAGAGAAGTGAGGAAAGAGAACACACAAGGAGGGGAAAATACTCCACGGACTAGTATCTTCACATACTGTTCCTTCCCAAAGCTTCGCCTCATGGCCCTGCGGATCTAGATGTGACAGAGGCAAGTTTTCCAGCAGGAACACCAGAGGCAGCATGTGACCAAGAGACAGCCCGCCCCGGCCCTCGCCTTGTTACACTCCCCAAGTGGTGCAGGATGAAATGCCAGATCAGCCTGTGGGAAACAGAAAGGAAAGCTGTGTCCCAGGCTCTGGCCGGTGGGCAGGGCACCTACACGGAGCATTGCCCTGAGGGTGGCAGCATTTGGCAATGAAGGATGTTTAGACGGTGGAAATCCTAGACTCCCAGGCAAAGGGAGAACCCATCTGGTGACATCTCCTGGTATCAGGCTCTGGTGGACCAAATCTCGACTGGTAATTTCATAAGTGCAAATGTTTCTCTGGGGTCCAAAGAGGGGCTGACTGCAGCCCCTGGAATGTGGGCTGTGAGGGTGAAACTTCTGAGAATCACAGGACAAGCAGCCTTCGTATTTCTTTCCCCAGGGCAGCCTCTAGAGAGAACAGGCAAATAGAACGAGCAGTTCCCAGCTCTTCAGGGCCCGTGTTCTGCCAGACAGTGTGCCATGCATCTTCTGTGCATTATATAGTTTAGCCCTCATAACAAACCTGCAAGGTCAATAAATCCCCATTTTAAAGCCCAGGCAGTTGAGCCGCAAGAGGTTAAGATAAGCTGCCCAATTCACACACTCCCTAAGCGGTAGAGTCAGGGTCAATCAGAAAAGAAAGCTCAGGCAGCAGAGTTGTCAGGGGTCAGCCCAGCAGATCCTGGCCACCATTGCTCTGGTCCTGCACTCTCTAGAACAGGTTTCCTTCACATAGGGATCCCCAAAATATCTGTAGGCTGGTGGTGGAAAGGAAAGTCCCATGGCTCAGAGGCGGCATGCATGCGCATATGGGTGAATCTGTTTAGATTAGTTGGCAAAGTCCAAATGAAGTGAGGAATTGGGATTACTTTGATCTTGGTGGCTGCAGGATAACCTAGACTCATACCCTTGGTTCGCCAAAGGTGGTTATGCTTGTTTGCACTCACTACGGCTGCTTGAGAGGCTCCCACTCTAGCTCTCCACTGTTTTAGGTCTCTTTAACACACGCATAGGAAGAATTACTCATTTCCTCCTTTTGGTCCAACAGGTTAGATTCCAACTGCTTCTAATATACCCCATTGTGTTCAAGTGTGTTGTCACCGAACATTCCACCCAACGACCATTAGCATTTATTGTTGTTTCTTCAAGACCAAAGTAAGTCTAGCACATAGTGGGTCTTTGGTATTTGAGAGGAAAAAGAGAGAAACCTTTGCACTGTCCTGGCCACAGAGATATAAGGGTTTGGTTCTAGAATGTGTTCTTACAAATCAACCAAGGCCTAGCCAGCTCCAAAAGCAGAAGCATCTCTGACCTGCCCCCTAGTGCTTGCACTGAAGGATAAATGCTGACACTGTGTTGAGATCAGATGCCCCATGGGACAGAAGGTCAAGGATACAGTCATGTGAGCTGGGTCTGAGGCAGTCCCTGGGGGGTGGGGGAGGCCCAGGTGAGTTGTGGATCTGCACTGCAGATAAGTAAGGTTCATTTAAAGGGGCCTCCACCAGTGAAGATGACAACAGGAAATCTCCATTGCTGCTCTTCTCCTTGGGCTTCCAAAGGAACGCCCGATGAAACCATTACCAGGAAAATTACTTCCCTTAAAACCTCTGCTCCTATCTGGCTCGACGTCCCTTCCCAATCTGGTTCTTTACACAACCCCCCACCTAAACCCTCTTCCTGCCCCACCAGACTCAGTGGTGACTGTTCTACAGAATCCCAGTTGATGATCTCACTGGGGCATGGCTCTGTACTTCTCAAATCTGGAGGCGCTCACATCCTCCATTTCCCCTTGGGCCTTGCACCCCCACACCAGCCTTTGCTGGGACTGCTTTGCCACATGCTGTGAGGAGACCTCCTGTGGCTCACTGGCGCCAGATTGGAGCTAGGAGATGGGGGAATATCTTGCCACTGAACTGGGGAAAGCGAGAGTGCTGTGGTTCTGGTAGACCTATTTGAGACTTGCGATGTGTTCTCTCAGAAGCAGTGCCAATTAGGTTCTAGAATGCTGTTAGCACAGCACTCTTTTTGCTATGTGATGAGTGCTGTTGGCTGTGGTGGGCTGGCCTAACATTTCCTACGGGAAAATGCATTCTGAGTTCCCAAGGATGTCTTAGAAATGAACTTTTGAATCTACAACGTGTTTCTCAAATTTCTCCCAAGGAGCTTATGATTTTTCTCTGTCATGATGCTGAGCTAGTTCTGGTTTCGTGTTGAGTATAAACCAACACCCAATGCCCAATCTCAGGCTCTTGGAAGTGAGTGATGCCGGGAAGAGAAAAAGTTTCCCTGAAAACACCTTCCCAGAAAGCAACACAGAAGCTGGACTCTTCCTTTGGAACAAAAACTCAGAACATTCTGACCTTGGATTGGATTCCTATTTTGAACACTCAGGAGGAGGGAAGTGAGATAAGGAATTGTGGGGCAGCCCAATTGCAGTGGCTGTGAACCAAGTCCCAGGTTCCAGTAAAGTTACTTTACTTCCTCCTCTGACATCTGCCCTTTCATTTCATGTCCTTGTCAAGATGATATTATGAGAACATGTGTCTAACATGATCTTAGGAACAATGATTTTGAAAATATCTCTTTATTGAAGCCTTGTCCTTGACACTTTCTGGTTGGATCTAAGTTATATGTTCTCTTCTGAATGAAAGAGATGTGATCACCAGTTTCCTTAAATGGACTCAACCCTGGCAAACTTGGCTTAAGATGTTGGGTAAGTTCTGAGGAAGGATTAGACTCAGTTCATAATTTCAGACAACGTGCTCCACACTCTTCTCCACATCACCACCTTGAAATGTTACTAAATGAGCAGCAAAAAAAATCCCTGTCTTTCCTTTCTGGCTCTATGGTTTCCTTCTGCTTGCTGACTTTGCAGGCAGCCTGAGCAATTCCACTGTTTGTCTGAGCCTCTTGAAGTAAACTGGCTGTCTGCTTAGCACTCTGAACTTTAGAAGGACAGGGTTTTTGAAATTCAAGGGAGCACAAGAAGGACTGTACTATTATTTTATTAATGTGCCAGTGTTGCTGTCAGAATGGCCAACATTAAAAAGTCCACAAATAACAAATGCTGGAGAGGGTGTGGAGAGAAGGGAACCCTCCTACACTGCTGGTGGGAATGGAAACTGGTGCAGCCACATGGAGAATAGTATGGAAGTTCCTCAAAAAACTAAAAATAGAGTTACCATACAATCCAGCAATCCCACTCCTGGGCATATATCTGGACAAAACTCTAATTCAAAAAGATACATGCACCCCTATGTTCACAGCACTATTTACAATAGCCAAGACATGGAAACAACCTAAATGTCCATCAACATAGAAATGGATAAAGAAGATGTGATATATATAATATATATTATACACACACACACACACACACACACACACACAAAATGGAATATTATTCAGCCATAAAAAGAGTGAAATAATGCCATTTGCAGCAACATGGATGGACCTAGAGATTATCATACTAAGCAAAATCAGAAAGAGAAAGACAAGTACCATATGATATCACTTATATGTGGAATCTAAAATATGACATAAATGAACTTATTTACAAAGCAGAAACAGACTCACAGACATAGAGAACAGACCTGTGATTGTCAAGGGGGAGGGGGATGGGGGAGGGAAGGACTGGAAGTTTGGGATTAACAGATGCAAACTATTACATACAAGGTGGATAAACAACAAGGTCCTACTGTATAGCACAAGGAACTATACTCAATATCCTGTGATAAACCATAATGGAAAAGAATATAAAAAAAAGAATGTATATATACATATGTATAACTGAATCACTTTGCTATACAGCTGAAGTTAACACAACATTGTAAATCAACTATAATTCAATAAAAGTAAAAAAAACATGCCACTATTGTTTCTCTTGTATCCTTTTTTGTTTGTTTGTTTGTTTGTTTGTTTTTTGCGGTACGCGGGCCTCTCACTGTTGTGGCCTCTCCCGTTGCGGAGCATAGGCTCCGGATGCGCAGGCTCAGCGGCCATGGCTCATGGGCCCAGCCGCTCCGCGGCATGTGGGATCTTCCCGGACCGGGGCACGAACCCGTGTCCCCTGCATCGGCAGGTGGACTCTCAAACACTGCGCCACCAGGGAAGCCCTCTCTTGTATCTTTGAAATGGATTTTCATCGTCTAAGAGAATTCACAGGCAAAGAATATCCTTCCCTCTCATTTTTGTCTTAAGGTCTCTACTTAAGTCTTGGAATAGTGAAGCTTGAACACAGGAAAAACAAACCAAATCAAAACAAAAACCGCGAAACACCCAAAGAGGCTGCCTGTTGACTCTGCTAAGCTCTGCTCCATACATACCCTTCCACTGGCGGGGCCGGGGTTGGAAAACTCTTCAGTGAAAGTCAGAAGTTGAAGCTCAAGGCTTCTATGAAAAGGCAGGCCTGTCTTTGACATTTTTGTTTCCCTCCAGAGATCTTTCACAGTAACTTTCATTGCAAGAATGACTCTGAATAACAGCTAATAATTACCACAATGGACATTTAATATTTATCATGCTAAGTTCTTAATAACCTATAATAGGCATTAATCATGTAAACTTATTAAGAATCGCAGCAAATTCGTGAGGCACCATTTCCTAGGGTAATTTATAAAACCACAGAGACAATGAAATTTCAACAAATCATTCCTTGAAGTGAAGGTAATTTAAAAATGAATATAATCAAATTTGGTGTCTGACTGACTTCAATGGAATATTAATGCAAGTTCCTTGATGCTATTTGTTAAGGCACGGAAAGGAATAACTTGAGGTTTTGACTGTTAACAATAAAGTAATTTTACTCAAATATTCACGATTCTGAAAGGCTAGCAAAGTCTCAATGGACCTACGGTCTGGGATACTGAAGTCAGAAGAGCATTCTCGGTGGGCGTGAATTTTGTTTTGTTTCTTTGCTGTCTACCTATGTACTAGGACAGTGATTGAATTTAAAGAAAAGGTGGGATACATGTAAGTTCACACACAAGAATTGCTGGATCATATACTAGGAAACTTGAACTGATGCTTTTTCTAATTCGTAAGCTCGCTGATTAAGAAAAACGCTCGCATTAAGAAATTCTCTTTTTCACTTTGAACGCCACCCTCCCGCTCTCCTTCTGCACACAGCTCCAGGACCCTCAGATGCAGGAATGCTCCACGATGGATATAGTTATAAATATAGAGATGTATGTATAGAGCTCTCTAATCCTCTTATTGAGAGAAAAGTTCCCTCACACCTCAAATTCCTGGGTTTAAAGCAAATGTCAGTTCTCCAGCTCGTCCACAGGTGATGACTACGGGTTCCCATACCCAGCTGGTCCTGCCCACTGTCCAGGAGAGGAATGTAGATTCTGTTTCCTGAGTAAATAGGTTTTCTTTAGATACCAATATCTAGATATCTGCTGAACTTGATGCAGAGGCTTTTTCTTCATACCATTTTTATGGAGGTTCCTCAAAAAACTAAAAAGAGAGTTACCATATGATCCAGCAATCCCACTCCTGGGCATAGATCTGGACAAAACTATAATTCAAAAAGATACATGCACCCCTAGGTTCAAAGCACTATTTACAACAGCCAGGACATGGAAGCAACCTAAATGTCCATCAACAGATGAATGGATAAAGAAGATGTGGTATGTATGTATGTGTGTGTGTGTGTGCGCGTGTGTGTCTCTCTCTATATAAAGAGAGAGACACACATGCGCACACACACACACACACAATGGAATACTACTCAGTCATAAAAAATAATGAAATAATGCCATTTGCAGCAACATGGATGGACCTAGAGATTATCATGCTAAGTGACGTAAGTCAGACAAAGACAAATACTGTATGATATCACTTACATGTAGAATCTAAAATATGACACAAATGAACTTATCTACAAAACAGAAACAGACTCGCAGATAGAACAGATTTGTGGTTGCCAAGGGGGAGAGGGGTGGGGAGGGATGGATTGGAAGTTTGGGGTCAGCAGATGCAAACTGGCATATATAGAATAGATAAACAACAAGGTCCTACTGTATAGCACAGGGAACTATATTCAATATCCTGGGATAAACCATAATGGCAAAGAATATGAAAAAGAATGTATGTATATGTATAACTGAATCACTCTGCTGTACAAGCAGAAATTAATACAACATTGTGAGTCAACTATACTTCAATAAAACAAAAATTTAAAAAATGTTAATAGTTCCTTTTTTCTTTTAACTGTGTATTACCACAAGTAATACATGTAAGGTTGCCAGATAAAATAGAAGATATCTAGTTAAATTTGAATTTCAGATAAGAAATGAATCATTTTTGGTATAAATTATGTCCCGTGCAATCTTTGGGACATATTTACACTAAAAAATTACTCATTGTTTATCTGAAATTCAAATTTAACTGGACATCCTCTATTTTTATTTGCTAAGTCTGGCAACGCTTCGTTCGTGCTTTGCATAAATGCAAAAAGAAAGAAACATAAATCCCCAGAATTCTCACATTCTTGATTCTTTTCCTAATCCCTTAATATAATTGGAACTAATTTGGGTCCTTCCCAACCAAATTATTATAAATTAAAATGTTTTAAAAGTTACGTATTCTCAATAAATAGTATCAGCATCCTTAACCCCCTTTGGTTTTTCTTTCTTCTCCAGGAGTCATCTTGTTAAGAAAAATAAAGATGGATGAATCCCAGAGTAAAGCCAGAAATACCACTAGTCAGGCTGTTAAGAGTCTGCTAAAATACTGACAAAGAAAACCTAGGTTACAGATAACACAGTGTCCCATCTTTGGCAGCAAGAGAAGGGTGAGGGTGGCACTCCCTCACTGAAGCACACGTGTGTGTTGGTGTGTGTCTCTGTCCTTCTATCTGTCTGATTATAATCGACAGAATGGAAAAAGAAAAATATACCGCAGCCCCCAAATTTGAGCAAATTGCCCTCATTTCCTTCTTTTTTCTGTTGGTTGATCGAAGCAGGTTATCTATCCATTTTGCTAAGATAAAACGGGAGAATGGGCATCGACTTTGCAAAGGATTTTTAAGCTGTTGCTGACACCAGGACACTCATATGAGTGGTGGATTGTGTGTGTGTGTGTGTGTGTGCATGTGTGGGCATGAATGTGTATAAGTGTAAGTGGGCAAGTAGGAGTGCATGCCTGGGCGTGAGTATGTGCACACGCGTGGGCGTGTGGCGTTTGTGCCGGGGCGGGCAGAGAACAACTTGCAGGGTAAAGACGGCCCCTGAGACAGCAAGACCTGACGCAGAGGGAGCACCTCTCCTGGCCTGTCTGGGTGGTGCCTGGGCACATCAAGATAGCAACAGTGATTTAATCACTACTTTAATGCAATGTGTAATTGTTTTTGAGGAAGAAATACTGGTCAAGGAGTAGATTTCTAGGCAAGTGCTAAAGGCACCTCTCTCCTCCGCTGCTCCTATCCCAAGGATGCGTCAAGGGCAAGGGTGTTGCGTGAGATCCCATTGCTGGGGGGAAGTTGAGGGCCTCAGCCCACAGAGGTGTGGTCTCTCTATGGCCCCTGGACTTTGACTCCCTTGGACTTCCCATTCCTACTTGAAGTGTTTGCTTTGCCCTGGGCCTTGGGGACACTCTTCCATTGATTCTCTTCTGGACTGTAGCTTAATAAAAGGAGCCCTCCTCTGCTTTCTGTGCTGTGTCATATCTGAAAAATAACCGGAAGGTTGTGAATGTCACTGGTATAGGAGAGCTCCTATGACTCAACTACTGAACTCTTGTTTTCCATCTGCCGGACAACCTCAAGGTCATGCCTGATGAAAGGGATGCTCTTCCTGTCTGGACAGGGATTCCAAAGAAGATTCCTTCTGGGTGGATCTCCTCAACTCTTCACACTGGTCAGGGTCAGGAGAATGCCGGGTCCCAAACAAGTTGTTGGAGAGAAAACAATGGAAATCTCAGTAGCCCTCAAGGAGCTCATGTGGTGGCAAAAACAGAGAGGAAACCATAACGATATGAGAAGCATATGAGAGCCTATGGCCACAGGGATGGAAG
The DNA here is from genome assembly GCF_937001465.1 of Orcinus orca. Lineage (NCBI taxonomy): Eukaryota > Metazoa > Chordata > Mammalia > Artiodactyla > Delphinidae > Orcinus > Orcinus orca. Next base: position 72,368,853 of record NC_064570.1, read on the forward strand.
AAGGGTCTGTGTGTGTCTGTGTGTGGCGTGAGATGGAGATCATTTCAGGTAGGCTGGAACAGGTGGTGTTTAAATCGAGCTCTGAAGATCCCTAAGAGTCAGCTCAATAGGACAATTATGCTCGGAACGGCACTGGCGACACACAGAGATGGGGAGATGGCTGCACACTCCAGGGGCTGCAGGGCAATGTGTCCGGATTCTGGAGCCGCGGGAGAGGTACATAAGCAGGACTCTGGTGAGGGGGTGGGGCCATCATGAGGAGGCTGGTGAGCTTTGCTAAAGCGCTTGAGTTTACACTGAGGACCACAGCGAGACACTGAAGAATTTTAGGAGAGTGTTATAACTGGACTTCACCTTTAGAAAGATGTTGTTGGCAACAGCATAGGGAAGCGGCTGGAGGGGGCATAAACAGAGGCAAGAGGATCAGTTAGAGGAAAGAATTAAGGCAGTGGTGCTTGGGGCAGATACAGACACGTCTGTGAACAGAATTTAGGAGTAAGTGATGGGGTGGGGCAGTGCATGACAGTTTCTGGTGTGTGTCGCTGGATGGATGGTGATGTCATCCATTAAGAAAGAGAAAACAGGAGGCGGGACAGACATTGAGGTAGGTTTTGCTATCCTGAGTTGGAAGCCTGTATGACATTCAGATAAGGTCTCGAACTCAGAAGAGAGGTTAGCTACATTGATAGGTTTGAAAATCCTCAGTATTTAAATGTTACATTTAAAGGACCTATCTGGGGTGTTGAGGACTCTCTGTAATAGGCAGGAACAGGTTTCAGTACGTTATTAGTATTATTATTATTTTTGCAGTACACGGGCCTCTCACTGTCGTGGCCTCCCCCGTTATGGAGCACAGGCTCTGGACGTGCAGGCTCAGTAGTTGTGGCTCACGGGCCCAGCCGCTCCACGGCATGTGGGATCTTCCCGGACTGGGGCACGAACCCGTGTCCCCTGCATCAGCAGGCGGACTCTCAACCACTGCGCCACCAGGGAAGCCCCAGTACGTTATTTTAATATTCGCTTATGTAGTGCTTTACAGATATTCATAGATACCTATCTTTTAGAGAAAATTAAAGATTTTCATTTCAAACATCTCATGGTGGTCACCACAGTTCTGAAAGATGAGAAAGGCACCATTTGTCTAATTTGATAGAGGAGGAAACCGAGGCTCAGATTAAATGCCTTTCCTGAGGTTACACAGCTAGTCAGTTGGCAGGGTTTCCTGCCTTTGAATCCAGGACTCTTTCCTGCACTCTCCGGGGCCTCTCCCATTGCAGTGGAGGCCAGCACCGCTCACCACATCCTGCTTCCTGCAGCAGGCAAATGTGGATTTCTTCAGAGCTTTAAAACCCAAAGGTACAATACCCACACGAAGATTATACCACAGCGCTCCTGGCACGCAGGGCATGATCCTAGAAGTCCTTATTTTGTTGCTAAATGTATTCTTTGTACATGCTTATTGTGTGGAATACAGTATAAAAAGAGTAGGGTTACATCAAGGACCAGAAACTCCAGTTTATCTGCATCCTTCTGCTAATCTCTCTCTTTCAGTGCCATGGAAGGTAGAAGCTTGGGTTGGCACAGGGTTGAGATAAAGCTGTGCTGTCTTCAGCACAGTGCCTCTCCCACCACAGCTCTTCTGGGAGGGTTGCACCCACGGGAAATGGGTTGTACAGGAGAAGTATTAAAACAGCCTGTGAGTGCTTCGTCAATTCCCTATCCCATTTCCTACACTGAGAAACAAATGGTTCATGCCGGTTCTGAGCCCTTACCATTGCTGTCCTTGCCCACGAGTGAGGCCACAGACCTTCTACAAAAGCTCCTCAGGGAATCTCTTTAGCGTCTGCCTCCCCCCACTTCCGAGCTCAGGTGTTCTGACTTTCTCAGGCCCCACGTCCCTCTCCATGCCTGGCCTTCCTGGAGTGATGCATTGGCTTGGATGCTCTGCTAGGCCAGCCTTTCAACCACTCTTCACCTGTGCTCTCTAGCCTTAGGCAAATCAACCTCAGATTCCTGGAAAGGATGCCAAATCCAGCAACCTTGGTTTCAACAGTAAAAGGGAGGTGAAGACAATCCTGGGAACTCAGGGAGGGAGTGGATCTCAGGTTCCACGACAGAATTTTTGTTTTCGTAAGTCTCAGCATGTAGTCAGATCATTAAATGATACTTTTCATTCTCACCATGGTTTACGTCCTCATTATGTCCTATCACTGAATGTTTTGGTTATTTATAAATTTCTGCTTATAGGTGATATACAAATACATGCATCCATACTGCCTTTATTCCATTGAGTTATTATTAATAGTTGATCTCAACTGGTGTGTCAGGAGCCTAGGGATTCGTCATCATTCCTCTCCACTAAGATCCTTCCCAACGCCAAATCCACTAATACCTCTATCCTGTTTCTCACCTTTGTTTTTGTTCCACGACCATAATTCAATTCCTTACTATCTTCCTTGGGACTGTTTGTAACATCTACAAAGACTTAAAAGTCCCCACATCAAAAATGATCAGTCTTGGTAACTCAGGAAATCCATAACTAAACCACCAGGAGGGCTCAGAACTAAAGACCACCATCTCCGACAAATATAATCCCTGTCTAGTTGACTGTTCTTCAAAAAGCAGCAAATAGCTGTTTTCTCCCCCCAGAGGTTGCCCTCCTGGCCAGCGCCATGGGCCCGCGACTAAGCAGAGTCAAGTACTTGCGAATATTTTCTTTTATGTTTTTATGGTTTTACCGCTTCTCTGGTTTTCACTGTATGTCACCACAAAGATAATTTTACAAATATTTAGTGCACAAATAATTAAAAAAATAAATATAGCTACATTTATACAACAAACCTTGTGATATCGCAGGACAGGCCCACTAAACCTCCATAACGATTAAGAGTCTTAAAATGTGTAGCAATGAAGCAGCTCATCTTATCAAGAACACTTCAGCCTCTTACTTCAGAAGCACTGGCCTGAATACGTGCAAATTGTTTAAGAGGAAAAGTCCCGAGGTCGTTAGTTGGGATCTCTATACATTACTTGGAAAGAAGCATCATAAATAAAGATATGCCTCGTTGATCTATCACTGAATATTTTGACTCTTAATTAGTAAACCATGGGAAGAAAGCACTCAGGTGTAAGAGTGCTAAGACATACTCTGGGGTGACGATGGACTGTCTGCCTGTTAACAGATACCATTATTAGCGGAAGCGGATGATTGATGAGAAACACTGAGCCAGAGGTAAAGACAACTTTTCAAAGAAGTTGTACCAAACCCCAGGCAGCTACATTCAGTGCTCACAGGGCCACTGTGGTCAGATGCTGCATGTGTCTGCAAGAGCGTAATGGCATTTGATAGATGCTGTAAGGTTTTTAGCACAAGTAGCATGGCTGATAAGGGGACCTATCCTTAATATCTCTTTAAAAAATGTATTAATGGCTGAATTTAAACTGTCTCTACTTCCAGCGACCTAATGGTGTTGAGGTGACGTACGCTCACCTGAGAAGTACTTTACTATCCTAAAGGAAGATGTTACACCTTTCTAAAAATCGCACGTCAAAGACATGTTTCTACAATATGTTGTATCAGAGAAAGGTAAAAATCGGCTGTACAGAGTTCAAATGAAATAAAACCAGAAAATAAATTAATTAACCATGTCCACTTTTTATGACTGGATAAAATAAAAAGGGTACTTAACTCATCTTCCAGACTGTTCAGGAACATAATATGTAAGTATTCTCAACACAAATACAACAAAATCTACAAATACAGACTATTGGTGTAGTGCAAAGAGACCTGTGGCAAAGTCATATTCTTTTGCAACTAACTAAGAAAGAAAATAGGGAAATGTGACTCCACTAGGGCTAGTAGCTGCTGATATGGCCTATTTTCATATTTATTTGCTCCTGAATGGCACTGACCTTTTGATATACTGAAAATAGATTTTCTCCTTGACAAGAAAAATCTTCCAAAATAAATGTTACCTTATTTTAAAAGAAAAAAAAATATTTTAAAAACCCCAGTAAATTGCATGTAAATCAATGAAGTTGGAACATTCCCTCACACCATACACAAGAATAAACTCAAAATGGCTTAAAGACTTAAATATAAGACATGATTCCATAAAACTCCTGGAAGAGAACATAGGCAAAATATTCTTTGACATAAATTGTACCAAAGTTTTCTTAGGTCAGTCTTCCAAGGCAATAGAAATAAAAGCAAATATAAACAGATTGGACCTAATCAAACTCATAAGCTTTTGAACAGTGAAGGAAACCAAAAACAACATGAAAAGACAACCTACAGAATGGGAAAAAGTATTTGCAAACTATGTGACTGATAAGGGCTTAATTTTCAAAATATACACATAGCTCATACAGCTCAATATCAGAAAAACAAACAACCCAATCAAAAAATAGGCAGAAGACCTAAACAGAAATTTTTCCAAGGAACACAGTACAGATGGCCAAGAGGCACATGAAAAGATGTTCAGCATCACTAATAATTAGAGAAATGCAAATCAAAACTACAATGAGATATCACCTCACACCAGTCAGAATGGCTATCAGAAAGTCTACAAACAACAAATGCTGGAGAGAGTGTGGAGAAAAGGGAACCCTCTTGCACTGTTGGTGGGAATGTAAATTGATACAGTCACTGTGGAGAACCATAGGAGGTTCCTTAAAAAACTAAAAATAGAGCTACCACATGATCCGGCAATCCCACTCCTGGGCATATATCCAGAGAAAACTCTAATCTGAAAAGACACATGCAGCCCAATGTGTACTGCAGCATTATTTGCAATAGCCAAACATGGAAGAAACCTAAGTGTCCATTGACAGATGAATGGATAAAGAAGATGTGTTGTATGTGAATATATATATGTATATATATATATATATATACACACACACAATGGAATAGTACTCAGCCATAAAAAAGAATGAAATAATGTCATTTGCAGCAACGTGGATGGACCTAGAGATTATCATACTAAGTGAAGTAAGTCAGACAAAGACAAATATCATATGATATCACTTATATGTGGAATCTAAAAAAATGATATAAATGAACTTATTTACAAAACAGAAATAGACTCACAGACATAGAAAACAAACTTATGGTTAACAAAGGGGAAAGGGCAGGAGGCATAAATTAGGAGTCTGGGATTAACAGATACAGAATACTATATATAAAATAGATAAACAAGGACCTACTATATAACAGTATATATATATATATATTTTTCCACTGAGTGTGTGTGTGTGTGTGTGTATATATATATATATACGTATATATATATTTTTTCACTGAATCATTTTGCCATACACCTGAATAAGCCTGTCCGTAAAGGGGAACAGACTTAGGAACTTCAGCCATAGGAGAACACCCTAAGTTCCAGGACTCCACTGAGGAAGCAGAGGCAAAGACAAAGAAGTGGAGGGAGAGTGGTCTCCTGCGAAGCAGATGTGGATTTGAACTATGGCTTGGCTGTGTGGCTTTGGTCAGTTAAGGGGTCCTTGGGGCCCTCGCCTGATAAGTGAGATAAGTGTGTCAGTGAGGGATTCTGTTTGGCTCCAATTATCAAAACGACAGTGGCTGAAACACAGAGGTCAGGGGAAGCAGCCCAGGGCTGGTAGAGGGGCTCTGGCTTTCTGCCTTGCTGTCCTTAGCTGGGCCTCTCTTCATCAAGATGCTAACTTGCCTGCTCTACCTCCAAACATGGTGCCTTTAAGAAAGAAGGGGGAAGGTGCAGGGAGAGAGGCCCAGGCTGCTGAATTCAAAGAGGGTTTCCCAGGAACCCACTGTCAACCACCCCTTACATTGCATTGGACAGAAGTACATCCCATGGCCACCCTGAGCTACAGGGAAGACTGAAAATATAGTGTGTGTGGTTAGCTTGGACAGACTGTTTCCCCAAAACCAAATTAAGTTTCTATTAGTGAGAAGAGGAGCTAAGAACCACATATCAGTGCCTTGCCACGGCGAGAGTAACGTGCTCCCTTGAGGACATGGAAACAAGACAGCACAGAACCCAGAAGCCTCTGACTTCTGTTCTACCACCTGGGTTACTCTGTAACTCGATTTTCTCCTGTATTTCACCATTACTTCTATATCTCGACTTTATACACTGAATGACCTGGCCATATCACCATTTCAAATCCTGTCGCATTTCCCATAAAGGATGGTGACGCAATTCATGTTTGAAATTCTCCAAGTGAAGGGTGTTTGGGTGGTATCAAGGACCATTACGGAGCTTCTGTGTTACTTTACAGATTCGTGTTTCTCTTTAAGGAGTTTGTGTTAAGTAATGAGGAAACAGCTAAATCATCAATCAGGACAGAATACTGCTTAGCTGTAGTGCTTAGGTGCTAGCCAGCCCGGCCTGGGGTGACATGGCTCAGGGACTCCGGTATTTTCCCACTGACAGCTTAACCTGGAAGTAGATGAATTCCACCAGCTCTTAGCTCTGTGCCGGCTGTGGGAGGCCATAAGCCCTGGTGAGAAAGTATCAGCAGTTTAGGCACCATTATTCCTCCTTCTTCCTGGCTCTCCCTTCTACCCTGATGCTCCATCTTTTAGCCCTGAATAACGAAGGTGCCAGATCAGGTACCCCAGAAAAATCTGAGGATGTTTCAGAAGCACGGGAAGTTAAAGGAGGGAAGATGATCACGCTCAGGGTCTCTGCAAAGCTGGAGGAGGCTTGTCAGAAACCACAGTGCTTGACTTCATAGTGACCTCTGCCTGAGAGCCTGCAATAAGGGAAAAACTTGTCTGAACCACAGTCATCCGCCCCCTTCAAATTGTATCGTGTTATTTTTAGTTTAACCATAGTCTTTGAGGCAATGGTTTCCCAAAGTTATTTCTAGCTCTAACTGATAGTGTTTATGGTTGGAAAAATCAGACCTCGTCTATCCTCGCTGATTTTCCTTCAGATATCATTATGGGATTAACAGCGAATGCCTCTAAAAAGATTACACCTACCAGAGAGAGAAGGCAAAAAAAGGAAAGCATGAATCACACCCCATGCCTATTCCAGACGCTCTCCTCTGGGAAGTTTTCATTCTCACTTAGAATGCAGCAGTCTGACTCCTGTATTCTACGAAGAAAATCAGTTTTTAATATGAAGTTAATCAGAATTTGAAAACTGAAAGGAGTATATTTTCACACAAGGTCAACTTTGAGTAGGTACTAACATCAAATAAGCCCTTAGGAAAATATGTTCTGTCCATAGTTTACACGGAAGCCTGAGCACGCTGTGAACAACAAAAGCAAAGTGGAAGACAGTCCGCTGGAGGATCTTTTCTGAGCTCCTCCTGTGTTCATTCACTCACAGTAATTCATTCCATGAAACGTCTTGAGTGTCCAGCCCGTAAGGCGACAATCGCTGTTGCTGGTTCTTCTGCAGCTCAGAGGTGGAACGTGGAGGCCCTCAGGGGTGCAATGTCCACTTTCATCGCTAGAGTGGCTCAAGAAGAGGGTGGTGGCTGGCATGCTGGCCTGCGGTCACAACCGCCACTGAGCGGACTCTGGGTCTCTTGATGAATGGGTTCAGGGAATCGTTGCCATGGAGCTTTGTTCCAGTGTAAATTCCGAGTCAGCGTGATATTGTGCCTTCTTTCTGAAGACAACTGCTGGATTCCATGAAGCTCAAAGTGGGAAAACTGTAGAAAACCACTCTTGGTTCTTAGCTCCAAACTTTCACATCTAATTGTCGACACTGTTTTTGTCAAGTGACTTTTACGTCACTTCAAGAATGTTTGGCCCTTAGACCAACAAAACAAAGTCTCCCTTTTATTTCATGAAAAAATACAGCATGAAGAGTAGGAGTGTTTTTTGTTCTTGGGAATGGTTTTGCTTAATATTTTTGAGTTGGCGGCATTATTGATTTGTCCATCCATGACTTAGATGTAAGCGTTTTTAGCTTAAATAGTTTAACTTTGGAAATGGGCATCACATGATATAAGCTCATACCCAAGCTGACTGAATTTATGAAACTGGCTATAGCACAAGGGTTGGCGAACTATAGCCGTGGGCCGAATCTAGCATGTTCCCTGTTTTTGTGCAGTTTACAAGCTAAGCATGGTTTTTACTTTAAAAACAATGTGCAGGACATTCATTAAGGATTGCTGTTGGGCTGCCAAAAGGATGCGAAGGAAGTGGGACCGGGCAGAGGGAGAAATTGAACTGTAATGCCGTCCTCTGCTGACGCCCTGGGGAGCTCTGGAGATGGCATTACCTTTCAGAGCTTTCTGGAGTTGGGATACATTGCTGTAAGTGTGGGCTGACCCTGGAAGGAGGTATAACTTTGACCAGGGCAGCCTTCTTAACGAAGGCAATCCTCAGAGAGGGATGATGACTCAAGATCATCTTCTGTCAGCCTGCCCAGCAGCTGGGGACCAGTCCTTCTCTCCTGAGGAGGCTCCAGACTGGCCCAGGGCCTTCCTGAAGAGTCAGCCCAGCACACTTCCCGTGCCTTTTTCCTGGCTCTGCCCTGGAGCTCCCTGGCTTCACGACATGGGGTAGCACAGAGAGAAAGACCTAAGGAAGAAAGCATCTAAGAGAGAAGGAAAGGACATTTCTCTAGAGCTAGAGCTGAATATAAGCTAGATCCTGTCTAGAGCCAGAGCACCCAGGTCTGCTGAGCAGAGGACCTCCCGAGAGAGAAAAAAGCGGCTTATATGTGGAAGCTAAAAAAAAACAAAAGATACAAATGAACTTATATACAAAACAGAAATAGACCCACAGGCATAGAAAATAAACTTATGCACAGGGAGATCAGCTCGGTGCTTTGTGACCACCTAGAGGGGTGGGATAGGGAGGGTGGGAGGGAGGGAGATGCAAGAGGGAGGGGATATGGGGATATATGTATACGTATAGCTGTTTCACTTTGTTATACAGCAGAAACTAACACACATTGTAAAGCAGTTATACTCCAATAAAGATGTTAAAAAAATTAAAAATTTTAAAAAATAAACTTATGGCTGCCAAAGGGGGGTGGGGAGGGATATATTAGGAGTCTGGTATTAACAGATACACACAACTGTATATAAAATAACCAACAAGGACCTACTGTATAGCACAGGGAACTATATTCAGTATTTTGAAATAACCTATAAGGGAAAAGAATCTGAAAAAAGAATATATATGTGTGTGTGTGTGTATATATATATATGTATGTATACATAACTGAATCACTTTGCTGTACACCTGAAAATAAAACACAACATTGTAAATCAACTATACTTCAATAAAAAAATAAAATTAATTTCAAAAAGTGAAAAACAAAAAAAAAGTGATTGTCAGTCTCAAGAGTGGAAGGGTCAATGAAAACAGACCCTCAGCGGGCACAGTGCAGGGCCTCGTACGCGTCCCTGGTCATGGTGAGGACTCCCTCTGCAGAGGAGCTCTGTTAATGCCTGACTTTGTAACCCACTGGGTACAGTAATGTCATAGCAAGGAAGGGGGAGTCTGGACTCCCTTTTAAAGCTGACGACTCTTTTCTCCCCATTGACACTAAATCTCTTTGATTAACCCTACGACTTCTACCCTAAATCTCTTCTGCTGATATAAGGACCTTTTCTCATGTGTTGGCAACGTTTTCCTCTCCAGCATAACTCACTTCAGAGTTCGTCTCATCCGGTAAGTGGTCAAGATCAAGGTTACTCTCAAACTAATACTGGATTGATTGGCCTCACCTCCCACCCTCCCGGAGTTTGTGGGATATGTTTACAAAAGTAGAGAGAGAACCAACTCTGAGCACCTGCCTGTGTTATCTTGTTATCTTCAGGGATGGCGCTTTGTGTATAATAAGCAGTCAGTAAATACTGAACCAGTGCAACAAATACAAATCATAGAGAGATGAATGACTCACCAGCACTGCATGAAAAAAGGGATCCCCAGAGATCTTGGTTCACAACACGCTTCAACAACATCTAGCTACGTGTTGTGTTGCTGTTATTACTATTATTATTATTGATTTCTTTCATTCTTTTATCTTTTTAAAGTCTAGAGCACCCCTTTACTGGAACAGATGTCAACATCAATTTTATCTAGAAAACGGGTACTATAGTGCCTGTGTTGCCAGTTATTCTTTAGTATCGAAAATCTAACATTCCTACAGTAGTTTCTGATCAATCTAAGTTTTTGTAGGAGAAATGACTGCATCTGGGTGGATAAGGAGATTAAAAAAAAAGAGGGTTGATTTGAAGCTGTTTGTATTGGGTTGGCCAAAAAGTGTGTTCCGGTTTTTCCCTAAGATGTATGGAAAAGCCTGAATGAACTTTTTGGCCAAGGCAATACTTAGGGCTCCTCTGTAAAGGAAATTACTCCTCTTGCAGTGATGTAGAGCCTTGGTGGAAAATGAAAGGTAAATGAAGCAGACCTTCGGGAAAATGTAGTGCAGACCAGCAAATTGAGTGCGTGAACTGAGATAAAGTCTCATTTCAAAAACACAACTGTTTCAAACACTTACTAAAATGGGATCAAAGTGCATAGGAAAAAAATAGTGAATTATTATTTGCCCTGTCTAATTTGAAAATATGCAAAATAAATCAAAGTTTAAAGTTAATGCCTCAAAGCACATAAAATAGCATCTATTCCAATGTTCCCCTTTCCTTATAGTGATTATTTGCTGGATATTTCATCCTCTCCATCAAAGGAAAACCTCAGAGGTCAGAGCTGTGTATTCTTTATTTCTGCTTTCCCTGCAACAATAACAGTCCCTGGCACCCAGTGCTTCATAAGTGGAGGAATTTTCCCACATCGTATTCCCAGCAGCGAGTGTATCGGTCACAAACTAAAGTTTTATTGGAAAAATTGTGATGGATTCACTTCACGTTAAAACACAGATGTAAATATGGTAAAAGTCATTCTTCTTTCCCTGTATAGTGAGTCCATTATTTCAGGTTTTATAGATCTTTGGTACCCAAGGATCTCTTTGGTACCCAATATCTCATGAAATTTGTCCTCACAAAATTTTATATCAATAATTTACACCTTACTGTTAATCATTTGTTTTACCTTCTGAGACTAGGTGAGAAGAGATAGCATTTTCATTTTAAATCTTGCAAATGTTAAGACCAAAGCTCCTTTTCCCAACAAAAGCCAACAAGAGTAGTAAGTAAATCTGGGGTGATTTTTCATATCATGCAGGTAACCACTTCCTGTGTTTTTGCAAAAGGCTGTCTTTAGATGTAGTAACGTCTATGCGCACAGGCAATGGTAAGTAAGTTGCTCGAAGACAGACTAGAAAAGTTAAGTGATAGAAAAAGTGAAAGAAATTTTTGGATATAGAGTTACAAGTTTGAACAGAACCTATCACTTATATTTACATATAAACTGTATTGTACTATCCATTTTAACATACATACTTGTCTTAAACCCAACCAATGACCCATTTTTATTTTGTTTTAAGAGGAAGACATCTGAATTTAGAGAGTTATGTGACTTTTGACTGGCCACATATACAATAAATTAAAAAATCAGTTTCAGCTGAAGTTTCACTTCAAAGGTCATGGTTTTAATTATTATGCAATCTCCCATTAAGAAACTTTGACGCTAATTAAAAATCTGGCCAAAAAGCCAATTCTTAAAAAAGGCTGTACTTCACAGAAAACTTTTCTGAAATGGTTGTTTCACGTAGAAATGCAGGCCTACAGCCATGCCTCAGCTCAAGAAGCTACACTTGAATTATACACTGTTATTCAACCTGGCTACTCAAAGACCATCACCTGTGTGGATCCTGCCAGAAGTACCCTGTTTGTCAGCGTTCTGCCTGTTTTGTACGTATGCTCTGCCTTCCTCGATAAGAGACCCTCTGTCTTAATCAACTTGGCTATGGAAAAAAAGTAACACTGTCCTACAGAGGCAAGAGAAAATCCCGGGATTGACAATAATATTAGGGTTAAAAGATGGTAAATACTGTCCATGTCAGGATAACCTTTCTATAGGAGTGGGGACCCAATGTTCTTCCAATAGTCTATAACAATTTCCTTTTTTAAAAAATTAACTTATGTATTTATATTTTATTTTTGGCCATGTTGGGTCTTCCTCGCTGCCTGCGGGCTTTCTCTAGTTGCGGCGAGCAGGGGCTACTCTTTGTTGCAGTGTGCGGGCTTCTCATTGCGGTGGCTTCTCTTGTTGCGGAGCACGGGGTCGGGCTCTAGGCGCGTGGGCTTCAGTAGTTGTGGCTCGCGGGCTTAGTTGCTCCATGGCATGTGGGATCTTCCCGGACCAGGGCTCGAACCCGTGTCCCCTGCCTTGGCAGGTGGATTCTTAACCACTGCATCACCAGGGAAGTCCTATAATAACTTTCTTTCAAACTAGATCTGTCTACAGAAAGGAAGATTTAGCTTTTAGGAAGAAAGTTGCTAGTACATTATTAAATTAGAAAAATTAGCCAATTTAATTTTAAGCCCGAAGACCTGGGTTTAGTATTGAGACCTAGAGCAAATTGCTTAGATTCTCTAGGTCCTGACTTCCTTTTCTGAAGTGAAGAGGCAATAACATCTACTTCTCAATGTGGCTTAAGGCTGGAATGCAATAACATTACCCTAAGGTGTTTTTTAAACTGGAAAGAACTAAGCAAATACATTACCACTGCAGATAAAAAGTTTTATCATTATATTATTCCCGGTGATACTTTACAAATGTACTCCAATGTATGGTTCCGTTCTAGGAAAGTATTTAACAGATATTGTGAATTCGTAACAAGTGTTTCTTAATCTGTTCAAAATTGAGCAGGATATGGGTGTGTACCAGAGAGTACTTTATTTTTCCATTATTTCCACATTTGGAAAAATTGCACAGATTTATGGAAAACTGGAGGGGATCACATGCTGAGTTTTAAACTAAAATGTCTAACAAAATGAAATAAATGTAAAACAGTTGTCAGGTTGCACTATTCAGATAGAAATTAAGATGTTCCTTCTTAAAAGCGAGAGTGAGCACAGACTCAGATGACGACAACGCCTCTAAATATTTACCTCAATTTTGATTCGTAGTTGAAAACACTTTCTTAATAATTCATAATCATCACTAATATCTGTACCATCTTATGTAGTTGGTTTATTGAATAATTTAAACTGAGTAGAGATATATATACAAAGTTATTTTATGTTATTTCAAATGCCCCCTTAAACCGTTATGTCAAATATTCCTTTCCCACCCATAGCATTTTGTTTACAGTCCATAATTTCCTGTCACTTTTCAGTTATTTAAAGACTCAATCTGGGGTGGGGTAGGGATGGATTGGGAGTTTGGGATTAGCAGATGCAAACTATTATATATAGGATGGATAAACAACAAGGTCCTACTGTATAGCACAGGGAACTACATTCAATATCCTGTGATAAACCATAATGGAAAAGAATATGAAAAAGAATGTATATATATGCATAACTGAATCACTTTGCTGTACAGCAGAAATTAACCCATTGTAAATCAACAATACTTCAATAAAATAAATTAAAAATAAAAACCTTAATCTGGTCCAACCTCAAATGTGAACGTCTAGTTTCAAATCTGATTTAAACCTTATCTTCTTCTCACCTCCCAGGCATCCCCATCCCATTGTAGCTGGTGTCCAAAGATGGCCCTTAATGAACCATGGCCTTCGTCGTCCCTCCCATACTGGATCTGAGCTGGGCCTTTCACTCCTGTTAACTAGCGGAAAGGCTGCTGTGCCAGTTCTGAGCCTAAGTCAAAAGAGGGCCTGGCAACTTATTTTCCACTTTGGGAAGCCCTGAGCCGTCATGCAGGGAATCTGGCATGTCACTGTGTTGCGTGGAGAAACCACGTAGGGAAGGAAGAGTCCTCAGCCCAGTCACCCCACAGTCCTAGCTAAGCCCCGTCTTCTAGGTTTCTCTGCCAAGGGACGGGACATGTACATGGGCCACCCTGGGCGTGAAAGCCTACTCAAGGCACCAGGTGGCTGCAGCTCTAGCGACCTGCTCGTGGAGCAGAGCCACCCAGATGAGCCCCGCTGACTCTCCGAAGCAAGAGAGAAAAGTCACTGCATCCTGGGGTGGTTTATTACGCAGCAGGGCAGAACTGGAACACTTCCCACACCCATCTCTATCTGGTCGGGGAGAGGGGACATGATTTTTTCTCTCTCTTCTCTACCTTCCTCTTCTGCTTCTAGCTTTTTGTGCTAGGGACTGGTAAGAGGGATGAACAACTGCTCTGGCACCAGATGATGTGCTGGAGTTGGCCTGAGACAGGTTGTTCGAGCTGACTGTTAAACGTTAAGGAATTTTATGGGCCAATCGTTAAATATGCCACTATTGAAAGTTAAATTACATGATAATGAAATAAATTATATTAAAAAAGAGGTAATAAGTACTCAAAACCTGTCACTTCCTATCTTATTTTACTATCATCTACCCCTTTAAGGTTATTTACATGTCTTGTCCCTGTATGGTAGAGATACCATCGAGCCACGTGCTACTGTGTGTCCTTTACAACTTACAATGACATCAGTGACGTCATGTCGGTAGCTTAAAATCAGCCCTGGTGGAAATCCTTACACCATGGAAATGGGCAAACATTAGAAATCAGTGCTTTTTTCCCCTCTGGATTGAGCTGGTTGGTAACTTTGCCTACAGTCCTCTGCCGTACGTATGTGTATCATCTTTGGTCCATCCTGGCTAGTGGGTGATGCCTTCTCTGTGGAAGGCATGAAAATGTTGGCCCCATAAGGGCTACATGCATGAGCTTTTTGAAGGTATCCAGTGAGATCTCCTATTATCCCAGCTCCTAATGGTGGAAACTTGTTCCGCTTCCTCATTTTGGCCTGCAGAAGAACACTCTCAGCCTCTTGCTACTAGGTCCTTTTGCCAGTGGATAGCCCTTATGTGTAAGGCAGAACGGATCAAGCCCACCATCTTCCTTGATGTCCATCTGACCCACCAGATAAGGTTGGCCTGAAGATAAAGGAATATGGTGGTCTGGACAAAGAGTTCATTGTTAATCTAAGTAATCGTGAGCGGCCTGAGTTGGGTTCCCTGGGAAGCCAATTCTGAGTTGGAACTTAGTGTACAGAAAGTTTATTAAGCTGGGGTTAAAGAAGAAGAAAAACTGGGCAGAAGGAGAAGTTGGGCTGAGGGGCAGTCACAGCAGGAACTCTCCGTACACTGTGGGGAGCTCTGAAGCTGGAAGGACCCTTCACACTATACGTGGTCTGCCCAGAGGGGCCCATGACCTTGGGCAGGGGGCCCTCTTCAGCTGAGGCACTTCCCAAAGGGGGCTGACTGTCAACAACTTTCCCCCAGCTGGGGCATAAATGTTTCGATCTTGAAGGGAGGATCTGGCCGTGCCACTGCAGACAGGACAGCCCCTTCCTGGTGCTGGGTGGGTCTACTTTGTATGAATTCTGGGGCCAGCTCCCTGAGGATTCTGGTGGGCCTCTGAAGGGAACTTACAGGAGGACAGTTAGTGAGACAAACGACGTCCCCAGCACCGCAGTTAGCCTCCAGGCCACACATGATACTCATTCTCCCCCTTCTTTGCTAACCATTCAAAATCCCCTTTGCCCTCGGCTAGTGGCTCTGCTGGTCTCTGGGGATTCCTCTGGGGGAGATCCGGACTCTCGTCCCTGAGGGGTTCAGTCCCCTTTCTCAGGCTGTGGCTGCTGCATCTACGATGGAGGCACGTTGATGAGTATCACACTTCAGTGGCGGAACACTAAGAGCAGCCCAAGTGGGCCACCTGTGTGCCAAACGTAATCCTCTCTGCCCTCTCCGGGTAACGGCAGTTCTTCCTTCTCGTGACTGACGGTCAGAGTGGATTACCCGTGCTAGGCCTCTGGCATGAGTTGCCCAAAGTGGCTGGGCCACAGGTGTAGCTTAGGGCACGGTGGGATTCTCACGAGGATCCCTCTATTGGGATCCAAACTCTAAACTCACAGAAGTCAACTTACGGGGACTAGAGAATGAATTCCCTCAGAGAATATTGGAAAGTGTTATTTAGCCTAATAAGTAAATTAATGAAGGCTTTATTATACATCTTCTGTTGTGTATCACTGTGCTAGGAAAAGACAGAATTTTTGCTCTACATGAGATGACAAGTAAAATGAATAACAAGACCCGATTCCTAAACCATTTCTAGCCAGTAAACTGCAAAACAGAAAATAAATCAGTGACGTGATCAGGAGTAGTGAGAAATATTTTAGAAATAAAGTTCAGAGCAGATAAATCAGCAACATTTGGATGCCAGGTCCTTGGGGTTTAGTTCTTCCCTTAGATCCTTCCTGGTGGACTGAGTTGCCCACATGTGGGATATGAGGAGCCTCAGAGAGAATTTTCGGAAAGCTTGGAGAGCACAGACTGGGAAATCAAGCACGTTAGGTGTGTTTCTTGACGTTTGCAACCCAATACAAGATTTAATTATCATTAAGCCCTAAATGTGTAATTCTTTCTGACCCATCTTAACACACTGCTCTGCTTTTTCCTATTTTAGTTTTAGTAAGTAGAGATCAACAGCGTCTGCCCCGTCCACATTCAACAAGCTTTCCCACATCAACGTCCACAATAACACTAATATCGACACTAACACGAACAGTATACTGATAACAGCACATCGTACCGAGGGAAGGGCTAAGCCATCTACAGCAACACTGTGATGAAGACCTCATTATTATTTTTATTTTACAAACAGGACACACGGGCATAGAAAGGCTGGGAGGAATGATCAATACCAGAAGGAAGAGAGGAAACAGGAGGAGCTGTGAGATTTCTTTTGTATACTTTGGTAGCTTTTCATACAGCTGCCAAGCCTAAGTTCCTTTGCTCTAGTAATTACAGTTTCCAAATAAAAAAATCAGGACTTAGGGCTTTAACAAACGCTTTCTGGGCCGCTGGAGGGAATCAGAGGCAGCTAGTACTGTGAGTCCGAGGAAGCGTTGGGGCTGAGGGCAGGCGTGGAGGCAGCTCCTGCTGTCACACCTCGGCTGTGTCACCATGCACCACCTAGGGGACTCTGGGCAAGGGCCCCTCTCTAAGCCTGGGCTTCCCACCTGAAAAATGAGGGTAATGAAGGGTGGGCTTCTCCTACACTGTTGGTGGCCATGTAAATTGGTGCAGCCACTATAGAAAACAGTATGGAGGTTCCTCAAAAAGCTAAAAATAGAGCTGCCACATGATCCAGAAATCCCACTCCTGGGCATTTATCTGGACAAAACTATAATTCAAAAAGATACATGCACCCCTATGTTCACAGCAGCATGGTTCACAATAGCCAAGACATGGAAGCAACCTAAATGCCCATCAACAGATGAATAGATAAATAAAATGTGGTGTGTGTGTATATATATATATATATATATATATGTATATATACACACACATACATACACACACACAATATGGAATACTATTCAGCCATAAAAACGCATGAAATAATGCCATTTGCAGCAACATGGCCCTAGAGATGGTCATACTAAGTGAAGTAAACTAGACAAAGACAAATATCATATGATATCACTTATATATGGAATCTAAAATATGACACAAATGAACTTATGTACAAAACAGAAATGGACTCACAGACATAGAGAACAGACTTGTGGTTGCCAAGGTGAGGGGGTTTGGGGGAGGGACTGATTGGGAGTTTGGGATTAGCAGGTGCAAACTATTATATATAGAATGGATAAACAAGGTACTACACTGTATAGCACAGGGAACTATGTTCAATATCCTGTGATAAACCATAATGGGAAAAAATATTAAAAAAAGAATGTGTGTGTGTGTATATATATATATAACTGAATCACTTTGCTGTACACCAGAAACTAACACAACATCGTAAATCAACTATACTTCAATTTAAAAAAATAAAAATTTTAAAAATGAAGGGTGGTTTTGACAATTAAGCATGATAGCCCATGCAAAACATTTAACCTGATGCTCCAGTTATGTAGTTTCAGTGTCAAAACAGTTCTGAGTTATATTTGAGATGTAACCCAGTGAGGGTGACATGTGTACTCTGTTTTGGAACACGTAAGACCCACTGTTGTTCTTTTATTTTTAATATCTTTATTGGAGTATAATTGCTTTACAATGTTGTGTTAGTTTCTGTTGCACAACAAAGTGAATGAGCTATAAGTATACATACATCCCCATATCCCCTCCCTCTTGAGCCTCCCTCCCACCCTCCTTATCCCACCCCTCTAGGGGGTCACAAAGCATCGAGCTGATCTCCCTGTGCTGTGAAGCAGGTTCCCACTAGCCATCCATTTTACGTTTGGTAGAGTATATATGTCATTGCTACTCTCTCACTTCGTCTCAGCTTCCTTTCCCCCACATGTCCTCAAGTCCGTTCTCTACGTCTGCATCTTTATTCCCGCCCTGCCACTAGGTTCATCAGTACCGTTTTTTTAGATTCCATATACGTGTGTTAGCATACGGTATTTGTCTTTCTCTTTCTGACTTACTTCACTTTGTATAACAGACTCTAGGTCCATCCACCTCATTACAAATAACTCAATTTCGTTCCTTTTTATGGCTAACATTCCATGGTATATATGTGCCACATCTTTATCCATTCATCTGTCCATGGACATTGAGGTTGCTTCCCACAGTTGTTCTTTTAAGAACAAGCTTATCTGGATTTTGCTCCACTCCTAGCTCAGGACTGTCATGGTGCTTTTCTTTTTTTCTTTCTTATTTTTCTCTAAGATCTTATTTTCCAGGCTCCCAGAGCTCCTTCTCTGACCATCTGGTTTTTGGGCCCAGTTAATAAGATAATGCTTTTTTGTTTATTTGATTGGATTTTCATGATTTGGTGGCTTCTGTGCTGATTATCTGATTAGGGCTCTCATTAACTACCTTCCCTTTAGCTTGTCAACAACCTAACTCTGAGAGTTTTTTTACTTACCAGATCATCCGAATAATTACTTAGACATTCTTGAGCCTGAGGCAAAGATTTTAGATCCCTGAACTCATTTCATCTCCTGCTAAGTTCAAAATTAGGAGAGCTGCCTCTTGGCAGTGCAGTGGTTCTTTGGCTGGCATTTCTGCTTTGGGAGTCTTTTCCTGGATGGTGGGGGGTTGCTCGCTATTTGGATAGACCACTGTCACATGACCAATTTGTTTCTAAACTCAACAGCTGATCCTGAGCAACTTGGTGCTCTGAGGCTCCTTGGAAGTTAGTCAGGCCCTGGGGACCAACCTCCTGGGCATCACCAGTGCCACTGTACCCTCCCCCTGCTCAGAAGGGCTCCGGGCTTGGGGTTTAATGTTCTGTGGTCAAGTGGCCTTGAGATCCTTCATAATTTTATCTTTGAATTTGTGTTTTGTAAGTGAAGTCGAATGGGACCACAGAGTGTGCGACGGGGGCTTGGAGCCTGCTTTACATATGGTCCCTCTTCCTGCCATGTTGCTGCTTCCCTGGGACAGGCTCTTGGCTGCCTGCAGCCCCCACCTTGGTCCAGCAACCGCTGTCTTCCTCTGGCCTCCGGTGGGGCTGGCTGCAGGTTCAAGGACAGTTATAGGCAACCCCAGGTGCTGAGCTGGGTGTGGGACTGGAAGCCCCATCACGGTGAAGGTTTGCCCTCGCTCAGTGAGTATCCCTTTGACCAAGGGAGTGCTACCTTAAATAGCAAATAAAAATAAGTACAATAAAAATAAAAAGCACCACGACTGGTTGAGAAAGAGACCTCAGAAAAAAAAACAGAAAAGATATTTTCTTGCTTGGTGAACAAGAAGCCCTGCCAATTATGAGGCTGGCCCTGCAGGGACTTGAAGGAGGTGCAGGGTTTTACACCCTCCCGTCGGGTGTGTAGCGCTGTGAGCGCCCCCATCCTAACAGGCAGGACGGGAGAGCTGGTCAGGGGGCTAGGACCTCCGGAGGCTGTGGTAGGACCAGGACTCTCCCAGCTCTGGTTAGTGGCAGCTCATCCGCTTTTTGACGCTTTCAGGCTTCTTGACCAGGCCTCTCCCGCACCCGCAACACCCTCCTGAAACCGGTTACGCAGCAGAAGGGGAGCTTATGTTTCTGTTCCTCAAACTGAATGTGGGGAAATGCAAACATGTCTCTGCAGAGTTTTCCCAGAAAAGCTGAATCCCAAGAGAATCCCCAATACTATAATAGCAGAGTGAAAAAAATCAACGCAACGTTTGCTGTCCGGTTTCTAGATTTATCGTATTTTCCACAGATTTTCTATGACATATTTATATAAACTATAACTTAGTACTAAATCAGAACATCTAACTGCTGTTTTAATGAACAGGCGCTGCTGTTGTGGTCACTGCTTCCGAGCTGTGACTGCCCGGCCCTCTGGAGCAGGACGGTAACCCCTGCAGGAAGGTGGCTCTGGTTCCTCTTTAAGTCTGAGTAGGTAAATATTTGTGTTCAATCTGACGCAGCTGCTCCCCAGGGAAGTGAAGCTGGGTGGCTGAGTTTGCGTCTCTTAGGAGGGCGCTATCATGAACTCTGGCTTGTTTCTCCTTCTTAAGAAAACAGTGGCTCTGGACAGTCCCAGTTGCAGTTGCGTACACTCACTGCCCGAGTGAAAAGTGCCATTATCCTGGCGTAGGAGCTTTTAATTGCACACAGTCTCTCCCAAAGAAATCAAAAGCAAGCTGTTTTCATTCTCCATGTTACCAAATTGGTTCCTCTTACAAAACATATTACCTAATGTCTACTAAACAGGCCTGACAAAGATGTCCAAAGAAGGTCACAAAGCCAGTGTGGCACCTGGGTCCCCTGTGTTTGGTTCAGAAAACCTGGGTTCTAACCCTTGCCCTGTTATTTACACCGAGTTGTGGAGAGGAAAAGATGACATATGAGAGCCTGGCACGGTCTGCGACAGAGGAGGTAACTAATAATTGTTTGTTATGAAAGGGTATTAAAATCACTTTTGTGTACTTTAAAAATCTCACTTCAGTTCTTATTATCGACCAGAATGGAAGAAGTGTTACTTTATAATTTGAACAATATAGCATTTAGGATGAGAATTTATTCACTTTAATTTACTTGCATGTGGAATTGTGGGTTATTAGGTGCCTGGTTTGCCATTCTCTGTACAGATGTCACAGGCAGGACAATGGAGAGTGGAACTTCCCACCGGTAAGTTCCCGTCTGCTGGGTGTCTGACAGCCTCCCTCTCCAGAAGCCACGTGACTGTGGGTTCTCTTTGGCTCCCAGGGGGCTCAGCCAGGAAGCTCCGGGCCCCCTCACCTCTCCGTGCCCTGTCACTCAGCAGCAAGGAGAGGGTGTGTAAACCCAGTGTAAACTGCCACCAGGCACCAGGGAAATCACAAAATGGAACCAGAAAGCGAACATATCTTTTTTTGGAAAAGCCGTTAGGGATTCCAGGTCTTAAGTGTTTCAGGCACTAGAGGGATATATATAATCAAAGTATCCAAGTTAAAATAGCCAAGATATGGAAGCAACCTAAGTGTCCATCAACAGATGAATATATATATATATACACACATACATATGTATACACAAATATACATACACATATATACATATATATACACACATATATACATATACACACACACACACACACACACAATGGAATACCATTCAGCCATAAAAAAAAAATGAAATTTTGCCACTAGCAGCAACATGGATGGACTTGGAGGGCATTATGCTTAGTGAAATAAGTCAGACAGAGAAAGACAAATACTGTATGACATCACTTATATGTGGAATCTTAAAAAATACAACAGACTAGTGAATATAACAAAAAGAAGCAGACTCACAGACACAGAGAACAAACTAGTGGTTACCAGTGGGGAGAGGGAAGGAGGGGCAAGATCGGGGTAAGGAATTAAGAAGTGCAAACTATTAGGTTTAAAATAAGCTTCAAGGATATATTGTACAACACAGGGAATATAGCCAATATTTTACAATAACTATAAATGGAATAGAACCTTTAAAAATTGTGAATCACTATGCTGTACATTTGAAACATATAATACTGTAAATCAACTATATCTCAATCAAAAAAGAAAAAAGAATCAGAAAAAAGTAGTATCCAAGAAAGCTTTCCATAACAAATTAATTTTAATAATAATATAGGAAACATTCCATATGTTAAGTCAGAAATCTATTAATTTATAGTAGGTTGAACAAGATTCAGCTGTTTCTGACCTAAAAAATAGTAGATTCTTAGGATTCTATGACTCTAACACTCACACACTTTTACCACATAACAATTTGTTTTGCTAATCCTGTGTATCAGCTGAACCCAGAAGGTATCCATGATTTTAGTATAATTTTAGTATTAATTATGTTCTTGGACAGGAAGCATGCCATTGAGTTTTGGGCTACACTACAAACGTCTAGTACTTTCTGCTCAGAGGAGGCATTCAAGTCACACTAGTCATTGATTAACTGAAATGGTTTACAATTTGAAATCCTCATCTGGAATAAGTGGTTAACTCCCTATTGTATCCAGAATACTGTCTATAATTTGGCCAGAACCTCACTGCCCCGCCTTGCCAAATAAGGGATATTTAGAGAACTGGAAAGTTCTAAGTCCTTAACATTCTGAAGTGTTCCCAGAGTGATGATTACTGAGCTAAGATCCATCTGATTTGAGGCTACACATAACAAAAGTACTTCCACTTGATTTGGCTACTGATTAAAGAGCCAGGAAAAATAACACCCGTATCAGAGAATCATTGCCTCATCAGCCAGAAAAAGCATCCACCATTTTTAGGATGTTAGCCAGTAAGGGCCTTTCACTGGTGTCAGAGGCTCCGGACCCAAAGCAATCCTTGTGTTTTCTGTCTCTGATCCTTCCTTTTAGGGACAGTAAAGCTTCAACTCTTCCATGCATAAGTGCATGTACTGGTTATCCTAAATATTGGGCTGATGTTATCAGCAAGGTCGAAAGACAAACTGACAGATGATTTAGCTTCAATTGCTGCTCTGCACTAACCACCCGCTTACACAAAGATGAATGACTGTGATGCGCCATCTGGAAACATAAATGTTCAGTTATTATTTGTGTTGGGAGGCCCTTGATAAAAGCGTCAATATTTTCCAGAGAGAACAAGTGTTCCTGCCTGCCAGCTACAGAGAACACGGTCCTCTTCACTCTTTGCTTTCTGTGGCTTGACTTCACCAAATGTCTGACCGTGGCTCTCTGTACAGCTGAGAAAATGAGGGAGGCAAAGGAGGCTGAGAGAGCTTATAAAAGATTGGTCACAGATAGAGAAAAGGCTCAACACCTTCATCCTGTAATGGAGCCGCCTGCATGCTTCCCAGCCACTGGGCATTTTGATGTCAGAAACAGAGATTACTTAACAAGAGGGACATTCCAATCAATGTCTTTTTCTGTCAGCAGAAAAGTAGTATATGGGTCTTTTAAAGAAGAATATGCACACGGAGAAAAATAATTTTCATTATACTAGACTCTATTACTTATACTGTACTAATATTGATAGAATGTAACTGTCTGACCCCAGAAAATAAGCGCTCTTTGCTTCAATCTCTTTATCCCTAAAGTGGGGATACAATAGTACCAACTTCAGAGGTGACTGGGAAGACTGAATGAGCTAATATACGTAAAGTGCTTAGAAAAGGGATCAGTGAACTATGATCCATGGGCCAAATCCAGCCAGCTGCCTGTTTTTGTTTTATTTTTTTCCATGAGCTAAGCATGTTTTCTACATTTTTTAAAATGATTGCATTGGAAAATGTTATATAAGTACATACATAATATCCTCAATTTTGCCTGTTGGCCCATAAAGCCTAAAATATTTACTAGCTGACCTTTTAAAAAAAAGTGTTTGCTGACCCCTGGCATAGAACAGTGCCTGGCACGTGGTGAGTGCTTTCAGAATACAAGGTATTATTCACAGTGTTATTTACTACACTATGTTATGTTATACCAAACTCATGCTCTGTGAATTAATTGCTGAAGCCGAGGAGAAAGACCCAAGTCTCAGCGGAATACTTCATACAGCCCGATTTGTGGTCTCATAAGAGCCCCAGTTCTCAGTCCTCTTAAAGGTGCTTTGACTGTAGTACAGCTCAAGGAGGGTCATTCAAGATTCACGCCCAGATTCCAGAGGCAAGATTCTTGCCCAGATTCCAGAGGCAAGATTCTGCCACCCTTACAGATCAACTGTTTATTCAAAACTTGGCCAATGGTCCCTGTGACCTTTGTAGCCTACCAGGAAACAATTCTCCGGAGCTCACAGCTGGACAAGGCAGTATTTAAGTTTCACTCCTAAGGATAAAGGGCACAGGCCTCCTTTGGTTCTTTTACCTGAGGCATTTAAGTTTAGAGAATGTTTTTAAACTAATTTTGGCCAATTCAAGATTTTAAAGTTTCATCACGGAAGTCAATTTCTAACTTTCATTCTGCTAGTCAACAGACTACTACTTTCACTTATAGAAAGCCACTTCTGATGTGCATTTGCAAACTTATAAAGCACTGGTTGTTGATCAGGATACAGAACTTTGGATTATGGGCTTCTGGATGGGAACACCTGTGTGTCATCCGATCTAGATTAGCATTTGGGTTACGGTTTAGCTTAAGTAATTCTGTGTCACACTGCATATGCTGAACTGTTTAAACTAAATTATAGATGTTGAAAATTGCCTGTTGAGAAAACACATGCTCTATGTGCTTTGTGTCTAAGCTTGCAGGCTCCTAGAGTTCTGCTAATTTCCGTGTACAACTCCTACATTTATCAATTCACAATGGTATTTATGTTTTATCTAAAAAAGAAAGCATGAAAACATCTAATAATCTTTTGGAAAGTTGGCTGATGATTCTGCATTTAAAAATGAACACTTATTAAAGGGCGCCGCACAAACTTGGGGCACAAGAATATATTTTAAAGAACATACTATGATCTTCCCTGAAGAGGATCTGTTATTATTTCCAAGTATATTTTATTTTCCAACATATATGTGTGTGTGTGTGTGTGTGTGTGTGTGTGTAGGAGGCGGGTGGCTGTTAAAGG
Organism: Orcinus orca; assembly: GCF_937001465.1. NCBI lineage: Eukaryota > Metazoa > Chordata > Mammalia > Artiodactyla > Delphinidae > Orcinus > Orcinus orca. The sequence continues at coordinate 72,393,780 of NC_064570.1, forward strand.
GGAGAGTGGTTGGAGGGAAAAAGACAGTAGAGAAAGATCTATTCAAGAAGTGAGACAGTTAAAATTCCCTGAGCCAGAAAGGAACATTGCAGGAAAAGGAGGAGGGTGGATAGCAGGGGTATTTCATTGATGTAGAAACTGGTGAATATTTTTTAATAAACTGGAATGTTTTAGACCAGATATATGCATACATTAGAGATGAAGATATAAGATACTAAGGATAGCATAGTGTGTAGACCTTCATCTGTAGTCAGATTTTCATATATATCTTCATTATGCCTCATCCAGATTATAAGCTCCTGAGACCAAGAACCCTGCATTATACTCCTTTTTCCTTCACAGCCTCTACACCAGTGTTTTTCCTTCACAGCCTCTAGGTCTAGATGCTCAGCTCTCATTGCTGTTGGTAGCTTTCATATCGACTCTACACAAAGATGGTTCACGTGAATTCGGTTGTAACTCTCAGAGCTCTCTCTCTTTTTTAGGCAAAAAATCATCTGGTTTTATTCAGAAGCTACTGGTCACATGATGGAAAGGCATATATGGTACAAAATTAAAGTGGTTTGTCTCATTACTCAATACAAATCATTAAGTCTCTACAATTCGTTACAGAGTACTTGGATTTTTTTGAATTCCCATTTCAGGTGTAGCAAATCACTATCATGCTCAAATCACAATCACTCTTTACATATGACCCCTTCGCATTTACAGTACTGCACACACACAGAAAATGTTCCAACACAACTCGCGTCAGCAGCCTGTGGAGGGCACGAGGGACTTTTCTGAAAGATGCTAGTAGGTACAACTGAGTCACTGACCTGGGCATAAAATACAGGCTGCACTTCTGGTCCCTGGAGGTGAGGCACGACAGACAGACATGTGGCAACCATCTCGGGGGCTGCCTGTCTGACCCCAGGAGTTGACTGCACCTGAGATACAGGCCCACAGGCAGGCCTTGGGCAAGCAGGGCTAATCTTAGCCTGGAAAATCAATACCCACCATCTTCTCATCTCTTTCACACACAGGGGACCTTAAGCCAAGAGGAGAATATGGGGATCTAAACACAGGCCAAGCCTTTTCAACTCTTCAACGGTCCCCTTCACAGCTCAGTTCTCTCCCCAAACACACAAGGCCCTGCATGCGGGCCCCGGCCGCACCCACTGGCCACGTTTTCTCACTCTCCTGTTCCCTCTGGCCAGGCCTAGGCACCCAGGATGGCTGCCCCCCAATGTCTGCCACAGTCCACTGGCGGGGGGGGGGGGCAGGTGGTGACCATCGATGTGTAGAGTGGGAGGCAGAGGCCAGGAGGGTTCCTCCCCCCACCAGGTCCCTGAGAGGTCCAGGGTTTCTCCCGTGGCATCTCCAGCCACAGCTCGCACAGCCGCGGCTGCCTCCCCTGGCCCGGATTCACGCGGCTCAGCCTTTCTTGCTGTCCTACTAAACCCCAGAGCCTGGGACCCTCTAGGAAGGGCGCTGCGGATCCCAGTGCTGATACTTTATTTAAAATTTGGTCTGTTTATCAGTAAGGCAGAACAGAAGGCAGATGAAATGGAGCCTCCGGCTCCTGTCCTCGCTGTCAAGCCAGCACCTTGGGCCCCAGAAACGCTGGGTCATGGGGCTCCCTGGGCTTATCGCTCTAGTGACCACGTTTACTGCACGTCACAGATTTTCCAGTCCCGAGTTCACATTAATCTGCCCCCCAAAGTAAGAGTGAAAATGGTAGCCTGGAGCAGGGCAGGCTTCCTTCAGACACGAACCACTCACCACCCAGAAGGTGGAGGGCTCCCTTGAGCTGCCCAGGAAGACAATGGACGACAACAGATGGGCACGACGAGGGCCCTGCAATGCTCCTGGCTTGATCCACCGACCCTAATTGGGTGTGCAGGACGTAGAACAAGAAGGCTGGAGGGTCAGGCCAGCAAACCACGGCCCCGCTGCAAGGATCCGGCGTCAACCCCCTCTTCCGTAGGCTGCCTCACCTGCCCTACGGAACACAGTGGGGTCACGGTGAACAGACATCCCAGGATACACTGCATTCCCGGCGCGAAGCTCAGGGTGGGCATGCCCAGGGTGGGCAGACGAGCCTCTCCCAGCACAGGGCGGGCTTACCTGTGGACCTCGTGGCTGCACTACCAGCTCACCAGGACACCAATGGGACAAACGGCTCCTTTTCTCTAACACGCTGCCCGGACAGAAGCCCCAAAGACGCTTCCTTCTAAGAAAACCCCAGGCAAGCTGAGGGCTATGGTCCTTGAGAGCAGGGATGGGAGGTCTCCTCCTAGGAGGAGGGGCTATTTTCCAACACAATGAGCGTGAATACCTGGCCCCGGCAGAAACAGCTGAGAGCTCTGAACTGAGCTGGCCGGGGCAACTCTGGCCAGCTGCTCGGGAGCCCTGGGGTGCTTCAGTACAGGGCCGAAGTTATACAAAATCATTCAAGGCTCTTTCCTTGATCCTGTGAGCTCCCGCTAATAAGAACCCGTTCGAGTCAATAATTCCATTATATTCTGTTCCATTTTAATTAAATGAAACGATAAAAGATAGTGAGACACCTCTCATCTCCCAAGTGACCTTCCCAAGACGGGTCTATGGAAGGTTGCTGCTGCCGTGTTACAGGACAGACGGTCTCCAACAAGTACTTAGCTTCATAACTAAGGATCACAAACACCCAAACAACCTTACGTTTCCAGTTTCTTCTGTCCCAGGAGCACAACTTTCTGCCCAAGGGCAGGTCATCTAAGGCTGTGGGCACGAAAGCTGCTTTCCCATCAAGAGGGACGTGCTGGCATCTACATCGATGGACCGAACTTCTGGCGGCCAGCCAGCCAAAGATCTCTAACTGAATACAGATTCTGAAAGGAGGACTTCGGCGCTGGGAAGGGGGTAAAGGAGACAAGCAGAGCTCGGTAATCGACAGCACTTAACTCAGGGACACATGCCCAGCAGGTGTTTCCAAAAACGCCAGCCTCCTTCCCCAAGACCGTAAGGAATACAAATGAGCGCGCTGCCCCCGGCTGGGCAGGGTCCCCATAAACCTGAGGCCGTCCCCCCAGGTCTGAGCTACCCCCTCACGGCAAGGAGCCAGGCTTCCCTCTGGCAGGCCCTCTCTCTCGGAGGGCAAATCATCAGCCCCAGGCTCCCTCACGTCTGGCCACCGAGACCGGAGGAACTGAAAGACACCTACCTTCCCAGGCCAAGGGTGCCGCGCGGGCGAGTACAGGACGCTGAAGGCAGCTGTCACGGCTGGGGGTGTGGGTACTCGTACCAGGCGCTCACCCCGTTGTTCACCGAGGGCTGTCCTGAGCCAGCCTTCCGCGGGCTGCTGGCACCAGCAAATGCTCGCGAGAGTTCCGGTTCAATTAATAAAACCTGCGAGCCTCGCCTTCGCCGGGGGCTCTTTGCTCCCTGCGCTGGGGGAGAGGGCGCGGCCTGGCCGGCGCAAGTGTGAACCATGCCGTCCCATTACATCCCGGCACGGGTACCACGCGGAGGGCGGAAAGGCAACTAATCACCTGGCAAACAGCTGACTCTTAGGAAGCTGGGCCCGAGACAGCGGAACAGGCGATCAGCACGTGTAACTGATGGAAGGGAATTAACCCTCGGCTCCCCCACCCCCACCCCCCAGGGGGACCTTCTAAGCGTGCAGCGCGGGTTAGCGCGGCGTTCTGCTTCCCCTGCCAGGCTGCAGGCCCCACACAAGGCAGGGAACCTGGCACTACTTCTGCAGATGGTGGGCTTCAGAGCCTAGAGAGCCAGAGATTTTTTCAACCAAAGCTTTCTGGATGTGGTTTTGAAGGGTCTAAACGTTGAGAACGAAAGAAAGCAGCAAAGGGCGCTGCGTGCAAATCCAGCCCCGGGGCTCTTGCTCCGGACACAGGCCCAGGAGGCTCTCTTGCTGCAGGTTCTGCGCTGGGTCACTGGGCTACTTCGTTAGGAAATTCACCAAAGCTCTCGTCCCAGTGTCTCTTTCAAAGTGACAGTTTTCCCCAAGCTCAAATTACATTACATTTTTAAAAGAGACTTTATTTTGAGAGGAGGGTACTTACAGTATTTACAGGAATGGCAATCCATGAAGAGGCTGTTTTACGTTGTTGTTTGTTTACTATTTGAGGGTGATGTGGTTTTGGTAACAGTATTATTAAGCTACACCATAGATTCAAGAGGAATGAATGATTGTTGCCAATGAAGTTATATGCTTTTATTTTAGAGGCAAACATATAATGCCTCATAAAATAATTATGGTTTCTGGTATAGAAATGTAGATGATTCTTTTTGTGCAAAATATTTTCAAAACAGTTTCTTAACAGCAAGAGCAAATAAAATGTCTGATAATGTACTTTTTGTTTGCTTGGTCTTTCTATCCTATGACCACATTTTGAATTTGGAGGGAAGGAAAGGCAGGAACAAGTATTTATTTTCATTTTGATTAATTAAACAATCTACTGTGGGAGATAGTGTTATTAAAGTTAAACTATTCAGGCGGTAATAAAGGAGCTTCAGCATATATCTTAAACCTTAGCCCAGTCTAATTATTCCTTAATCAAAAACTAAACTATTGTCTTAATAATAAGCCCCTAAGCCCATGAGCCTTTGTTTTCATTCTTATGGATAATTAAGAAACATTCTTTTGATACACTTGACCCATTGAACTAACAGATTTTCCCTCCTTTCTTTCCATCCTCCCTTCCTTCCATCCTCCCTTCCTTCCATCCTCCCTTCCTTCCTCCCTTCCTTCCCTCCTTCCTTCCATCCTCCCTTCCTTCCTTCCTCCCTTCCTTCCTTCCTCCCTTCCTTCCTTCCTCCCTTCCTTCCATCCTCCCTCCCTTCCTTCCTTCCTCCCTTCCATCCTCTCTTCCTTCCTCCCTTCTTTCCTTCCTTCCTCCCTTCTTTCCTTCCTTCCTCCCTTCCTTCCTTCCTCCCTTCCTTCCTTCCATCCTCCCTTCCTTCCTCCCTTCCTTCCTCCCTTCCTTCCATCCTCCCTTCCTTCCTTCCTTACTCCCTTCCTTCCTTCCTTCCTTCCTCCCTTCCTTCCATCCTCCCTCCCTTCCATCCTCTCTTCTTTCCTCCCTTCTTTCCTTCCTTCCTCCCTTCTTTCCTTCCTTCCTCCCTTCTTTCCTTCCTCCCTTCCTTCCTCCCTTCCTTCCTCCCTTCTTTCCTTCCTTCCTCCCTTCTTTCCTTCCTTCCTCCCTTCCTTCCATCCTCCCTTCCTTACTCCCTTCCTTCCTTCCTTACTCCCTTCCTTCCTTCCTTCCTTCCTTCCTCCCTTCCTTCCATCCTTCCTTCCATCCTCCCTTCCTTCCTCCCTTCCTTCCATCCTCCCTTCCTTACTCCCTTCCTTCCTTCCTTACTCCCTTCCTTCCTTCCTTCCTTCCTCCCTTCCTTCCATCCTCCCTTCCTTCCTCCCTTCCTTCCTCCCATCCTCCCTTCTTTCCCTCCTTCCTTCCTCCCTTCCTTCCATCCTCCCTTCTTTCCTTCCTTCCTCCCTTCCTTCCATCCTCCCTCCCTTCCTTCCTTCTTTCCATCCTCCCTCCCTCCCTCCCTTCCTTCTCCCTCTCTCATTCCCTCTTCCCCTCCTTTCTCTTCCTAGATCTTCAAGTCATGAGGCTATCATAGTAGAAAGGCAAAAACGTTCTATAATTAACTTGTCAAAACTATTATTACATTTTGGATTTGAAAAAATTATGTGGTCCCATAGACTAATATATATATCCCTGTAGAAATTTTTGGATGAATGTTTTAGGTTCTACAACGGCTGTTCTGGAGTTCTAGAGTGGAAAATAAAGGAGTTATTTATCTGAGTTATTAGTTCTGTGACACTTTCATTGTAAATCGTATCATGATGAAATGATGAATATATTATAAATTAAAAAGAAATACAATATATATTGGTTTTGTGTGTTGATTTACTATCCAGCAACCTTGCTAAACTCACTTATTCGTTATAAATTTCTTAAAAGGAAATGTATATATACTACTTATATGTAGTATGTAGTATATATATATGTATATATTCTACTTATTAGAGATTTTTTTTCCTTTCTTTCCAAGATGTATGCCTTTTCTTTATTTTTCTTGCTTTATTTATTTATTTATTATTTTTTTTTGCGATACGCGGGACTCTCACTGTTGTGGCCTCTCCCATTGCAGAGCACAGGCTCCGGACGCACAGGCTCAGCGGCCATGGCTCACGGGCCTAGCCGCTCCACGGCATGTGGGATCCTCGCAGACCAGGGCACGAACCCGCATCCCCTGCATCAGCAGGCGGACTCCCAACCACTGTGCCACCAGGGAAGCCCTTTTCTTGCTTTATTGTAGTGGTCCTCCTTTATTTTTGTTGAGAACTTGGCCAATAATCATATTGCTGTTTCTTCAGTGTAATGGGTCATTTTTCTTTCTCCTGCTGCTTTTGAGATGTTTTCTTTTTCTTTGGCTTTCACCAGTTTGGCTATTATATGCCAATATAATAATATATATTTTTACTCTAGGGTTTGTTGAGCTTTCTGGATCTGTAAGTTAAGTTTTTCATGAAAATTGGGAAAATTTTGGCCATGATTTCATCAAATATTTTTCTGCCTCCTTTCTTTTTCCCTTTCTTTCTGGAATTCCAATTACATGTATATTTGATATTTGATCTTATCCCATAAGTCTCTGAGGCTTTGTTCTTTTTTCTTCAATTTTATTTCTATTTTCTAGAGTGCATACTATTTATTGATCTTTCCTTAGGTTTATTGATTCTTTTATAATTTCCAACCTGTTTTGAACATATCTGCTAAATATTTCATTTCAGTTATTGCACTTTACAGCTATGGAATTTCTTTTTGGCTGTCTTTATATTGTTTCCATTTCTGTATTGAGATTCTCTATCTATCCCCTCATTAATGCCATATTTTCCTTTAATTCTTTGAATACATTTAGAATAGCTGCTTTGAAGTCCTTGTTTGCTAAATCCAACATCTGGGCACTATTGACTACCTTTCCCCCTGAGAATAGATCATGCTTTCTTATTTCTTTGCATATCCAGTAATTTTTGTTTGAAAAATAGACATTACAAATAATATCTCACAGTAAAATCTGTTATATTCTTCTGAGGATTGTTGGATTTTCTATATTAAGCAGTTAACTTGCCTGGATTCAAACTGTGAATGCTGTCTCCAATGAGGTGTGCAGCAGCTGCTGTCTTTGCTCAGTTTTTCTTTGACTTAGTGTGGCTGTTATTTTAGAATGGTCTCCATGGATGTCTCTTCTGCACCTGTATAATTTAGGAGCCAGAAATGGATTTGATTACATTTTATACTCAGATTTTAGATATCAGCCTTTCTACAATTGTCATGCTTTAAAAATTTACCCCTTAAATGTATAGCTGCTCTGTTGCTCTTAACTCTGTCATCTGTCACATCTAGCCAAGGTGTAGTTTTCTGTGTCCAGGGTTAGGGATGTGTCATTGGGGAACACCCTCTGGGTAAGAATGTCACAAATTCAGTTATTATCCAATATAGTAACACTCCTCAAGAGTAAATTATTTTTAAGTTTCTGCCTGCCTTTGGTAATTTTCTAAAACCCTGAAATAGTTATGTTTAATAACTGTTCTCAGTTTAAATAAATGTTATCTTCAGGAACAATTTCTCAAATTCTTTATGCCTCCATTACTTAAAATCCAGCTTCTTTTTTTTTTTTTGCGGTACGTGGGCCTCTCACTGCTGTGGCCTCTCCTGCTGCGGAGCACAGGCCCTGGACACGCAGGCTCCGCGGCATGTGGGATCTTCCCGAACCGGGGCACGAACCCGTGTCCCCTGCATCGGCAGGCGGACTCTCAACCACTGTGCCACCAGAGAAGCCCAAAATCCAGCTTCTTAATGGCTAATTTCTTTACTTTAAAAAATGCGCATGATATAATATCTACTTTAGAGTGTTCTTATAAGAATTAAATGGCATAATGTATGCACAGAGCTGAGCATATTATCTGTTACATGTTAAGCATTTGATAAATGCGATAAATGTTATTGCTTAATGTTATTCTTCTCATTCATTTTATTTATCCAAAGCCATACAGAACTGACTCTTGGACCCAAGTCTTTTGATTTCAAGTCCAAGGCTCTTCATATCAAAGAGTTACTTGTTAAAGTAACAGAGTTTCAATGCTTTAGTCACTTAAGTGGCATCAATTACAATACAGGTTGTGAAATATGAATTTGACAGTAACCCTGAGTAATTATTCCTTTTAGTGTTGCCTTAAAAATAATTTATTCAATGGACATATGTAGTCCTAATTATCATCTCACCTTAGATAACATCCTTCTACTTATTTTTTTAATTCCTGTAAGAGATATTTACTACCTACTGTACAGCACAGGGAACTCTACTCAGTACCCTGTAATGACCTATACGGGAATAGAATATAAAAAAGAGTATATATATGTATATGTGTAACTGATTCACTTTGCTGTACAGCAGAAACTAATACAACATTGTAAATCAACTATACTCCAATAAAAATTAATGTAAAAATTAAAAAAAGAAATATTTACTGAGAACCCACCAACTAGAAGTCACTGTAGTTAGTGTAGGGGTTCATAGTGGGTTTTTTTTATTTATTAGAGTACAGTTGCTTTACAATATTATGTTAGTTTCTACTGTACAGCAAAGTTAATCAGCTCTACGTATACATATATCCCCTCTTTTTTGGATTTCCTTCTCATTTAGGTCACCACAGAGCACTGAGTAGGGTTCCCTGTACTATACAGTCGGTTCTCATTAGTTATCTATTTTATACATAGTATCAATAGTGTATATATGCCAATCCCAATCTCCCAGTTCATCCCACCTCCCCACTTCCCCTTGGTAGCCATGCGTTTGTTCTCTACGTCCGTGTCTCTATTTCTGCTTTGTAACTAAGATTGTCTATACCAATTTTTTCAGATTCCACATATATGCATTCATAAATGATATTTTGTTTTTCTCTTTCTGACTTACTTTACTCTGTATGACATTCTCTAGGTCCATCCATGTCTCTACAAATGACCCAATTTCATTCCTTTCTATGGATGAGTAATATTCCATTGTATACATGTACCACATTTTCTTTACCCATTTCTCTGCTGATGGACATTTAGGTTGCTTCCATGTCCTGGCTCATAGCGGTTTAATGAGTGCACTTAATACCTCACATAACGGGAAGTCTGGAGGTGGGTTAGACACCAGGTTTGGCTGAGTGGCTCAAGGGTTTCATCGCAACTCGGGTTCTTTTTATATCTCCACCCTGCCATGCCTTATGAAGACCTCTTCCTCCAGCTGATAGCAAGATGGCTGTCACATTCCACACATGATATCCAAGAAAAGATGGACAATATGTTTCTGTGTCTCTCTCTTAGGAGTAAGCCAGTAGTCCTTCATGGTTTTTCTCTCTTGTCTCATTGATGGGAACTGAATAAGGATGTAAATCAGGGTGTTGATCATGAGCAGCTCTCTCAACCAACAGAGTAAGACAGATAGGAATGCTTATTTGGAAAGGCCATACATATATTTGATTAAAACAAAAATTTAGTTAACATGTATGTTTTTCCTCAGTAACTCTGAAGAGTGATTCATGTACCTTATAATGCATTGCATCTTTACTTTCATCTATCTTTTTTTTTTTTTTTTGGTAGTACCCGGGCCTCTCACCGTGGTGGCCTCTCCCACTGTGGAGCACAGGCTCCGGACGCACAGGCTCAGTGGCCATGGCTCACGGGCCCAGCCGCTCCGTGGCATGTGGGATCTTCCCGGACCGGGGCACGAACCCGTGTCCCCTGCATCAGCAGGCGGACTCTCAACCACTGCGCCACCAGGGAAGCCCTCATCTATCTTTTTCGTTTTATTTATTTTTTATTCTTTCTTTGAAATAGAAATCTTAAAAACACACAGTCTACACCTATCTCTGCTTCTGGGTGGGATACAGTAGGTTATGGCAGGCTACCCTCTCACTGAAATTAATAAAAATAAAATAAGTTGCAAAAATAATACTTTTAATGGCACTGAAAAGCTGTGAAAATAATGAGGATTAGATAAATAAAATTCCAGAGAGGAAAAAGCTCTTCTGAGATGACTCGATGTCTGCTAGCAGTTTTGTTCCTGGAAGCATCAACAACTTGCAGGGTGGACTGAGGACCAAGATTTCCTAAGCAGAGGGACTTTACTGGGCAAAAGAGAAGCCAGCACCGGACTGGTGTAACTAATGGGAAAGGAGGGGAGGCCAGAACAGGCCTAAAGAGTCTAACCTTTTTAGCACCAGGGACTGGTTTCATGGAAGACAATTTTTCCACTGGCGGGTGGTGGGGGAGGGGGATGATTCAGGCAGTAATGTGAGCAATGGGGAGGAGGGTTCAGGCGGTGATGTGAGTGATGGGGGGAGGGTTCAGGTGGTAATATGAGTGATGGGGGAGCGACGGGGAGCGGCACATGAAGCTTCGCTTGCTTGCCTGCCACTCACCTCCTGCTGTGTGGCCCAGTTACTGACAGGCCACAGACCACTAGTGGTCCGCAGCCCAGTGGTTGGGGACCCCTGCTATAGACCATTTGCTAAATTCTGGTTGTGATGCAGGAGTCTGTGGTGCTGGCTATAAAAGTAGAATGAAGTCTTCCATTGTCCTACAGTACTGAGGAGACAAAATCCTGCTAGAGGGACATAGTCTGTAACACAAATGTGAAAGTTCTCTCCCTTAAGACATCGGCCGAATTATGAACCTGTGTGGGACGGGAGGCCACTGAGCTCATCTTAAACCTCCAAAGGGAAGCCTGGAAGAGCAGTAGGAATAGGGACAAATCAGAGCTGAACTCAGTCTTACTAAAACGTAAGCCTACCCTCAAGCTAGCACAATCTCTGATTCAACTGAAGCTATCAGTCCCTTACTGTATTAACCATGTCTTTTATTTTCTGTGTACTGATGCTTTGACATCTTGGGGTCTTGCTGACCCTGGAGGGAGAGTTAGTCAGTTCATAAGACAGTGAAAATTCACCCATGAGCACACCTTTCAAATGCAAACTAAACAATGCAGAGCCCATCCCCCCAGCTACCTTCTTTAATGGACTCTCATACTCTGGGCAACTAGCCATCTGTCCAAATCACCCCAGGACCAGGTACCAACAACTAGGAACAGCCCCTATGCTCCAGAGCTTGTTAAAATTACTCAAATTAGCCAATCCTAAGCCAGTTTACTCTGCTTCACCAGTTTTTTCTCATAGAAACCACAATAAGGGCTCCTGCCCACAGTTTCCCCTTCCCTCTGCCTCCTGACCAACCTGGAACTTCTTTGTGTGGCCCCCAATGGTGTGGTATGCCCTGCTTCTCTTGGTATCTCTGTGTATAACAAACTATCTTTTTGATGTCTATCATCTGATCTGTTTTACTTGCCATACCTAAATAATAATAAAACTTATATTTAAAAACCCCTTATCTAACAGAGCAAAGAGTCAACCCTCGTTGGGGGAAAATAATATCATCTGTAGCCCCTGAAGTACTTTTACATACACTGTATCACATACGATAAAAATAACTAGGCTATAAAGAAGCAGGAAAATGTGATCTATACAGTATTAATTTCAGAATTAATAACTCACTGGATGGGATCAACAGCAGATTGGGCACAAAAGATGAAAGAATAAATGAAATTGAGGATAAGCCCACAGAAAATAACCAACTGGGGACTTCCCTGGGGTCCAGTCATTAAGACTCCATGCTTCTACTGCAGCGGGCACAGGTTCTATTTCTGGTCAGGGAACTAAGATCCCAAATGCCTTGTGGCCAAAAAAAAAAAAAAAAAAGAAGAAAAAGAGAATATCCAGCTGAAGTATAGAGAGGAAAAATAATGGAATGCACAGGACAGAGTATAAGAGACATGTAGCACCCAACAAAAAATAAGCATGTAATTGGAATCCTAGGACAGGGAGGAGATTTGAAGAGATAATGGGCAAAAATTTTTCAAAACTAATGAGAGTGAGGCTCAACAAAAAATCTTGCATTTCTATACACTAATGATGAAACATCTGAAAGAGAAATTAAGGAAACACTCCCATTTACCATTGCAACAAAAATAATAAAATACCTAGGAATAAACCTACCTAAGGAGATAAAAGACTTGTATGCAGAAAACTATAAGACACTGATGAAAGAGATTAAAAATAATACAAACAGATGAAGAGATATACCATGTTCTTGGATTAGAAGAATGAACATTGTGAAAATGACTATACTACCCAAATTAATCTACAGATTCAATGCAATCCCTATCAAACTGCCAACGGCATTATTCACAGAAGTAGAACAAAAAATTTCACAATTTATATGGAAACACAAAAGACCCCTAATAGCCAAAGCAATCTTGAGAAAGAAAAATGGAGCTGGAGGAATCACGCTCCCGGACTTCAGACTATACTACAAAGCTACAATAATCACGATAATATAGTACTGGCACAAAAACAGAACTATAGATCAATGGAACAGGATAGAAAGCCCAGAGATAAACCCACACACATATGGTCACCTTATTTTTGATAAAGGAAGCAAGAATATACAATGGAGAAAAGACAGCCTCTTCAATAAGTGGTGCTGGGAAAACTGGACAGCTACATGTAAAAGAATGAAATTAGAACACTCCCTAACACCATACACAAAAATAAACTCAAAATGGATTAAAGACCTAAATGTAAGGCCAGACACTATAAAACTCTTAGAGGAAAACATAGGCAGAACACTCTATGACATAAATCACAGCAAGATCCTTTTTGACACACCTCCTAGAGAAATGGAAATTAAGATAAAAATAAACAAATGGGACCTAATGAAACTTAAAAGCTTTTGCACAGCAAAGGAAACCCTAAACAAGACAAAAAGACGTCCCTCAGGAAAAAAAAAAAAAAAAAAAAAAAAGACGTCCCTCAGAATGGGAGAAAATATTTGCAAACAAAGCAACAGACAAAGGATTAATCTCCAAAATACACAAACAACTCATGCAGCTCAATATCAAAAAAAAAAAAAACCCAATCCAAATATGGGCAGAAGACCTAAATAGACATTTCTCCAAAGAAGATATACAGATGGCCAACAAACACATGAAAGAATGCTCAACATCATTAATCATTAGAGAAATGCAAATCAAAACTGCAATGAGGCATCACCTCACACCAGTCAGCATGGTCATCATCAAAAAATCCACAAACAATAAATGCTGGAGAGGGTGTGGAGAAAAGGGAACCCTCTTGCACTGTTGGTGGGAATGTAAATTGTTACAACCACTGTGGAGAACTGTATGGAGGTTCCTCAAAAAACTAAAAATAGAACTACCATACGACCCAGCAATCCCACTACTGGACATATACCCTGAGAAAACCATAATTCAAAAAGAGTCATATACCACAATGTTCATTGCAGCTCTTTTTACAATAGCTAGGACATGGAAGCAACTTAAGTGTCCATCTACAGATGAATGGATAAAGAAGATGTGGCACATATATACAATGGAATATTACTCAGCCATAAAAAGGAACGAAATTGAGTTATTTGTAGTGAGGTGGATGGACCTAGAATCTGTCATACAGAATGAAGTAAGTCAGAGAGAGAAAAACAAATACCGTATGCTAACACATATACATGGAATCCAAAAAAAAAAAAAAAGGTTCTGATGAAACTAGGGGCAGGACAGGAATAAAGACGCAGACATAGAGAATGGACTTGAGGACACAGGGAGAGGGAAGGGTAAGCTGGGACGAAGTGAGAGAGTGGCATGGACATATATACACTACCAAATGTAAAATAGCTAGTAGGAAGTAGCCCCATAGAACAGGGAGATCAGCTTGGTGCTTTGTGACCACCTAGAGAGGTGGGATAGGGAGGGTGGGAGGGAGGGAGATGCAAGAGGGAAGAGATATGGGGATATATGAATATGTAGAGCTGATTCACTTTGTTATACAGCAGAAACTAACACACCATTGTAAAGGAATTATACTCCAATAAAGATGTTAAGATTTCAAAAAAAAAGTTTATTAACAGTGGAATGGTTAAATTAATTGTGGTATATTAATGTAGTAATTAAAAAGAATAAGCGGGCTTCCCTGGTGGCGCAGTGGTTGGGAGTCTGCCTGCTGATGCAGGGGACACGAGTTCGTGCCCCGGTCCGGGAGGATCCCACACGCCGCGGAGCGGCTGGGCCCGTGAGCCAAGCAACGGGAGGGGCCACAGCAGTGAGAGGTCCGCGTACCGCAAAAAAAAAAAAAAAAAAAAAAAAGAATAAGCTACTGTTACACACAACAATAGGGATAAACTGCATAGACAAAATGATGAGTGAAATACACTCTACATTCCATTTATACAAAGTCTGAGAATACGGGGAGGGGGAAGGGTAAGCTGGGACGAAGTGAGAGAGTGCCATGGACACATATACACTACCAAACGTAAAATAGATAGCTAGTGGGAAGCAGCCGCATAGCACAGGGAGATCAGCTTGGTGCTTTGTGACCACCCAGAGGGGTGGGATAAGGGAGGGAGACGCAAAAGGGAAGAGATATGGGGATATATGTACATGTATAGCTGATTCACTTTGTTATAAAGCAGAAACTAACACACCATTGTAAAGCAATTATACTCTAATAAAGATGTTAAAAAAAAAAGTTCGAGAATAGGCAAGATTAATCTGTGGTGGTAGAAGTCAGATTAATTATTAACTCTGGGTATTACTTACTAAGAAGGTGTATAAAACATCTTTTTGGAGTATTGGAAATATTCTATATCTTGATCTGGGTGGTGGTTACATTTATGTGTGTGTTTGTATTTATATGCATATACATGTACATATATTTATTAATATGTATGCTTAAGATTTGTGCACTTCATAAATTTTGTATTTCAATAAAACAAAACAAAATGAAAAACTAAAACATATTGTCTGTGTTGATCTAAGGTTGTGGTGGAAAAACTGCTACAAATAATACATATGGAGGAATTATACATTCTTATTGAAATAGATGGTGAGTTGAATAAATGTGATGCTTGAAATAAAAGGAAGATTAGAAATGAATTCATTTTAAAATGCCTTCTGGAGCTGAATTAAACATTTTTTGTTGGGCCAGGGCCAAGGACTTTCATTTTAGAGATAGGTAAATGAATTATGAATAATTTTGGCAACATCATAACTTCGTTGTTCCATAGCTAAGCAATAATGTAAACCATTGTACAACTAGAATGTAAACAAAAGCTCATCTATAACATTTTACATTGTTGTAAAGATTCTAAGTGGAAAGTAGGTCAAGTTTGAGGCTGACAATGGAACACCGTATGTTCTGGCAAAGGGAATGCCAAATGATTTTACCTGTGCTGTTTAAAGGGTTTCTTTTTATAAAGATGATCTCAGAGAATATTTAGAAGTTTGTAGAGGGATGAACTGGAGGATATTTTCAAACCCGAGTGTGAGCGAGAATCAGCAGAAAAGGTCAAGAATCACAGTCACTGAACGGGTTTCCTTTGTTAGCAGTTTGGTCAGGAGCAGCTTTTTAGAAATTTCTCTACCTTCTTTTGAGAGTTGTTGGCATTCATGTACACTGATTGACACCTGTTACTGGCATTCACGTACAGTGATTGACACCTGTTATTGGCATTCATGTACAGTGATCGACACCTGTTAAAGTCAGACAACCACAAATAATCTAAGGAGGACTGGATTCTGCCTTTTTTTTCCCCCAGAAATACATATTGTTTAAACTCTTTAACATGAGTAGGGCCATAGTTTGTAGGGCCCAGTAGTAAATGAAATGCAAGGTCTCTTGTTCAAAAATTTAACATTTCAAGATGGTGACAACAGAGCATTAAACCAGGCCCAGAGGCCCTCTGAGTGTGTGGCCCTGTGCGGCTGCACAGGTCTCATGGACATGGAGCTATCTCTGCTTCTTAACACTGCATTCAAACCCTCTATGACTATGGCCTGACAAACGCTGCAGCCCCGGCATCTACCTTCTTCTCACATGCTCCGGCCGTAACACTTGGCTTGCAGTACACAAGACACTTCATGTTGGTTCATTTTCTTTCTAGAAAGTTCTTTACCATCCAGTCTGTCTGATATATTCTATCTATTTTCACCTACTAACTCCCCTGAGGGAACTGCCCAATCCTTCCTCGAGCCACCTCTGACCTTGTGAAATCTCTATTCTTATACTCTCCATATTTTATTGCCATTTTTGCTCACTTGTTCGCCTTCTAAAAAATGTGAGCCCGCTATGGTCAGGAATTGTGTTTTATTTCTATTATTGCATTGCACAAAATGGATATTTAATAAACGTTTGTAAATGGACAAAGGAGTAGGATTCTAAAGATACAAAATGGAGAAAGTCCAGCTACATTTAAAATAATAGCTACAACTATTTTTTTTCCAATTGAAATAGTGTTATGACATACTTAAAAAATGTGAAGAATGACTGGACTTAATCTTTACAGTTCCTCTTATTCCCTATTTAATGACTCTTTAAGAATTCTGATATTCAAATTGGTAAAATAATTTGATCTCATTCCTACACTCTGATTCAATCTATTTCACTTTCACATTTTTGTCATTTGGTGTGTGGATTAGTAAGTCTATTTCACATAAATAAGATGACAAAAGAGTTATTAGGAGTAATGTTTTGGTATCAACTTTTCCCAAAGAGATTATTATATCCTGAATGACTAAATGAACCAATGACTGAACCCTACTAGTAGCCAGACTAGTAATAATTGCTTTCCTCAACTTTTTATACACAGAATAATTTTTTATTGCTATTTCCATACCCCATGGCCAAATTCTTTCTTGTCTCTTCACAATAATTTCCACCAACTGCTGAGAAGTTAGCAGGTATGAGCTGAAATATAAACTGCGGCTTCTCTGAAATTTTATACTGCTTCTTCACTCAATGAGACATTACTTTCCAGCCCCAAGGGTCAGGATCATGAATCATTTTATTTCCTTTTTTTTTTTGTCGGAAAAAGTAATTCATCTAAGAGGGCTGACACAGTCTGGGTACTGTAAAAAGCTCTGTTTAATAGCAGGGAAGATAAAGGAGGGAGGAGACACCCTTAGTTGAGTAAAGGGTAGGCTGAGGAGCTTTCTGGCCTTGACAGTGGTCTGGAAGAAGAGACAGAAACAGAAGCAAGTGGAAATATAAAGAGGAATAGGCATCACCCAGTCAATGGTAACCTGGAATAAGGATAGTCACAGAGAGAACCTTAGTTCTCCCAGCAAGACTCTTTCAAATCAGGTTTATTGGGCAACCACAATTTTCAGAAGACATGGTCTCAGACCTGTTGGTGCCTAAATCCTAAGAAAACAGATAGAGTGACTGTGACATGGTGTCTTTTCACATTTAATTTCATCCTCTATTCCAGGCTAGGGAAGGTATACTGAGTTTGGTTATGGTAGGTAGGAAAATACTCTTGCTTTCAGCTTCTTCAAGGTAAATCCAATTTACCTTGAGAGAACTGAGATGGTTTTTGAGGAAAAAGAGGCATGGGACAGGATTACAAAGAGCAGGGTGGGTGACATGTGAATATGTGAGTTTTCTTCTCATATAATATTTGTCATGTTCAATTCAAAGGACTTTCACATGGGAGCCAAGATTTGAAAAGAAAATTGAAATGATAGAATGGAAGGAAATAATATCAGTAGAAGGGGAGCCTGAAAAGACTGGGAAAACTAATATTAATTCATTCACCCATAAGCTTGTCTAATGTTTGCCAGGCAAAGTAATAGACCCTACTGGCCTCTGTTCTTATTTTTTAATGAAATGGCAAGAAGCTAGAGTTATACTTAACTTCAGCTCTACAACTAGTTTATTGCTCAGCCAGGTTATGTTTCTTTTTTTTAGTCAACTGCACTAAGGTTTACCGGCTGACAGTGTAAAATCAAAACTACATGTATACTCAAATACATAAAAATATACCACACATTTTATGTTTATAATATATACATATGTAATTACCCAGTATATATTTAAAATTATATGTGCATACTGAGAAATAAAAAGCAAAGAACATCTGATTATTTTCATGAAGTTTTCTATGTTCTATCACAGGTATCTGGATGACTAATTTCACCCAGAACTTATGAAAATTTACTTAAAAGAAAAAAATACTCTGATTACATCTGGAAGTAACATATCTATTGCTGATGTTGTGATAGTCATATTAATAGCTCATGTATATTGTGTACCTACTATGTGCCAGGTACTATTCCAGATACTTGAAGTGTCTTAATTAACTTATCCAGGTGGCTTTATAAGAGAAATGATGCTGTTGGTTCTGTTTTCTAAGATGAGGAAACTGAGACACAGAATGTTTGAATCACTGGCCAGGATCACCCGGATAGAGGGGAGCGGATTTAAATGTAGTCTGGTTGGCTGGAGAGCCCCAATCCTAAACTCCCACACAGAGCTGAATGCACAGTGTTAGTGATTAAGCAAAATACTTAATAGATGTGTAACCTTGCCAGAATGGGTTGCTACTTCATATCAATTCATCACCAGGACTTTATGGCAGATTGATTTATCTTGCGCTTAACCACACAGAAAAGTGGAAAAACACAAAATATTCCATTCTTCTGGATCTGTCAACTCAAGTCATTTAGGAATTTCACCATTTCCTTCTCTGGCCTGTGGACCATTGTTATTTTTCATCCTTACCATTCTCATTCCCACAGGAACAGTACGAGGAGGTTTTTGTTTTCCCTGGTAGATAGCCAGACAGCTAACAGGAAATGCTAGAAGGAAACCTAAGAATTTGAAGAAATCATTTCCAAAGTTACCTAGCATTCCTTTCATTTAATTCATTTTTTTTTTCTCTTAAGAATGATTTTCTTCCTCTCTCTCCCCCGCTCCACTCCCCTTTTCCCTCAATTTAAGACACATGGGGGACTCCTCCTCTTTCCACTTCTTCGATCTCCCTCAGACCCATACCCTTAGTTTTTCCTGAATATCTTATTTCTGTAGTATTTTGAAGGGAACAAAAATGTGCTCTGTTTGGTGTATGTAGCATGGCAATATTTCTCCTCTTTTGAACTTTGGATGTCTTTGAGTGTGAGTGATGGAGCGCCAGTTATGAGAAGGGCCATGGAATGAAGGCTGCTCATCACCAGAGAGCCCAGAAACCCAAGCTTCTTTAACAGACACACATGACCTTGGTGCCGACAGGAGCTGGCTCTCTCTACAGGGCACACTCACCCCCAACGGGGCCCAGTCCTCCATGCAAACCGTGCTCCTTATTCACTGTGCTGAATCATGAGTTCTACTCTGTTTCTCCCTTGACTTGTGAGTTCCCTTCGATGTTTTCATTTGCACGACAGACAGCATCATCCACGTCCACACCCTAGCCCACCTCCCCCTCTGCTATTTCCCCTGCAATTTGTCATTCTGTCCTGAAATGAGAAAAGTGCTACATAATGTACTTGATATGGTGCATTGATAAGACATCCCTTGTAAGTGGCACGTCAGTGAGGAGAACAGCTGCAGCAGATGGGTGACCTGCTCAGACAGAGCTGCACAAATGTGAACTCCACCATTGGACAGAAGCCACAAGGGCAGCTTGAGTGGCCCTCTGAACTCAGGTTTAAAGAACTGGATGCAGGGCTTCCCTGGTGGCACAGCGGTTGAGAGTCCGCCTGCCGATGCAGGGGACACGGGTTCGTGCCCCGGTCCGGGAAGATCCCACATGCCGCGGAGCGGCTGGGCCCGTGAGCCATGGCCGCTGAGCCTGCGCGTCCGGAGCCTGTGCTCCACAATGGAAAAAGGCCACCGCAGTGAGAGGCCCGTGTACCGCAAAAAAAAAAAAAAAAAAAAAAAAAGAACTGGATGCAGACGTCCATCCTTTAGGGGGTATGGAACCAGGTGCAAAGGATTTCTAAATTCTTAAACATTATCTTTGATGTTGTCAAAATATCATATGTTGCTACCTTTCCCAATGGAGTTTATGTCCAAAGAAATATGAAAGGGGTGATGTTTTTGCCACTCTTGCTTGAGGCTACTTTAGTTTACTCATAAATTTTACAGACTTTGCCAGAGGTTATGTGACTTCTGGTAGAACTGTAAATCCACTCTGTGTGTGTGTGTGCACGTGTGGTGTGTGTGATACATCCTTCAGAAGCCGGTGTAGGATAGGTTTTCAGTGCCTTGGGCCCTGGGCCACAGATTCTGTCTGAACACCCTTACTTCAAAGTGGTGTGTAGGGAATCGGCACTGTGGAATGATCTCATTTATGGTGTGGATAGGAAATGGAAATTCCAGGTCTGTTTTTACTTCAGAATATTTCTGCCTTTTTGGTTTCCATTTAAATACTAAACCACTTAAATGAAAAACAAAAGCAGATTTTTGTTTTTCCTCAACATACCTTATTTCATACTTACCCTTTTACCTCTGAATTACCTTTACTCGATAGGGACATATTACTGCATAAAGGTGCTGCTGAATGAACCTGGATCAGATTTTAGTACCTGATGAAACTTTGACCCTGGTCAGGTCAGTACTTTGAAATTTAGCAGTCAGAATACAATTTTGCTTATTTGACTTCTTTCTAATTGTTCTTCTGAAAGAACTCGTATGTGGTGGTGGATATTGATTCTTGTCAATAAAATCTTATGTGATTTCTATTTTCCTGGAGGATTCTGAACATGCTAAAGGGCTATGTTTAGGACAGGCTTCACGCAACATCGGGATAGTTGCGTAGCAGCTGGGTAACAGTGCATGAGGAACCTGACTCAAAGCTCAGAACGTTAATTGAGAAAGAGCCTGGTGTTTAGCTCCCAAGCCGGGGGAAAGCAATGTGGGAGGTGAGTATCCAATTCGGAATATTGCTTGAGTAAAAGAGTTACTGTGTTAATAAGAATATAAGGTGGCCTAGCTGCCCGGAGCTGTTGTTTATCTTTGCATATCTCACCCAGGAGATCTCTCCAGGTGCAAGATGGCTCAGTGAGACAGTGTGTTTTCCTTGGCATTGACTCAATTAGAAGGTGGGTGACTACTTCCTGACAAACACTGAACCCAGCGCTGACACGACACAGGGAAGTAAATGATGTATAAGGATCACATGATAGTCATTCCACTATTCTTTTTTTTTTTTTTTTTTTGGTACGTGGGCCTCTCACTGCTGTGGCCTCTCCCGTTGCGGAACACAGGCTCCGGACGCGCAGGCTCAGCGGCCATGGCTCACGGGCCCAGCCGCTCCGCGGCATGTGGGATCTTCCCGGACCGGGGCACGAACCCGTGTCCCCTGCATCGGCAGGCAGACCCTCAACCACTGCGCCAGCAGGGAAGCCCCAGTATACCACTTTTTAATGATCATACTAAGTGCAGTCAGACAGAGAAAGACAAGTATCATATGATATCACTCATATGTGGAATCTAATTTAAAAAATGATACAAATGAACTTATTTACAAATCAGAAATAGATTCACAGACATAGAAAACAAACTTATGGTTACTAAAGGGGAAATGTATGTGAGATAAATCAGAAGCTTCGGATTAACATACACACACTACTATATATATATGATAGATAACCAACAAGGACCTACTGTAGAGCACAGGGAACTCTACTCAATACTCTGTGATAATCTATATGAGAAAAGAATCTGAAAGAGTGGATATATGAATATGTATAACTGAATCACTCTGCTGTACACCTGAAACTAACACAACATTGTAAATCCCTTATACTTCAATAAAATTAAAAAAAAATTTCTTCCTATCTGATCAATTACTCCTTCCTGGTTTCCTTTGCTTGTTTTTCTGCTCCCCTGTTCTCTTAATACTGGAGTGCTCCAAGTTCTGTTCTGAGTCTCCTTCTTTGTCCATACTTACTCTCTTGTGGACCTCACCCAGTTCCATGGTGTTGACTAGTGCCTGTATGCTGACGCACCCTAACTCATGTCTCCAGCCCATACTTTCTCCTGAGCTTTCGATTTTTACATATAACGGCATGCCTGACATCTCTAATTGGATATTTAATAGAAACCTCAAAATCTCTGCTCAGATGGATTTTCCTTTCTTCCCTCCCCCGCCCCAAATCTGTTCTACCTTCAACCTTTCCCATTTCAGTCAATGACAACTCCGTGTTTCCATTTGCTTTACATACAGAACCTTGGTGTCATCCTTGCCGCTTCATTTTTTTCTCATACTCTAGGTCCAATCTTTGAAGACATTCTGTTCTCTCCACCTTGAAAATACATCCAGAACGTAACTACTCCTTGTTCCCAGTGCTGTTGTGATATTGGCCTGTGCTGTCATTTTCTCTTGCTTGTATTAGCCTGCCAACTGGTTTCCTTCTATTCTTGAGCCCTTATAAATTATTTTCAACCTAGCAGTGCATCAACTTTTCAAAACGTAACCTAGATCATGTTGCTTCTCTGCTCTAACCTTGCTCCCATTTCTCCCCCAATTTAAAGAACAAAATCCTTACAATGTCCTAGAAAGACTGTATTAGGTTCCTAGGGCTGCTATAACAGACTTGGCGGTCTAAAACAACAGCTCTTCATTCTTTCACAGTTCTGGAGGCCAGGAGAATGAACTCAAGGTTTCAGCACACTCCCTCTGAAGGCTCTAAGGGAGAATCCTTCCTTGCCTCTTCTAGCTTGTAGTGGCTCCGGGTGTTTCTTGGCGTGTGGCTGCATCATTCCAATCTCTGCCTCTGTCTTCACATTCTCTCCTTTCTCTTATAAGAGCACTTGTTAGTATTGTATTTAAGCCCATCCAGATAATCCAGGATGTTCTCATCTTGAGATCATTAATTTATTTGCAATGGCAAGACTCTTTTTCCAAATAAGGTCACATTCATAGGGTCCAGGGGTTAGAATGTGAGTCCAATGTATTATGGACCACTGTAACCTCTTGGATTTCTTTTTCCACCACTCTTCCCCTTAATCACCTTGTTGCAATTGTACTGGATTCCCTGATTTTTCTCATACATGCCAGGCACTCATGGATTGGGGCACATTCACTGGTGAGTCCTTCTCCTGGGATTCTTCCTCGGGATAGGATCATGGGTCACTTCCTCACGGTACCTTCTCATGAGGTCTCTCCTGGTTACTCCATTTGAAATCATAGGGCTCACCTTACTTCTTGGATTCTCCATTTTCCTCCCATTTTGGTTGAAGGTGCAATTCTTCTGCTTCATGTGGTATTAACTGGGGTACCAGGATGGCATGAAGGTCCAAATGGCCTCAGACATATGGCTGGAAGTGGTTTCTGGCTTCCAGATGGGAGTTTAGTTGGAGCTGTTAGCAAGGGGCCCTGGTTCTCCTCCATGTGGCCTCTCTGTGTAATTGTTTGGGTTTCCTTGCTGGTTGGCAGCTGAGTTCCAATAAGCAGCAATCTAAGAGGAAGGAAGTAGAAGCTGTCCGTTTTCTTAAAGTCTGGGCTCCAAAGTATCCGAATATTACTTCTACTGTATTCTTTTAGTCAGAGTAGTTGTAAGGGCAGTCTAGATCCAAGTGGAGGAAAAATAAACTGCACCTCCCAGCTGGGGGAGTGGCATGTTTGTACAGGGACAGAAGTAACCATATTTGAAGACTATCTATGGAAAGGACTTTCTTGTATCCTCAATATCATACCTTGGTGGGTATGGCTGTCCACCAAAATAGATAGCTTTATCTGTGTGTTCATTCTCTTTTTATCCCTTCACTATTGTTATTGAGGAGTTTCTATGATCTTAAAAAAGGAAAATATATAAGAAATATTTTAATATTTTAAAATTTGAAACATATAGATAAATCAGTTCATTAGCAATCCTCAATATTTTTTGCAATTTAAGCTTATGAAAATTGTTTTGTGTCCAGTGGGGAGAAGGAAATCCATTATTAAGCCTTAATAATTGGTTGAAGTTTTGTATAGTTTGCCTATGTTTCACAGTTAAAATTACTCCTTGATATTACTACTGTTAGTTGATAGAGATCTGATCTAAAATCATACAGAAGTGGCAATTGTTATTATAAGTAATATTTTGAAGGTCTCAAACCATTCCAATGATCATCATATTTTAGAATACCCTGGTAGATTTGGGTAAGATTTTTTTGCTCCTGGTTGATAAAATTAGTGATTAAATAAGACCATATCTAATAGAATCTAAGGTTTACTGCTTTTTCAAGAGATTATGCCCCCTTCACTATGAAACTATACATTTCCTTAGATTGAAAGTAGGGGGATGAATCTCTTTTGCTTATACCTAAAACTTCTCTGTTTTAGACAGCTCAAACTGCCATTAAAACAAACACACAAACTAGACATTGGGTAGCTTAGCAGAAATTCCTTACAGTTCTGGAGTCTGGAAGCCAGAGATCAGGGTGATGGCTTGGTCTGGTTCTGATGAAAGTCCTCTCCTTGGCTTGCAAACAGCCACCTTCTCACTGTGTGCTCATTTGGCAGACAGAGAGAGAGGAAAAGCTCTCCGGTGTCTCTTCTTCTAAGGGC
This sequence comes from Orcinus orca, assembly GCF_937001465.1. NCBI lineage: Eukaryota > Metazoa > Chordata > Mammalia > Artiodactyla > Delphinidae > Orcinus > Orcinus orca. The sequence goes on from NC_064570.1 coordinate 72,418,223, forward strand.
AGTCATCCCATCATGAGCCTTCATGACTTCGTTGACATCTAATGTGCTCTGCAAGGCTCCATCTCCAAATACCACTATATTGGGGGTTAGGGCTTCAGCATATTAATCGTCTACAGCATTGAGTAATTTCCTTTCATGTCTCCATGTAGACACTATTGGTAGCAGATAAGAATAGAACAGATGAATGAAGCAAAGAACATTTTCCAGTTTAAGTTCTGTGAAATTAATTTGTCAATCAGCAAATTTTATTCATTTGAAATCCCTTTTGGTAAGCTTATTCTCTTCACTAGAGGAAATTATTGTTCAGCCAGGGATATATAAGGTTGGCACAGTAGACAAAATAATGGCCTTCCCAAAGGTACCTACGTCCTAACCCCTGGAATTCATGAATAAATTTCCTTCCACGGCATAAGTCACTTTGCAGATGTGATTAAGGGTACAGACCTTGAGATGGGGAAATTATCCTGGATTATCCAGGTGGTCTCAATATAATCACGAGTCTTTAAAAGTGGAAGAGGATAGAAAAAGAGCAGATCAGAGAGATGTCACTTTAGAAGGACTCAATCTGCTATTGCTGCCTTTGAAGATGTAGAATGGGGGCCTCTGGAAGCTGGGAATGGCTCCCAGCTGACAGCCAGCAAAGAAACAAGGACCTCAGACTTTAACCTATAGCTAGGTTAAAGGAATAAATTATGCCAGCAACCCAAATGAACGGGAAACTGATTCTCCCCTAGAGGCTCCAGACAGGCACAGAGCTTGACAACACCTTAATTTTAGTCCAGTGAGACCTGTGTTGGACTTCTGACCTACAGAACTATAAGACAGTAAGTTTCTGTTGTCTTAAGCTGCTAAGCTTGTGTTAATTCATTATGGCAGCAATAGCATTTGGTTGTGAATTAAAGTCCTCAATCTCCAAATTCTAAATATCACCCAAACATGGAAGAATTCTTCACCTCTAATCAAAGAGAACTGATGACCTTCACTTTAGCAACTATTCTAGAACCTTCATAAACATTTTTGAATCACTGTATCATTCTGCTCTTTAAAAGCAATTATAGCATTTTGATGAACTATGGCTTTTGTCATATTTCTGTGTGAGTCAGGAGAGACTTTGCCAGATAAAATGGCTGGATTGGGAGAGTGGGTAGGTCACGTTCAACAACAGGGGTTAGAAGTCGGTGGAGGCACCTAGAAAATTCAGAAGGTGTACAGAGACCAGTCCCATAGTTCTGCTACAATGTTCCTTATTAAAGACAATGGTGTACACCTGCAACTAACACAACATTGTTAATCGACTATACTCCAATAAAAATTAAAAATTAAAAAAAATAAAAATATACAGACAATGGTGCCTTGGTTTTAGAGCCATGACAAGAAGAGGGTCATAACCTTTGTTTTTAAACTTCATCAGGCTGTATGCTTGTCTGCAGTGGTGAGAGACACCTGAAACGCTGTGGTTTTTTGGTCAGTGTATGAAAGAACCTTGAAGTCCCACGTTCCTATGAATTTGATTACCATGAAGAGCGTGGTATAGAGCCAGTACTATTGAAGCATCCTGCCTGCCCATTTAGTGATCAGCCTCAACAATGACTTAATTAGTAGCCTCAGTGGTGATATGTTAACATAATAAAATTTCTTGCCATATTTCAAATTAAAGCCCTTTTCATTTATGAATATTAGTATTCAACAGAAGGAAGAAGGGGTATTTTAAGTTCAGAGAAAAGCTTATGGAAATTTTAAGTAACAATACTGAAAGAATCATCTATTAATTCTACCAGCCACCTCTATGTAAAGCATACATCTCTCATGATAGTCTTATTTGTTTGTTAATATTTTTCAACTGATAAAGTTGAACTGCTTCTATCACTAAAAGGTCAAAGATACAAATAAAGTATGATGATTATTAAAAGGCATTAAAATATATTTCAATAATAATTCCTAATGATAATAATACAATAGCCACTTTTCTTTCCTAAAGTACTATTTTCTTAAATTGGGGTACCATTATTTTACAATGTTGTGTTAGTTTCTACTGTACAGCAAAGTGAAGTAGAGTTCCCTGTGCTATACAGCAGGTTCTCATTAGTTATCTACTTTATACATATTAGTATATATATGTCAATCTCAATCTCCCAATTCATTGCACCTCCCCCTTTCCCCCCTTGGTGTCCATATGTTTGTTCTCTACATCTGTGTTTCTATTTCTGCCTTGCAAACTGGTTCATCTGTACCATTTTTCTAGATTCCACATATATGCGTTAATATACAATATGTGTTATTCTCCTTCTGACTTAATTCACTCTGTAGGATGGTCTCTAGGTCCATCCACATCTCTACAAAGGACCCAATTTCATTCCTTTATATGGCTGAGTAATATTCCATTGTATATGTGTACCACATCTTCTTTATCCACTCCTCTGTTGGTGGACATTTAGGTTGCTTCCATGGCCTGTTTATTGTAAATAGTGCTGCAATGAACATTGGAGTGTATGTGTCCTTTTGAATTATGGTTTTCTCTGGGTATATGTCCAGTAGTGGGATTGCTGGGTCATATGGTAATTCCATTTTTAGTTTTTTAAGGAACCTCCATACTGTTCTCCATAGTGTCTGTATCAATTTACATTTCCACCAACAGTGCAAGAGGGTTCCCTTTTCTCCACACTCTCTCCAGCATTTATTGTTTGTAGATTTTCTGATGATGGCCATTCTGACTGGTGTGAGGTGATACCTCACTGCAGTTCTGATTTGCATTTATCTAACGATTAGTGATGTTGAGCATCCTTTTATGTGTTTGTTGGTGATCTGTATATCTTCTTTGGAGAAATGTCTATTTAGGTCTTCTGCCAATTTTGTATTGAGTTGTTTGGGTTTTTTTTTTGATGTTGAGCTGCATGAGCTGCTTGTAAATTTTGGAGATTAATCCTTTGTCAGTTGCTTCATTTGCAAATACGTTTTCCCATTCTGAGGGCTGTCTTTTCGTCTAGTTTATGTTTTCCTTTGCTGTGCAAAAGCTTGTAAGTTTCATTAGGTCCCATCTGTTTATTTTTGTTATTTCCATTTCTCTAGGAGGTGGGTCAAAAAGGATCTTGCTGTGATTTATGTCATAGAGTGTTCTGCCTATGTTTTCCTTTAAGAGTTTGATAGTGTCTGGCCTTACATTTCAGTCTTTAATCCAGTTTGAGTTTATTTTTGTGTATGGTGTTAAGGAGTGTTCTAATTTCATTCTTTCACATGTAGCAGTCCAGTTTTCCCAGCAGCTCTTATTGAAGAGGCTGTCTTTTCTCCATTGTATATTCTTGCTTCCTTTATCAAAAATAAGGTGACATGTGTGCAAGGGTTTAGCTCTGAGCTTTCTATCCTGTTCCATTGATCCATAGTTCTGTTTTTGTGCCAGTACCATACTGCCTTGATTACTGTAGCTTTGTAGTATAGTCTGAAGTCAGAGAGTCTGATTCCTCCAGCTCCATTTTTCTTTCTCAAGATTGCTTTGGCTATTAGGGATCTTTTGTGTTTCCATACAAATTGTGAATTTTTTTGTTCTAGTTCTGTGAAAAATGCCATTGGTAGTTTGACAGGGATTGCATTGAATCTGTAGATTGCTTTGGGTAGTATAGTCATTTTTACAATGTTGATTCTTCCAATCCAAGAACATGGTACATCTCTTCATCTATATCATCTTTAATTTCTTTCCTGAGAGTCTTATAGCTTTCTGCATACAGGTCTTTTGTCTCCTTAGGTAGGTTTATTCCTAGGTATTTTATTCTTTTTGTTGCAAGTGTAAATGGGAGTGTTGACTTAATTTCTCTTTCAGATTTTTCATCATTAGTGTATAGGAATGCAAGAGATTTCTGTGCATTCATTTTGTTTTTTGTTTGTTTGTTTTTGCGGTACGTGGGCCTCTCACCACCGCGGCCTCTCAGGCTGTGGAGCACAGGCTCTGGACGCGCAGGCCCAGCAGCCATGGCTCACAGGCCCAGCCACTCTGCAGCATGTGGAATCCTCCCGGACTGGGGCACGAACCCGCGTCCCCTGCATTGGCAGGTGGACTCTCAACCACTGCGCCACCAGGGAAGCCCTGTGCATTCATTTTGTATCCTGCTACTTCACCAAATTCATTGATTAGTTGTAGTAGTTTTCTTTTTTTTGTTTGTTTTCTATTTTGCGGTACGCGGGCCTCTCACTGTTATGGCCTCTCCCGTTGTGGAGCACAGGCTCCGGATGCGCAGGCTCAGCGGCCATGGCTCACGGGCCCAGCCGCTCCGCAGCATGTGGGATTTTCCCGGGCCGGGGCACGAACCCGTGTCCCCTGCATCAGCAGGCGGACTCTCAACCACTCCGCCACCAGGGAAGCTCCAGTTCTAGTAGTTTTCTGTTGGCATCTTTAGGATTCTCTATGTATAGTATCACGTCATCTGCAAACAGTGACAGCTTTACTTCTTCTTTTCCGATTTGTATTTCTTTTATTTCTTTTTCTTCTCTGACTGCTCTGGCTAAAACTTCCAAAACTATGCTGAATAATAGTGGTGAGAGTGGGCAACCTTGTCTTGTTCCTGATCTTAGAGGAAATGGTTTCAGTTTTTCACCATTGAGAACGATGTTGGCTGTGGGTTTGTCATATATGGACTTTATTATGTTGAGGTAAGTTCCTTCTATGCCTACTTTCTGGAGGGTTTCTATCATAAATGGGTGTTGAATTTTGTCAAAAGCTTTTCTGCATCTATTGAGATGATCATATGTTTTTTCTCCTTCAATTTGTTAATATGGTATATCACATTGATTGATTTGCATATATTGAAGAATCCTTGCATTCCTGTGATAAACCCCACTTGATCATGGTGTATGATCCTTTTATTGTGCTGTTGGATTCTGTTTGCTAGTATTTTGCTGAGGATTTTTGCATCTATATTCATCAGTGATATTGGCCTGTAGTTTTCTCTCTTTGTGACATCTTTGTCTGGTTTTGGTATCAGGGTGATTGATGGTGGCCTCATAGAATGAGTTTGAAAGTGTTCCTCCCTCTGCTATATTTTGGAAGAGACTGAGAAGGATGGGTGTTAGCTCTTCTTTAGATGTTTAATAGAATGCGCCTGGTCCTGGGCTTTTGTTTGTTGGAAGATTTTTAATCACAGTCTCAATTTCAGTGCTTGTGATTGGTCTGTTTATATTTTGTATTTCTTCCTGGTTCAGTCTTGGAAGGTTGTGGTTTTCTAAGAATTTGTCCATTTCTTCCAGGTTGTCCATCTTATTGGCATATAGTTGCTTGTAGTAATCTCTCATGATCCTTTGCATTTCTGCAGTGTCAGCTGTTACTTCTCCCTTTTTCATTTCTAATTCTATCGATTTGAGTATTCTCCCTTTTTTTCTTGATGAGTCTGGCTAATGGTTTATCAGTTTTATCTTCCCAAAGAACCAGCTTTTAGTTTTATTGGTCTTTGTTATTGTTTCCTTCATTTCTTTTTCATTTATTTCTGATCTGATCTTTATGATTTCTTTCCTTCTGCTAACTTTGGCGTTTTTTTGTTTTTCTTTCTCTAATTGCTTTAGGTGTAAGGTTAGATTGTTTATTTGAGATGTTTCTTGTTTCTTGAGGTAGGATTGTATTGCTCTAAACTTCCCTCTTAGAACTGCTATTGGTGCATTGCATAGGTTTTGAGTCGTCGTGTTTTCATTGTCATTTGTTTCTAGGTATTTTTTGATTTCCTCTTTGATTTCTTCAGTGATATCTTGGTTATTTAGTAGGGTGTTGTTTAGCCTCCATGTGTTTGTATTTTTTACAGATTTTTTCCTGTAATTGATATCTAGTCTCATAGCGTTGTGGTCAGAAAAGATACTTGATATGATTTCAATTTTCTGAAATTTACCAAGGCTTGATTTGTGACCCAGGATATGATCTATCCTGGAGAATGTTCCATGAGCACTTGAGATGAGAGTGTATTCTGTTGTTTTTGGATGGAATATCCTATAAATATCAATTAAGTCCATCTTGTTTAATGTACCACTTAAATCTTGTGTTTCCTTATTTTTATTTTGGATGATCTGTCCATTGGTGAAAGTGGGGTGTTAAAGTCCCCTACTATGATTTTGTTACTGTCGATTTACCGTTTTATGGCTGTTAGCATTTGCCTTATGTATTGAGGTGCTCCTATGTTGGGGGCATAAATATTTACAAGTGTTATGTCTTCTTCTTGGATTGATCCCTTGATCATTATGTAGTGTACTTCTTTGTCTCTTGTAACATTCTTTATTTTAAAGTCTATTTTATCTAGTATGAGAATTGCTACTCCAGCTTTCTTTTGATTTCCATTAGCATGGAATATCTTTTTTCATTCCCTCACTTTCAGTCTGTATGTGTCCCTAGGTCTGAAGGGGGTCTCTTGTAGACAGCATATATACAGCTCTTGTTTTTGTATCTATTCAGCCAGTCTATGTCTTTTGGTTGGAGCATTTAATCCATTTACATTTAAGGTAGTTATCGATATGTATGTTCCTATTACCATTTTCTCAATAGTTTTGGGTTTTTTATTGTAGGTCTTCTCCTTCTCTTGTGTTTCCTGCCTACAGAAGTTCCTTTGGCATTTGTTGTAAAGCTGGTTTGGTGGTGCTGAATTCTCTTAGCTTTTGCCTGTCTGTAAAGGTTTTCATTTCTCCACTGAATCTGAATGAGATCCTTGCTACATCATCTTGGTTGTAGGTTTTTCCCTTTCATCACTTTAAGTATGTCCTGCCACTCCTTTCTGGCTTGCAGAGTTTCTGCTGAAAGATCAGGTGTTAATCTTATGGGGATGTCCTTGTATGTTATTTGTTGCTTTTCCCTTGCTGCTTTTAATATTTTTTTCTGTGTATTTAATTTTTGATGGTTTGATTAATATGTGTCTTGGCATATTTCTCCTTGGATTTATCCTGTAAGGGACTCTCTGTGCTTACTGGACTTGATTAACTATTTCCTTTCCCATATTAGGGAAGTTTTCAACTATAATCTCTTCAAAAATTTTCTCAGTTCCTTTGTTTTTCTCTTCTTCTTCTGGGACCCCTATAATTCAAATGTTGGTGTGTTTAATGTTGTCCCAGAGGTCTCTGAGACTGTCCTCAAATCTCTTCATTCTTTTTTCTCTATTCTGCTCTGCAGTAGTTATTTCCACTATTTTATATTCCAGGTCACTTAACCGTTGTTCTGCCTCAGTTATTCTGCTATTGATTCCTTCTAGAGAATTTTAAATTTCATTTACTGTGTTGTTCATCATTGTTTGTTTGCTCTTTAGTTCTTCTAGGTCCTTGTTAAACGTTTCTTGTATTTTCTCCATTTTATTTCCAAGATTTTGGATCATCTTTACTATCATTACTCTGAATTCTTTTTCAGGTAGACTGCCTATTTCCTCTTCATTTGTTAGGTCTAGTGGGTTTTTACCTTGCTCCTTTATCTGCTGTTTCTCTGTCTCCTCATTTTGCTTAACTTACTGTGTTTGGGGTCTCCTTTTCACAGGTTGCAGGTTCATAGTTCCCGTTGTTTTTGGTGTCTGCCCCCAGTAGCTGAGGTTGTTTCACTGGGTTGTGTAGGCTTCCTGGTGGAGGGAACTGGTGCCTGTGTTCTGGTGGATGAGGTTGGACCTTGTCTCTCTGGTGGGCAGGACTGTGTCAAGTGGTATGTTTTGGGGTGTCTGTGAGCTTATGATTTTATGCAGCCTCTCTGCTAATGGGTGGGGTTGTGTTCCTGTCTTGTTGTTTGGCACAGGGGTTCAGCAGTGTAGCTTGCTGGTCGTTGAGTAGAGCTGGTCTTAGCATTGAGATGGAGATCTCTGGGAGAGCTTTCACCGTTTGATATTATGTGGAGCCTGGAGGTCTCTCGTGGACCAATGTTCTGAACCTGGCTCTCCCACCTCAGTGGCACAGTCCTGACACCCGGCCAGAGCACCAAGACCCTCTCAGCCATGTGGATTTAAGTTATCTCTTCCTAGAACTCAACAGCTTTGTCCTTTAGGCTGTATCCGTTGTTAGTAAGAGGTGCACGAGGTGACTGTGGCTACTAACTGGAGCGCAGAGACTTCTGTTTTTGGGAGTTGGGAGATCACCTTGGTTTGGGGAAGCCAAGAAGGAGTGCCCAGCCCCCTGTGAGCAGTGTTTTAATAAGTTTTAAGAAGTGTTATTGATTATTTTATGGAGAATGAATTTTAAATGAATCCCTGAAGGCCTCCAATCAGCATTTGCTTCCATCTTACAAAGAACAGCAAAGGCCCCCAAGAGCCCTTGGCGCAGAATGTTTGGGGAGAGGAGGGCAGGCATTGCTGAGTTACGAGGTGAGCATGTAATTGTAGGGATTTTCCAACTCCCTCCCCTCACCCCTCTTTGTGGAAAACTCTCTTCCAAGTATGTGCTGACCCTTGACATCACTGGGGAAGTTGTGTCATCAATCTAATTTTAAATCATGACATTGAGAAAAGGGGCTGTCTACCTCTGTCTCCAAAGGACACCCCTGGAGTAGCCATTGGTGGTAAAGGATTTAGGTCCTAGCCACCTAATAAAGCCCAAGACCCCTCTGTTCCTGAGAACACCTATACCAGAGCCTGGTCCTACCCTCTCACGCATGGGTTGATCTATTCCTCTGATCTAAGATCTCTCGTGCATGTTTCACTGATGGTAAAGAGTTTGAGTCAAGACACAAGACAGTAATGTGTGTGTGTACCTGTGGGTGCACACATATGTATTTTAATGATTTCAGAATGAACTAGGTTGTTTTAACTCCCCTACTGATTTGTTAGCTTTTTGAGGCAGGAAGATTTCTTTTAATCTATATATTCCTCATCCTACTTAGCACGGTGCTTTGCATATTGAAGGTGATGAATATCATGGAATGGATCATGCTTCTGGAAATTGTACAGCAGTGTTTACAAGTGGGGTTAAACACTTTGTTTCTGGAGTCAGATAGCTTGAGCGGACTCCTGGCTGTGCCACTTGACCACCGTGTGACCATAAGCGAGTCCATGAACCTCTCTGTGTCTGGGCTTCCTCCTCTAAAAAACTGAGATATTAATACCACCTACCTCATTGTTGTGAGCATTAACTGAGTTAATATATGTAAAGTAGAACCATGCTTGATATGTGATAAGAGCTCTTTATGTGTGAACTCTGTTTTATTACTATTAACACTTTACAGTTTATAGTGGGCTCTTCCATACAGTAACTCACTTGATTCTCACAAGAATCCTGTGAGATGTGAAGGATATATATCTTTGTTTCATTTTGTAGTTGGAAGGACTAGATCTTACAACCAATCCAAGGCAGTGTTATAGGTGGTGTGTACCCACGTCTAGTTTCCAAAACTAGATTTGGTCTTGTTACCACCCTGTCTCTACCATCACATACTCTGTCAACCTAGACAGAATTAAAAAAAAAAAAAAAACAGAGGTGTCAGAGCACTGGTCCCTGAGATCACTCTGGGAGCTCATGTTGACTTAACTCTCACCACGACCTTGTGCCTGATGAGACGAGGAAGCAGTGGAGATGTTGAGAATCACACAGGATGTCACCAACATCCACAGGGGCAGATAGATGTCACTGTGGTTCCCTCGGAGATGGAGCTGTTCTCGGGAATGACTGAAGCCAAGCTGGCCCTTAAAGGCATCTCATTCCTGGGCCACTGGGCAGAGAAAAGGCCAACCTCTCTGTACATAAGTTTTTATCCTTGAAGCCATGTCACCAAAGTCTTACTGTCCTCCTTTCTGTGCCTGATGCCTGACTTGGGGCTCTGCACTTAGTGGGCGTTCATTCAATAACAGCTGAATGAATAGACACATGACTATCATGTATACGAGCACCAACATTTTTAAAATGTGAAATTAGAAATCTATTTTACAACTATACACAATACTTGGTAAAAAAAAAAAGTCTGTTTGGAGGAAAAATTAGGTACAATCACTAAAACAAGCCTTTGGAATTATCAATGGACTTAACGGATGCTTCCCATCCTGCGCCACCTTTAGATTAATATAAAAATTTATTTTTTCTCTTTTTAAAATAAAAATATTGGCCCAATTTAATATTGCGAGCCATACCTCTCAGACAAATCCCAGTCCCCTTTGCCCTACCTTACTTTTTTTTTTTTCACAACTCCCTACTCCGTACCACAAAATTCAATTTACTTATTATGTTCATTATTGATGATCTGACTGCCCACTTTGAAACTCTACCCCTTTGAGGACCAGAGTCTTTGCCTGCTTTTTTCACTGATGTATCTCAGGGTCCTAGAACATTTCCTGGAGTATATTCATGCTAAGTATATTTTAAACGTTTAATGGTTCCCTTCAATGTGCAAGGCAAAGTGAGTGATCTTGTATATAGGGATAAATAATGAATCAAGGAATGTTTCAAGGAATGTGTATGTATATACTCATTGATGCAAGGGGCTTATAGATCTGTATGTGTAAATATATATTAAAATTTAAATTTTTCAATATTTCAAGTTATTTATAAAACTTAAAGGGCTGTGCCCATCTCAACCCATTTTGACCAGATCAAAGTGTGGCCTCGCTCCCCTGTGTCTCCCCACCTCATTGATGGTGTGCTCTGGGTGTGCAGGTCACCTCCCAGGGCTTGACCCAGCCTGCCACACGCCCTGCCTACCCTCCCTCCCATGCTCTAGAACGCAGCTCACAAACTGCGAGTCTCAGAGTAGCATCTGGTCTACACATGTGTATCGTTGGGCTTGCCGGCGGCTTGAAAATCTTTAAGTCAATTGCCAACATTTAAAAACCTGGAGAATTCTCATAAACATCCAGATTTCCGCCTTCCCTTGCAAAGCCTCAGTATCTGTTGACACGGGGCTGGCCTTCCCACAGGGCCTTGCTAGGCTAGGGCTCATCAGCAGCTGGCCTGGCAGGTGAGCAGATGAGGCGCATGTCCTCCTGGTGACCAGTGTCCCCACTGGGCTCATCATACCCACTCACCTCCCTGCCTGACCCTGGAAGGGCTGAGTTTGCAGCACCTGATTTATTTAAGACACCCCCTCCCCCCATCATACTGCTGCAAGCTTCCAGAAAGATGGGAATAGATAATAACGCTCAATCCACACTGATAGGTAACTACATACTCTCTTTACATCTAGGGTCTGGCCTATGTATAAATAAAAACTTGATAATTCAGAAAATGGGCATAGATGCTTTCAATGAATACTTAGCTCTAACTTAAATGTCTCATCGGACAATTATGTCTTCTGAATTCTTCCTCCACCATAATTATTTTGTATTGCAGCAAACCCAAGATAATTAGGGCTCAGTTTCTTCTCCCACTTTGGACCCAAGTCTCCCTCCTGGCCTAGGAGAGGTGTTTTGTCATCAGCATCCTTCCAACGGGAGCTGACAGCTGGGATGGAGACCAGTTTGCAATTCCTCCCTGCCCCTCCATACAATGTTCTCATTAACTGAACAATCTTAGAAATAGTGTTATTTCTCTTTGAGGAAAAACAGGACAGTGGGGAAAATGGCTCAGCATGCTGCAAAACGTCTTCCTGAGGATTTTCCTTTTCTGAAAGGCGAGCCTACCACTTGAGTCTGTCTGAGTTCATCTATTAGGCAAGTGTGCCTTCTTGCTTGTAAAATCCGTCACCTAGGTCACTCTGGGCAAACTAGCCCCATATGCTTGCCACTCTGTTTATCACAGAGGGGTTTCATCTGAAGTGGGAATGCAGCGAGCTGCAGCCCAGCACATTTATTTACATCCAAATGAAAACACATCAAAAGAAAGCAGACATCTTAACATTAGTGGATGAAAGGGTACCGCTCACCTCACCTCTCCGCCCTGAAAGGAGAAAACATGTGAAAACAGATGTTATGTGGTAATTCTTCTATTCTTTTCTTTTTCCTTCCTGCTCTTCCTGCTGACAAGGATGGAAAGGCTGCATGTGGGAGCTAAGTCATATCAGGTGGTACCGAGCCATTTGTAGGACAGCATGGGTGTGAATGTAAATTTTCACTGCTTTGCAACATTGCTAAGCAATTAATTAAAATGTTGTCACTGATACCCCTACTGCAGTTTAAATAACTCCACGCTCAGTAGAGGGTAGCCTGTTTTCAGTAAAAGAGGAAAACACACGGCTCAAAACATTTGACATAAAATAAGTAACATACAAATGTGCAGTGAGACAGATGCTGGGGAGTGTGTAATAGGCTGGTGGGGAAAGAGGGGCTACTAGGACCAGGGTGCACCAAAGTGAGGGGAAACCTAGGGCTTCCCTGGTGGCGCAGTGGTTGAGAGTCCGCCTGCCGATTCAGGGGACACGGGTTCGTGCCCCGGTCTGGGAAGATCCCACGTGCCGCGGAGTGGCTGGGCCCGTGAGCCATGGCCGCTGAGCTTGCGCGTCTGGAGCCTGTGCTCCGCAACGGGAGAGGCCACAACAGTGAGAGGCCCGTGTACTGCGAAAAAAAAAAAAAAAAAAAAAGTGATGGGAAACCTTCCTAGGATTGATTCTTTTTTTTTTTTTTTTAAGGTTTTTAAAAGTAAATTTAGTTTTTCCTCTTCTGTGCAGTCCATGCAAGCTGTGATTTCTGTAAGATTTTATTAATTAAAAGTTTGTTTAGATTTTTTGATGATGGCCATTCTGACTGGTGTGAGATGATATCTCATTGTAGTTTTGATTTGCATTTCTCTAATGATTAGTGATGTTGAGCATTCTTTCATGTGTTTGTTGGCACTCTGTATATCTTCTTTGGAGAAATGTCTATTTAGGTCTTCTGCCCATTTTTGGATTGGGTTGTTTGTTTTTCTGTTATTAAGCTGTGACTGCCTGGAAGGGTGGGATAGGGAGGGTGGGAGGGAGGGAGACGCAAGCGGGAAGAGATATGGGAATATATGTATATATATAACTGATTCATTTTGTTGTGAAGCTGAAACTAACATACCATTGTAAAGCAATTATACTCCAATAAAGATGTTAAAAAAAAAGTTTGTTTAATATATAAGATAGATAAACAACAAGGACCTACTGTATAGCACAGGGAACTCTATTACTATCTTTTTTTTTTTTTTACTTTTTATTTTATATTGGAGTATAGCCGATTAACAATGCTGTGATAGTTTCAGGTGCACAGCAAAGCGACTCAGCCATACATATACATGTATACATTCTCCCGCAGACTCCACTCCCATCCGGGCTGCCACATAACATTGAGCAGAGTTCCCTGTGCTATACCATAGGTCCTTTTTGGTTATCCTTTTTAAATATAGCAGTGTGTACATGTCAATCCCGAACTACCTAACTATCCCTTCCCTCAACCCTTTCCCCCTGGTAACCATATGTTCATTCTCTAAGTCTGTGAGTCCGTTTCTATTTTGTAAATACGTTCATTTGTGTCATTTCTTTTTAGATTCCACATATAAGTGATATCATACAATATTTCTCTTTGTCTTCCTTCACTCAGTATGACATCTCTAGTTCCATCCATGTTGCTGCAAATGGCATTATTTAATTCTTTTTTTATAACTGAGTGATATTACATTGTGTATATGTACCGCATCTTCTTTATCCATTCCTCTGTCGATGGACATTTAGGTTGCTTCCATGTCTTGGCTATTGTAAACAGTGCTGCAATGAACACTGGAGTGCATATATCCTTTCAGACCATGTTTTTCTCTGGATATACGTCCAGGAGTGGGATTGCAGGGTCATATGGTAGCTCTATTTTTAGTTTTTTAAGGAACCTCCATACTGCTCTGCATCATGGTTGTATCAATTTACATTCCCACCAGCAGTGTAGGAGAGTTTCTTTCTCTCCACACCCTCTCCACCATTTATTATTTGTAGATTTTTTGGTGATGGCCATTCTGACTGGTGTGAGGTGATATCTCATTGTAGTTTTGATTTGCATTTCTCTAATCATTAGTGATGTTGAACATCTTCTCATGTGCCTCTTGGCCACCCGTATGTCTTCCTTGGAAAAATATCTACTTAGGTCTTCTGCCCGTTTTTTGATTGGGTTGTTTGTTTTGATATTAAGCCGCATGAGCTATTTGTAGATTTTGGAGACTAATCCCTTGTTGGTCACATCATTTGCAAATATTTTCTCCCAATCTGCATGTTGTCTTTTCGTTTTGTTTATGGTTTCCTTTGCTGTGCAAAAGCTTTTGAGTTTAATTAGGTCCCATTTGTTTATTTTTGTTTTTAGTTTCATTACCCTGGGAGACGGACTGGAAAAGATATTGCTGCAATTTATGTCAGAGAGTGTTCTGCCTATGTTTTCCTCTAGGAGTTTTATAGTGTCTGGTCTCACATTTAGGTGTTTAATTCATTTTGAGCTTATTTTTGTGTATGGTGTTAAAGAATGATCTAATTTCATTTTTTTACATGTAGCTGTCCAGTTTTCCCAAACCCACCATAGGTGCGTGGGTTTATTTCTGGGCTTTATATTCTGTTCCATTGATCTATAGTTCTATTTTTGTGCCAGTACCATATTGTTTTGATGACTATACCTTTGTAGTATAGTCTGAAGTTAGGGAGCCTGATTCCCTCCAGCTCCGTTTTTCTTTCTCAATATTAGATTGCTTTGGCTATTCAGGGTCTTTTGCATCCTCATACAAATTTTAAGATTTTCTGTTCTAGTTCTGTGAAAAATGCCATTGGTAATTTGATAGGGATTGCATTGAATCTGTACATTGCTTGGGTAGTATAGTCATTTTGAGAGTATTGATTCTTCCAATCCAAGAACACGATATATCTTTCCATCTGTTTGTGTCTCCTTTGATTTCTTTCATCAGCATCTTATAGTTTTCGGAGTACAGGTCTTTTGTCTCCTTACATGGGTTTATTCCTGGGTATTTCATTCTTTTTGATGCAGTGGTAAATGGGATTGTTTCTTGAATTCCTCTTTCTGATCTTTCATTTTTAGTGTATAGGAATGCAACAGATTTCTGTGTATTAATTTTGTAGCCTGCAACTATAACAAATTCATTGATGAGCTCTAGCAGTTTTCTGGTGGCATCTTTAGGATTTTCTATGTATAGCATCATGTCATCTGAAAACAGTGACAGCTTAACTTCTTCTTTTCCAATTTGGATTCCTTTTATTTCTTTTTCTTCTCTGACTGCCGTAGATAGGACTTCCAAAACTATGTTGAATAAAAGTGGTGAGAGTGGGCATCCTTGTCTTGTTCCTAATCTTAGAGCAAATGCTTTCAGCTTTTCACTGTTGAGTATGATGCTAGCTGTAGGTTTGTCATATATGGCCTTTATTTTGTTAATGTAGGTTTCCTTTATGCTAGGGCTGATTCTTGATGAAAATGGCCCAAATCCAGTGTCAAAGATGCCTGGCAATTTCAGCACTCAGGGAGAATCTGATCTGGTGGGTGGGTTGTTACAGTTGAAATCTCCAGGAAGTAACATGGGCAGATGGGCACAGTAGCCCACAGGGTGTAGTGACCCAGAAAAAGGGGACCCTAGCAGAGCTAGGCTGAGTGTGAAGCCCTACATGAGGAGTTTAGGTGGCACAGGGTTCTAGGTGTTGGATGGGGAATGAAATCACAAATCAGAAAACTGAGGCAGCCCAGCCACCCAGCCCTATAGAGTGCACACACTTAATGTGGGCTGGGAAGGCTATAGCTCCAGATTCTCACAGGATCCCAGGCTCTTCTTGGCCACCACAGAACCACAGTACTAAGATGAGTTCCAGACCCGGTCAGATGATGGGAGCCGTGTCTACTGTTATGTTACCAGTATCGGCCCCATAGATATCAGGGAAAGGCTGGGGCAGGACTGGGAAGCCAAGAGCTTACAGATACCAAAACTGGCTAGGATATCTGAACACATACACACACACTCACCTCACTTACTAAAAGGATATACTCCAAAATGTTCACAGTAATTATCATTGGGTGGTAAGAATATGTAAGGGTTCTTTGTTGCTTTTTAAAAACTTTATGTTCCCTTATTTTTTTTAGCATAGAAATAAAACTTATGAAAATTTTGGTAAGAAGAAAAAAGGTTCTTAAATTATGCTTCACTTTAATTGAATGTATACTTGAAGCAGGTTTAAAGGTAGGCCGCTTAAAAAAACAAAAAAAGGAACGGTGAAGGTTTTTTTTCACATTATAGTCTAATCTTAATCCTATACCATCCTCAAACCCTCTCTCCCCATTCTTGCAGGGTGGAGGGGGGGTAAGGTGGAAAAAAAAATCATTTTAGAGAGTTCCTCTGGCCTGGCCTTGAAATCTTAATTTGGGGAATAAAGTGAAGGCTGCCAAAATAAGAATCAGAGTGCTTGTACTTGGATCAAGAGAAAAATCTTATCAGTTAATGTTTTAGTCTCTACTTTCAAGAATATGTATAATCTTCTTGCCTTTATTCACATATTTATCCTTAGCTACTTAATTTATGCAATTAAATTTCTTTCCTAATATTTGGTAACATTACGTAAATAATGTTACGTAAAATTACGTAAATTTCTTTTGTAACATTATGTAACATTTTCGTAATATTACGTAAATTTCTCTTCGTAACATTTTAGCAGTATAACATCTAGCTTTCAGGAAATACCCGGTTATGCTTATTTACTGATTTGTACTCTGAAGGAGGCAGAGAGATGCAAAGCTACATTCCCTGGGGTCTCCAGCCCGTTTTCCTCTATTCCTGCTCCTGCTAGAATTGCAGTGTTTAATTACAGAAATGGCAATAATTACTCATAATTGTGCTTCTCATATGCAATGATCGACTTCAAATGTTGTTAGCACAGCTCAGTATCTCAGTAGCAGCTCGTTGGCAAGGTTGCCTATTACAATTTATTTGTATCACTCAGTTTATGTGAAGCGGCTAGAGACTAGGTAGTGGATGGATTGTACGGTTAGCTTTTTCAAAGGGAGCAAAATCTGTCTTGTGCTTTGTTTTTTTTTTTTTTTTTTTTTTTTTTTTGGCGGTACGGGGCCTCTCACTGTTGTGGCCTCTCCCGTTGTGGAGCACAGGCTCTGGACGCGCAGGCTCATCCCGGACTGGGGCACGAACCCGTGTCCCCTGCATCAGCAGGTAGACTCTCAACCACTGCGCCACCAGGGAAGCCCTGTCTTGTACTTTTGACAAAGTGTAACTCTAGGGAAGTTGCTCAATCTCTGGGCATCAATGTCTTAATCTGTAAAATAGGTTGGATTTAGTGATCTCTATAAATGCTCTCTACCTTCAGAGATATATTGACTTTAATTGGCCAAGTCTGAATTAATCTGGGGGTGGAAATGGGATGTCTTTTCAAGAGTAGGTGGTTCAACTTGTATATGGTGTCCAAAGGAAATATCAGAACCAAGAAAAGGTTTGATTGATAGAGAGGCATTACATCTCAGTTGAAGATATTTCTCTTGCTACTATCCCTTAGTACTATGCCACATCCCTCCCCTGGCTTTGTCCAATAGGGAAAGACTGACGAGGAAAAGTGGAAGCAGGGAGTGACTGATTCAGAGAGGGGATTCCATTCAAAAACATGGGTGTCCAAGGCAAAAGAAATAAAAGCAAAAATAAACACATGGGACCTAATCAAACTTATAAGCTTTTGCACAGCAAAGGAAACTATCCACAAAGTGAAAAGACAACCTACAGAGTGGCAGAAAAATATTTGCAACTGATTCGACTGACAAGGGGTTAATACCCAAAATATACAAACAATTCATACAACTTAATATAAAAAAACCACAAGCAACCCAATCAAAAAATGGGCAGAGTATCTAAATAGATATTTTTCCAAAGAAAGACATGCAGATGGTCAACAGGCACGTGAAAAGATGCTCAACATTGCTAATTATTATAGAAACTCAAATCAAAACCACAATGAGGTATCAACTCACACCAGTCAGAATGGCCATCACCAAAAACTCTGCAAATAATAAATGCTGGAGAGGGTGTGGAGAGAAAGGAACTCTCCTACACTGCTGGTGGGAATGTAAATTGGTACAATCACGATGGAGAGCAGTATGGAGGTTCCTTAGAAAACTAAAAATGGAACTACCATGTGACCCAGCAATCCTACTCCTGGGCATATATCTGGAGAAAACTATAATTCAAAAAGATACATGAACCCCAGTGTTCATTGCAGTCCTATTTATAATAGCCAAGACATGAAAGCAACTTAAATGTCTAGTGACAGAGGAATGGATAAAGAAGATGTGGTACATATATACAATGGAATATTACTCAGCCATAAAAAGAACAAAATTATGTCATCTGCAGCAACATGGATGGACCTAGAGATTATCATACTAAATGAAGTAAGACAGACAGAAAAAGACAAATATCATATGATATCACTCATATATGGAATCTAATCTTAAAAAATGATATAAATGAACTTATTACAAAACAGGAACAGACTCAAAGACTTTGAAAATATGGTTACCAAAGGGAAAATGTGGGGGGAAAGGATAAATTAGGAGGTTGGGATTAACATATACACACTACTATATATAAAATAGATAACCAACAGGGACCTACTATATAGCACATGGAACTCAATATTCTGTAATAACCTATATGGGAAAATAATCTGAAAACCATATATATATGTTTTGTTGAAAACAACCAGAAACAAAAGCACAGGTGTCCCTTTCTAACTCCAGACCTGCTGTTAATTAGTTCTGGTCCTTTCTTCTCTCTTCCAGACCTTGGGGATTGATTTTTGTTCTTTATGGATTTGACAAGAGTAAAATATCTATTTCACCCACATGCTGAGAAGAGGAAAACTCTTACTTCTGACTAAAAGGATGCTTGTTAGAACACAAGTCTTACTGGTTGTGTAAAGTTCAAGTCTTCTGAACAGCTCCTATTCTCACCACTACACAGCCACTGTGGACCTGGAAGCTGACTTCCAGAGGCCCAACAAGAAAGGCAAAGTAGACACTGATGCTGTAGTGCTGGCATCATATCCAGCCTCTCACCCAGGGAACTTCAATCAATTTCTCTTTTTGGACCAGTTTCATCACTGCAGAACTAAAGGACTGGTAATCAACTAGTTTACTGATTATTCCTAGCATGTGATACAACTGCTCCTCTAATCACAGATGAGCAAGGAGAAGTAGAGAAATCATTACTTGGCTGGACTTTGGGTGTCAGGAAATGTCTGGTCTGGCTCCTACCACTGAAATGCTGATGGATAATACATATGTAATAAATCTAGGATACAGCCTGGCCGTTTGTCTTATTAAAAAGTTAGAGAATGTCAGGAAATGGATAAAGAAGGAAAAAGGGAAATGGAAGGAGAGAGCATACCAACAGGTTTTCATGACCCTATAAACTATCTTGGGCTCCAGTTTTATCACCTGGCACCCTTGGTCAGTTTTTATTTCCTGGGGAGAGTCAAATCTTTGTCTAAAGCCTAGGGGGTTTTGGATTCTTCTAAAGATCCTTTTTGTTTGTTTAAAGAATGTTCAGAATTATAATGCTTTATAATGGATTGATGCTATGGTAATGATCTCCACGGAAAGAGGCTAGATGATCAAGACTGCAAAGGATAACAGAGTACAAATTAGCATTATCTCGAGGAAGAGCTCTAGATCAAATCAGTTCCTCTCTGAACAGGACCAGGTGGTGACAAGAATATTATTGAAAATATTGACGATTGTGCTGGTATGATTTCCTCAAATGAGGAATGATTCAGAGTCATTTTTAGGCAAACTTGTGGCGGAGGTGGCATAAGAGGCTTTTCTTAGGCTTCCTCTCCTCCGAAGCTCACAGACCTCATGCCACATGGAGGCCTTGCCTATGCCAGAGGCCTCTCCTGGGTCCTTGTTCTGTCATCCCTGACACCACAATCCCCACAGCTGATACAGATCTTTCCATCTTATACTATCAAGCTCTTTCCTTTCTCTATACTTTTGCCCCTGCTACTCCCTCTGTCTAGACGTTCTCTCACCCCTTACTCTGTCTTCCCAGCAAACTCTTATTTACCTTTCAAGGCTCAGCTCCAAATGGTTTTTATCTGCTCTTTCCTGACCTTTTCATAAAAAATCGTGGTAAAAAACACATACAACAAATTGAACATCTAACCATTTTTAGTGCTGCCTATGCACACTGTTGTGCAATAATCTAGAACTTCTTCATTTTGCAAAACTAAAACTCCAAACCCACCCACTGAACACTGATTCTCCCTCCCCACTCTCCTCAGCCCTTGATAATCACTTTTCCACTCTCTATGATTTTTATTACTTTCAATACTTCCTATAAGTGGAATCATACCGCATCTATCTTTTTGTGATTGGTTTGTTTTGCTCAGCATAACGTCCTCGAGGTTCATCCATGTTGTAGCATGGGACATGATTTGCTTCTGTTTAATCAGTTAATCTGCCTTGACCTTCTTTTAGCATCTCTGTTCCACATCGATAGGCTAAGTGTTCTAAAGTATTAATGATGCTCTGTCTCCTCTAATGTTAACACACTTGCCTTTTTCCTTAATTAATAGAGTGTAGGTTGAAGGCAGATTCAAAATAGTCTATTTTCTCAGGAAGCCTACAATCTAATTGTGGAAATAAAAACCAACACACATAAATATTACTGTACTATGCTCTAATTATATGTTATATATTTATAGAAGCTGCAGAAATTCTTGAGAGGGCTGTTATAATCTGAAAAGGAATATTATGAATTGCTTTGAAACAGTAAAGTTTGACAACTGTGATGAAGTGGAAACATTTCTTGAAAATTCCATTGACCAAACTAACATAAGACAGAAAAAATGTGAATAGTCCCATATTTGTTCAAATAAACTGAATTATCAAAAAACCTTCTCACAAATAAAATGCCCAGATTGTTTCACTAGTAAAGTCTAGTAGTTTAATAAATATTACAAATTTATACAAAATTTTTTCAGAAAATAGAGATGAAGGGAGTACTTCTTATATCATCCTGAGACCATCACTACCCTGATGCCAAAACTAGACAAAAATATTGCCAACAAATAAAATAGTTCAATATCCCCCATCATATAGACACAGAAATCCTTAACAAAATATCAGCAAATAGAATCCTGCAATACACACACACACACACACATATATAGTGATCAAATTTTTCTAAGGAATGAAAGGATTTATTTAAGATTCTAATGTTAATCAATATAGTTCACCATATTAAGAAAATAAATATGGGAGAAAAACATATAATCATTTCAATAGACACAGAAAAAACATAGTATTCAACACCCATTCATGGTTAAAAACTCCTAGCAAATTAAGAATAGAAAGGAATTTTCCCAATCTGATAAAGAATACCCACTGAAAATCAACAGCTAGCATCATGTTTAGTAGTGAAACTCGACACTTTCCCCCTAAGTTTGGGAACAAGAAGAGAATGTTTGCTCTTACCATTTCTTTTGCACTTGAGGAATTACCCAGTGCAAAAAGACAAGAATAAACAAAAGTCACAAAGATCAGATAAAAAGTAAAACATTTTTTTCACAGGAGTAAGAACTGTTTTCATAGAAAATCCTAACGAGCCTACAAAACAACTGCTAGAATAAATGATTTTAGGAGGGATACAGTATAGAAGATCAATATTAAAAAAACAATTTTATTTCTATGTGTTAGTAGTAAATAACTGGAAAGGAAAATAACAATTCCATTGAAAAAGCATTAAAAACATAAAATTCTCAGGAATAAACTTAAAATATATGCAAGACCTCAACACTGAAAACTATAACACACTGTTGAAAGAAATTAAAGACCTAAATAAATAGAAAGATATACAGTATTCATGAATTGAAAATTCAATATTAAGTTATGAATTCTCCCCCAATTTAAGTATAGATTGAATGTAATGTCAACCAAAATAATAGTTTTTTTAAATGTAGAAATTGAAAAACTGAATCAAAATTTGTAGGGGAAATTGAAGGACCTAGAAGAGTCAAAACAATCTTGTGAAAGAAGAGCAATGTTAGAGGCTTCACTTTATCTAATTTCAAGATACTATTGGGCTGTAGTACTCAAGACAACTAGTTATTGTCATAAGGATAGGTAGATAGACAAAGATCAATAGAACAGAGAGTCCATAAATAGACCCCTATATATGTGG
The DNA here is from genome assembly GCF_937001465.1 of Orcinus orca. Lineage (NCBI taxonomy): Eukaryota > Metazoa > Chordata > Mammalia > Artiodactyla > Delphinidae > Orcinus > Orcinus orca. The sequence continues at coordinate 72,440,237 of NC_064570.1, forward strand.
TCATTTGATTTCTCCCAAAGGAACCAAGACTACTAAAAAGGGGAGAAGAAAGTCTTTTCAACAAATGGTGCTGGAATAAATGTATAATTTTATGAAAAAGTATATCAACACTGCCTTATACCATACTCAAAAATAAAATTGAGGTGAACAAACTTAAAAAGTTAAAATTAAAAAAGCTTCTAAAAACCATAAGAATATCTTCAGAAAATTTGGGTAGGTAAAGATTTTTCAATAGAAGAGGAAAATACTAGTAATAAAAAAATAAAAATTTGAACTTCAAACCTGAAAACTTCTACTTATCAAAAGACACCATTAAGAAAACAAAAAGGTAGGTGTGTTTTTCTTTAGTCAACAGTTTTGGTGACCATGAAGGGACCCAGACCAGACTTCTCTCCTTCACCTGAACTCTGTGAGGATCCAGGGCTTTGCCACCAGCAGAGGCCCCTTGTGCTCGTCTACCTCCTTGGAGAGTCCAGACGAATTTAGGTCTCTCCTGGGTTTTGGATCTCCCTCTTTTGGCTAATGGCCCTAAATTTTATTCAGTGGTGAAAAAGCTCCTCTCTGTGAGGAGTGTGTTTTCCTTGAACTTAGTTTCAAAAAGAGGTACCTGGGTTACCCCAGTTGAAAAACACCAGTAAGGTTTTGCTCAGCTGAAAGACACTGAGTGTATTACCCAAGTTGAGAGACACTGGGAAGATTTTATTATGTACATACAGAATTTATACTTACAAGTACTTGCTTAATTGGAAATTAAAGGAAATCTCAACCTAAAAATGGCCAAATTGGGGTTCTTCTGACATTTGAATATTTTTTTTGCCTGTGCAGCTAGAAAAATCTGGCTTCAGAAAACATCTTTTCAGAATTCTGACCTTAAAGAAACAAAATCCCTTCTAGGAGGAACTTGCATTTCTCTCCCTGTGTCTTTGAGATGTAAATGTTCTACATGATCTTCTTAGGCTTTTTTTTCCTCTCTGTTTGAGAGCTTGATCTTGGCACCTGCAAGATACACATACAATGTACATTTGGCAGCCAGTCAAATAGACTGGAATTCCAAGCAGTCTTTTAGTCTGGCTGTGGCAACTCTCAAGGAGATTTGTCATAAGGGGTTCCAGCCCATAAGGGTCCTTTGTCATCTCAATCTTAATTGTGTCACGTCTACAATAAAGGTCTTTACTTTTTTCAACTATTTTTGGAAGTAAACTTTCTGGATATTAGGAAGGCTGCATCCTTTGCACTTTTTGTGGGGATGCCTCTTGAGTCTTACTGGTTTGAGTCATTATTAAGATACTACTCATTTGGAGAAATGCAAATCAAAACTATAATGAGGTATCACCTCACACTAGTCAGAATGGCCATCATCAAAAAGTCTACAAACAAGGGCTTCCCTGGTGGTGCAGTGGTTGAGAGTCCGCCTGCCGATGCAGGGGACACGGGTTCGTGCCCTAGTCCAGGAAGATCCCACATACTGTGGAGCAGCTGGGCCTGTGAGCCATGGCTGCTGAGCCTGCGCGTCTGGAGCTGTGCTCTGCAACAGGAGAGGCCACAACAGTGAGAGGCCCGTGTACAGCAATAAAAAAAAAAAGTCTACAAACAATAAATGTTGGAGAGGGTGTGGAAAAGAAGGAACACTTCTACACTATAGGTGGGAATGTAAATTGGTGCAGCCACTATGGAAAACAGTATGGAAGTTCCTCAAACAACTAAAAACAGAGTTACCATATGATCCTGCGATCCCACTCCTGGACATATATCTGGAGTAAACTCTAATTTGAAAAGATACAGGCATGTCAATGTTCACTGCTGCACTATCTACAATAGCCAAGACATGGAAGCAACCTAAGTGTCCATCAACAGATGAATGGATAAAGAAGATGTGGTATATATATATATATACATTGGAGTATTACTCAGCTATAAGAAAGAATGAAATAATGCCATTTGCAGCAACACAGATGGACCTAGATATTATCATATTAAGTCAAGTCAGTCAGTCAAAGAAAGACATATGATATCACTTCTATGTGGAATCTAAAAAAAATGATACAAATGAACTTATTTACAAAACAGAAACAGACTCACAGGCATAGAAAACAGACTTATGGTTACCAAAGGGGATAGCAGGTTGGGGGAGAGATAAGTCAGTTACCTATATATAAAATAGGTAAACAACAAGGACCTACAGCATAGCACAGGGAACTATACTCAATCTCTTGTAATAACTTATAATGGAAATGAATTTGAAAAAGAAAAAATATATATATGTATGTATGTATGTATCACTGAATCACTTTGCTGTACACTTGAAACTCACTCAACATTGCAAATTAACTATACTTCAATAAAAATAACATACGCACAGAAAGATACTACTCTTCAATGGCCAGACACAAGATCCTTTAAATTGGAGAAATTTCTAAGGAAATTACAACATCAAAAGTAGTAATCATGAGGGGAGGAGAGTAAAAATGCATAGTTTAAAAAATGTATTAGAAATTAAGAGATCAGCAACTTAAAACAATCATGAATATATAGAGATGGCTATATAAAAACCTCATGGTAACCACAAACCAAAAATCTATAATAGATATACACACAGAAAAGAAAACGGAATCCAAACATAGCACTAAAGATAGTCATCAAATCACAAGAGGAGAGAGCAAAAGAAGAAAGGAGAAAAACAGACCTACAAAAACAAATCCAAAACAATTAACAAAATGGCAAAAAGAACATACATATCAATAATTACCTTAAATATAAATGGGCTAAATGCTCCAACCAAAAGACAGAGTGGCTGAATTGATACAAATCAAGACCTGTACATATGCTGCCTATAAGAGACTCACTTGAGATCTAGAGACACATACAGACTGAAAGTGAGGGAATGGAAAAAGGTATTCCATGCAAATGGAAATCAAAAGAAAGCCAGAGGAGTGATACTTGTATCAGACAAAATAGACTTTAAATTAAAGACTATTACAAGAGACAAAGAAGAACACTACATAATGATCAAGGGATCAATCCAAGAAGAAGACATAACAATTGTAAATATACATGCACCCAACATAGGAGCACCTCAAAATATAAGGCAAGTATTGACATAAAAAGAGAAATTAACAGTAATACAATAATAGTAGGGGACCTTAACATCCCACTTACATCAGTAGTCAGATCATCCAGGCAGAAAATCAATAAAGAAACTCCAGATGTTAAATAACACATTAGAGCAAATGGACTTGACATTTAAAAAGCATTCAATCCAAAAGCAGAATACACCTTTTTTTCTAGTGCACATGGAACATTCTCCAGGATAGATCACATGCTAGTCCACAAAACAAGGCTTGGTAAATTTAAGAAAGTTGAAATCATAACAAGCATCTCTTCTGACCACAATGCTATGAGACTAGAAATCAACTACAAGGAAAAAACTGCAAAAAAACACAGTGCAGACTAAACTCTATACTACTAACCAATCAATGGATCACTGAAAAAAATCAGAGGAAATCAAAAATACGCAGACACAAATGAAAATACAAGGATACAAAACTTATGGTATGCAGCAAAAGCAGTTCTAAAAGGTAAGTTTGTAGTGCTACAAGCTTACCTCAGGGAACAAAAATCTCAAACAACCTAACCCTACACCTAAAGGAACTAGAGAAAGAAGAACAAGCAAAACCCAAAGTTAGTAGAAGGAAGGAAATCATAAAGATCAGAGCAGAAATAGAGACAAAAAACAAAAAAACAAAACCAGAAAGGATCAATGAAACTAAAAATTGATTCCTTGACGAGATAAAATTGATAAATCTGTAGTGAGACTCATCAAGAAAAAAAGGCAGAGGGCCCAGATATATAAAACCAGAAATGAAACAGGGGAAGTTACGACTGACACCACAGAAATACAAAGGATCGTAAGAAACTACTACGAGCAACTGTATGCCAATAAAATGGACAACCTAAAAAAATGGACAAATTCTTTGCAAGGTATAATCTCCCAAGACTGAGCCAGGAAGAAATAAACAGACCAAACAAACAAAATATCAACAGACCAATTACCAGTACTGAAACTGAATCAGTAATTTAAAAACTCCCAACAAATAAAAGTCCAGGATCAGATGACATTACAGGTGAATAGTACCAAATATTGAGAGAAGAGTTAACACCTTTCCTCCTGAAAAAACTGCAGAGAAAGGAACACTTCTGAACTCATTCTGTGAAGCCACCTTCACCCTGATACCAAAACCAGACAAAGATATCCAAAAAAAGAAAATTACAGGCCAATACTACTGATGAACATAGATGCAAAAGTCCTCAACAAAATACTAGCACTATGAATCCAACAATACATTAAAAGGATCATACAGCATGATCAACTGGGATTTATCCCAGTGATGCAAGGATTTTTCAACATCCACAAATCAGTGTGATGCACCACATTAACAAACTGAAGAATAAAAACCATATGATCATCTCATTAGATGCAGAAAAATCTTTTGATAAAGTTCAACATCCACTTATGATAAAAACTCTCCAGAAAATGGGCACAGAGGGAACATATTTCAACATAATAAAGGTCACATATGACAAAGCCACAGCCAACATCATACTCAATGGTCAAAAGCTGAAAACATTCCGTCTAAGATCAGGAACAAGAAAGGCTGCCCACTCTCACTTTTATTCAACATAGTTTTGAAAGTCCTACTCACAGAAGTCAGAGAAAAACAAATAAAAGGAATATAAACTGGAAAGGAAGAAGTAAAATTGCCACTGTTTGTGGATAACATAGTATACATAGAAAATCCTAAAGACACCACCAGAAAACTAGAGCTCATCAATGAATTTGGTAAAGTTGCAGTATACAAAGTTAATATACAGAAATCTGTTGCATTTCTATATACTAACAACAAAATACCAGGAATAGAAATTAAGGAAACAAACCCATTTACCATTGCATCAAAAAGAATAAAATACCTAGCAAAAAACCTAAGGAGATGAAAGACCTGTACTCTGAAAACTATAAGACACTGATGAAAGAAATTGAAGACAACAAAGACAAATGGAAAGATATACTGTATTCTTGGAATGGAAGAATCAATATTGTTAAAATGATCATACTACCCAAGGCAATCTAAAGATTCAATGCAGTCCTTATCAAAATACCAATGACATTTTTCACAGAACTAGAATAATTTAAAAATTTGTATGGAAACACAAAAGACCCTGAATAGCTAAAACAATCTTAAAACAGAGCTGGAGGAATTAGGCTCCCTGACTTCAGACTATACTAAAAAACTACAGTAATCAAAACAGTATGGTACCAACACAAAAACAGACACATAGATCAATGGAACAGGATAGAAAACCCAGAAATAAACCCACACACTTACAGTCAATTAATCTATGACAAAGCAAGCATATACAATGGGGAAAAGACAGTCTCTTTAATAAGTGGTTCTGAAAAACTGGACAGCTACATGTAAAAGGATGAAATTAGAACATTCTCTAACACCGTAAAGAAAATTAACTCAAAATGGATTAAAGACCTAAATGTAAGACAAGACACTATAAAACTCCTAGAGGAAAACACAGGCAGAACACTCTTTGACATAAATCACAGCAATATATTTTTTTTTGGATCTGTCTTCTAAAGTAAAGGAAATATAAGCAAAAATAAACATATGGGACCTAATTAAACTTAAAAGTTTTGCACAGCAAAGGGAACCATAAACAAAATGAAAAGACAACCTACTGAATGGGAGAAAATATTTGCAAATTATATGATCAATAAGGGATTAAGATCCAATATATATAAGCAGCTCCTACAACTCAACATCAAAAAACCCCAAACAACTCGATTAAAAAATGAGCAGAAGGGCTTCCCTGGTGGCGCAGTGGTTGAAAGTCCGCCTGCCGATGCAGGGGACATGGGTTCGTGCCCCGGTCCAGGAAGATCCCACATGCCGCGGAGCGGCTAGGCCTGTAAGCCACAGCCGCTGAGCCTGCACGTCCGGAGCCTGTGCTCCACAACGGGAGAGGCCACAACAGTGAGAGGCCTGCGTACCGCAAAAACAAAAACCAAAAACAAAACAAAAAACAAAAAACAAAAAACAAAACAAAACAAAAAAAAATGAGCAGAAGAACTAAATAGACACTTTTCCAAAAAGGAAATACATATGGCCAGGAGGCACATGAAAAGACGCTCAACCTCACTAATCAGGGAAGTGCATATCAAAACCACAATGAGACATCACCTCACACCTGTCAGAATGGCTATCATCAAAAAGAACACAAATAACAAATGTCAGCAAAAATGTGGAGAAAAGAGAGCCCTCCTACACTGTTGGTGGGAATCTAAATTGCTGCAGCAACTGTGGAAAACAGTAATGGAGGTTTCTCAAAAAACTAAAAATAGAACTCCCATATGACCCAGGAATTTCACTCCTGGGTATATTAAAAAAAAAAAAAAAAAAAACACTCATTGGAAAAGATAGATACACACCAATGTCCATAGCAGCATTATTTACAGTTGCTAAGATATGGAAGCAATGAAAGTTTCCATTGATGGATGAATGGATAAAGAAGCTGTGGATGTTTACACAATGGAATACTACTCAGCCATAAAAAAGAATGAAAATTGGTCATTTGAAGCATCATGGATGGACTTGGAGGGCATTATGCTAAGTGAAATAAATTAGAGAAAGATAAATATTGTATGGTATCACTTATATGTGGATCTAAAAAATACAACAAACTAGTAAATATAACAAAAGAGAAGCAGACTCTCAGATACAGAGAACAAACTAGTGGTTACCAGTGGGGGAGGAGGAGCAATACAGGGGTGGGGGGGGTGGGAAGTATAAACTATTGGGTGTAAGATAGCCTCAAGGATGTATTGTACAACACGTGAAATATAGCCAATATTTTGTAATAACTGTAAATGGAAGGTAACCTATAAAAGTTGTATTAAAAAAAAACTTGTTTGGGAAGCCTTATTTGTGGTCTCAACTTCCCCTCAATGAATCTTACAGATGTTAATAAAAACATTAGATTAATTAATGTTTATTAAATTAACAGGGAAATTTGAAGAAGCTGTGGGGAAAGTCTAAAGACTTCTCCCCAATAAGGTGGAAATTTTAAAGGGAACTGTCTGAACAGGATGGAAATATTTCGATGGTTATTAACAAGTGAAAAATCTTTTGATGGTTATTAAGAAATGAAAAATCACCATCAAAAAATCTACAAACAGCAAATGCTGGAGAAGGTGTGGAGAAAAGGGAAGCTTCCTACACTGTTGCTGTGAATGTAAATTGGTACAGCCACTATCGAGAACTGTATGGAGGTTCCTTAAAAAACTAAAAATAGAGCTACCATATGATCCAGCAATCCCACTTCTGGGCATATATCTGGAGAAAACCAAAATTCAAAAAAGACACATGCACCCCAATGTTCATTGCAGCACTATTTACAATAGCCAAGACATGGCAGCAACCTAAATGTCCATCAATGGAGGAATGGATAAAGAAGATGTGGGGTACTTCCTGGTGGTCCAGTGGTTAAGACTCTGCACTTCCTATGCAGGGGGAGCTGGTTCAATCCCTGGTCGGGGAACTGAGATCCCACCCACCATGTGGTGCGGCCAAAAAAAAAAAAAAAAAAAGATGTGGTACATATATACAACAGAATATTACTTGGCCATAAAAAAGAATGAAATAATGCCATTTGCGGCAACCTGGATGGACTTAGAGATTACCATACTAAGTGAAGTAAGTCAGAGAAAGAAATATATGATATCAGTTATATGTAGAATCTAAAAAATGGATACAGATGAACTTATCTACAAAACAGAAATAGAATTTGGATGTAGAAAACAAACTTATGGTTACCAGGAGGTAAGGGGGGGAGAGGGATAAATTGGGAGACTGGGATTGACGTATACACACTGCTATATATAAAATAGGTAAATAATAAGGACCTACTGTATAGCACAGGGAACACTACTCAATACTCAGTAATGGCCTATATAGGAAAAGAATCTAAAAAAGAGTGGATATATATATATATATTTATAACTGATTCACTTTGCTGTATACCTGAAACTAACACAACATTGTAAATCAACTATACTCCAATTAAAAATTAAAAAAAAAACAAGAAATGAAATAAAATGGGCACTGATGGGATTAAACAAAGGTTTGGATACCATGCTACCTAAAGTTGAATGGGCCAAAGGGAACCCACTATTGGTCCCCTCAACCATAAAGGGCCCCAAACCAAGTCTACTCTATTTACCCCAGTTGAAAAAAAATTATTAAGTCTGAAAGAAAATTACATTGAGATACCTGATCAGAAATTGCGTGGGGCAACAGTTAGGCCAAGTAATCAAGTTGAAAGATTGACAAAGAGGGGCTGAGTCCCTTGGCTCAATGCCTCATTGGGGACCCCAAAGCCTTTTATACAAAAATGGATAAAACAGCTGGAGGATGCAAAAGAAAGTTTCTGGGACTCCTTGTAAGACCTAGAATTGTTGATAGGGTCCTAATGGAAGCTGAAGGTAGAATACCTGATAGAATTGAGATGAATGTTTATAATAATTGGTATATTTAAATGGGCTTTATATAAGATGGCTACATCTCTTTTGCCTAATTATATTATAGGGTAGACATGTCTCAGTGGGGAATGCTTCCCCTGTGTGATATTATAAGACAGGGCATATGAATCTGTCCCTCAGTCAATATTAATTAAACATACTAAAGGAAACTAATAGGGTTACCTGAGCCCACACAATATAAAGTAAAACCTTGGGGCTAATATTCAGGGACTAATAAAAGGAAATTAAAGAAAATGCAGCTGGGCAAGTCAACCTGTTGATATCATTTAGGTGGCAAACTATTTCCTTGGGAAATTAGAAGCAACTGTCTCTGTTTTACAAATCAAAGTGTAAATACATCCCACAATGACCTGGGACTTAAGCCCGATTAGCTCAATCAGATAGAACTTGAAACTGAAAGAAAAAAGTAGAAAAGAGGCCCTTTAAAACTCAAACTGCTGGACCTACTAGAGAATGGACTTGAGGACACGGGGAGGGAGAAGGGTAAGCTGGAACGAAGTGAGAGAGTGGCATGGACATATATACACTACCAAATGTAAAATAGATAGCTAGTGGGAAGCAGCCGCATAGCACAGGGAGATCAGCTTGGTGCTTCGTGACCACCTAGAGGGGTGGGATAGGGAGGGTGGGAGGGAGGGAGACACAAGAGGGAAGAGATATGGGGATATATGTATATGAATAACTGATTCACTTTCTTATAAAGCAGAAACTGACACACCTTTGTAAAGCAGTTATACTCCAATAAAAATGTTAAGGAAAAAAAATAAACCTCAAACTGCTGGAAAGCCTCCCTCATCCAAAATCTAATTCACAGCCTCCTTAAAGATTTAATCAAGGACAAATACAAATCTTAAGTCTTTCCCACAAACGGTAAAAAGCCTTAGTCATCTAAGCAAATGAATTTAACTTATTCCAACTTATTTATAAACTACTAAGTTTATACTGTAATACCCGATTCATGACTGCTTTAAAATGAAGCCATGAGATCTCTAGTTATATCTGTTTGTATGTCTGTGTGTACATTATACATACATGTCTCTACCTCCAGATAGTATTATCAAAATTAAATTTATATAAGAGCTCTACTCAACTGACTTAAAAGCACTTACAAATTAAATGCTTCTAAGTGTGGCAGACACTAACCCAAATGAATGTCAAGTTCACATGATCTGGAAAATATTCAATATTAATTAATATTCAGAATTAAAGTTTAAGTTGTTGGTTTAATTCATATAGCCATGTCTTACTTTTATTGCACCTAGGTTTATTTTACTAAAAGTCAGATAAGCCCCTATTATCTCTTATAAAATTTATCAATGAGAAAAATAGCCTCGGATGATGGCTGACAGTCTAATATCTCAAAGTTTTCATGGGCAGTCAAACATAATTGAACGTAATTGTTAGGAACAAGTAAATTAGATAGATGGGGTAAGGGCTTTAGGTGAACTCTTTAAATAATTATATTTTGTGGTATGTCTACTGAAACATACTTTCTCCAGATTTTTGGTAACTTGAAATTTTAGTTTTGCTAAGTTAAATGATGAAAATTCATTAAATACCAAGATCATTTACAAATTAAGATATTGAAACATTAACATTGAACACAGGCTTCTCTTTACAGAGAAACTAAAGATATTTAGGACTATTAATAAAAATGTTTGGTGCCACACTAAAATTTTTAATAAAAAGCACATGTTTTTAAAAATCATAAGTAGTATTTATAGTTTTGCCAATCTACAGAATGCTAATTAATGTAAAGGACAGTTTATAATTGCTTACTTCTTAGTTTTCACTAGAAATTAAGTTTTCAAAAAGAATTCTAATTAATATATGTAATTAAGACTACTAAAATTAATAAGGAAAACACCTTTGTATGAAGAGAAAAAGGGTATAAGGAGTGAAAATATTTTGTTAAGTGAAAGAAAGTAATTTTATCCTGGAGAGAGAAAGGGAAAGCATAGGACAAAACCTGAAAGTGAAAAGAAAGTTATGGAAGGTTTGAGGGCAAGGAGCCCCAAGAAGAGTTTTATGCATGGTCAGGACTGGCTAAGATTAAAATAAAATGTAATTGAATAAATCAATTTTAGTATTAAGAGTAGGCTGGTACAAAACTAAAATATGGTTCCCTCTGTGTTAAGAGAACAAAGTTTTCTTGGAATATTGATCTGGTTTTGATAACCAATTGTAAAGTTTCTTTTCCTTTTAATTAATCTATTAGAAGTTTCTGTATTTAACTTTAAGATCTTTTATTGTCACTTTGGTTGAATATTAAGCATTGTTTCAGACTGACCTATGATCCTATTTGACCAAGTGTTTTAAAACCTTTGGGATATTCTTTAACAAACTTCCAAGTCAAACTTTAAATAAAGTTATTTTGACCTCTAGCTAACTTTGGGATATTTTAAAAGGCCCCTGAAAGATCCCAAAGAGATATATTAAACTAATTAGGTTTATTTGGTATGTTAAATTACATGGGAAATACTGTGAAATAACTAGTGATAAACCTTCTTTGGTTATACTGTATAGGTAAATGTCATTAATACAGATGCTCCAAAAATTATACGGAATTCCTAAAAATCTGCTATGTCCTAGTATAATGTAATCATATTCCTAGTTATCGAAAAATGTTCTATGTCACAGAAATAACCAAGTTTCTTGTCCGTTGCATTGTAATAAGATCATAAACCATGCCATTTTAAGTTGTCATTTATAGACAGTCACTGTTTTACTCTGATGCTTTTACAAAAATGAAGATCTTTAAAGAGATTCATAAAAAGGACTTTACAAACCAGCTTTCTGATGACTTTTAGATCATACCACTGAACTGGGTAAAAAAAAAAAAACTCTAGGGGAAAACCTGATGGCTTCAGTCCGATCAACAGGAATTAATTAATTACATGGGACTAAATGAACTGATAAATATGATTTATACTTTTATGACTTGTCAGAAGTATTACCGGCTTTTAATCTTTGTTTTCCAGAAAACCTTTCCTCTTACACAAGGACTTACAAGTTGATAAAGTATACCTTTGTAAAAAAAAAAAAAAAAAAGATTAAACATTTATTTTTTTTCTCTACCTGATCCCTCCAGAATCTGGCTTCTTCATTTGGCTGCCCTCCGGACTTGGTGACTTGTTGTGATCCAGATTATGACTAGTTATACTAATCATTGTTTCAATTTGTTCTCTGTTGTTTTCAAACTGTTTATGCTTTGTGACTCTCTGCTATACTATAAACTTATTAATGTTACTAGCTATATTACTTATATTCTGTTTATTTTATAAGATTGTTATCTCTTGCATTGCTCAATGTATAACCAGGCCTTTGACAAAATTAGTGATGGTTAAATGTCTTGAGGCAATTGATCACATATATAAAATAACTCTGTATAGCATTGTAATAGTGCAACTCTATAACTCTACATAGAATTGTTAATAGTGTAATAGTTCAACTCCAAGTCAGATGGAATCTTCATCTGACTTAGAAATAAAACTTCCTAGCACCATGGGATAAATTGGTCATGAAATGCCTCCCAAACCTTTGTTGAATTTATGACCAACAGGGAATATGGACAGGGAATGTTGCCTGCCATTCTAGTAAACAAATAATGTTGCCCCTCATTCCAGTTCTACAACCATTAGCCACTGCAGCTGCCCACTGACAGTGTGCCCTGAGGTGAATTCAGGATGAAGAAAAACAAAGCATTCTCTGCTTTGGATACTGGCCCTAGATGTTAAGATGCGTATTTCAATGAGCCCAGGCTCCTGTAACTTCCCATACATAGAAAAGCACTTAAAATCATTAACTTGAGATATCTGTTCTCTGTGATTAGCAGTAATCTTTTGATGTTCAATTACATGGTTTTTATTCAGCAAAAAAACTCCTTTATTTCCTGGCTCCTCTCTTACCTCTTCAGAGCTATCTGAGAGGCTGTTTCCCTAGCTATAGTCCTTAGTTAAGATCCCCAAATAAAACAACTTGTAACCTAAAAAGAAAGCACACGAAGAGGAAATCCACCAACCTGGAAAGTATTTTCGCAATATGTATATTCAAGAAATACTTAAATATAAAGAACTTTTACAAATCGATAACAAAAAGTCAAGCAACCCATTAAAAATGGACAAAACCTGAACTGACACTTTACAGAAGATATACAAATGACCACTATGTAGAAGAACAGGTGCTCCATATTGTTTGTCTTTGGGGACAATGCAATACCATAGGTAACATTCCAAACCAACTAGAATGGCCAAAATTAAAAATACTGACAACCTTAAATGTTGGCCATGGTATGAAGCATTGAGAGCTATCATACATTCCCAATAGGACTGTAAAATGATACAACCTTTTCAGGGAACTTTGGAAACTTTTTATAATATTACACATACATATATCCTGTGACTCAGCACTTCCACTCTTAGATATTTATCAAAGAGAAATGAAAACATGTCCACAGACAGACTTGACCAAGGACGTCCAGAGTATCTTTATAACACCGAAATATCCCACATATCCATTAAGAAAATGAATAAACAAATTGTGTAATATTTATATAATGGAATGCTAACAGCAGTAAGTAGGAATGAATACTTGTTGGCAAGGATGTGGAAAAACTGCAATTCTTGTACATTGCTAGTGTGAATGTAAAATAATGCAGCCTCTGTGGAAAGCAGTTTGGTGATTTCTCAAAAAGTTAAAACACAGAATTATCCTACCAATTTCACTCCTAGGTATATGCCCAGAAGAAATAGAAACAGGTACTCAAATACCTGTACACAAATACTCATAGCAGTGCTCTTCAAAAGAGCAAAAAGGTGGAAACAAATGTCCATCAACCAATGAACGGATAAACAAAATGTGATACATATATGAAATGCAGTATTAGTCAGCCACAAAGGAATGAAGTACTGATATATGCTACAATGCAGATGAATCTCAAAAATCATGCTAATGAAATCAGACACAAGGGCACATGTTGTATGATTTCATTTATAGGAAGTGTTCGGAATAAGTAAATCTATAGAGACAGAATGCATCTTAGTGGTTGTCAGGGGCTGGGGTTAGGAGAGAACAGGCAATGACTATTTAATGGATATGGAGTTTTCTTTTGGGGTGATGAAAATGTTTTACAACTATATAAATAGAAGTGGTGGTTGCACAACAATGGGAATGCAATGAATGCTAGTGAGTCATGCACTAAAAAATAAAAGGAATGAATGACTTATACAATTGACCCTTGAGAAATATGGGTTTGAACTGTACAGGTCCATTTCTTATGTGATTTTCTTTGTTACTAAATACTACAGTACTACAGGATCCATAGTTAATTGGATCACATGCAGAACCACAGATATGGAGGAACCCCATACATTGAGGGCAGGCTATTAAGTTATACATGGCTTTTCAACTGCACAGAGGTTCTGCACCCTTAACTCCTGGCATTGTTCAAGGGCCAGCTGTGTAAGTACCAATGTAGATGCGTCTCAAAAATGTTTTGAGCAACAGCACTTATATGCAACATACGTACTATATGATTTAATTTTTAAAATTTTTATACAATTTTTAAAGGTTACTTTCCATTTACAGTTATTATAAAATATTGGCTATGTTCCCCGTGTTGTACAATAAATCCTTGGGCCTATCTTACACCCCATAGTTTATGCCCTCCCCTCCCCACTGGTAACCACTAGTTTTCTATATCTGTGAGTCTGCTTCTTTTTTGCTATATTTACTAGTTTATTTTTTTGATTCCACATATATGTGATATCATACAGTATTTGTTTTTCTCTTATTTCAGTTAGCCCCTCCAAGTCCATCCATGTTGCTACAAATGGCAAAATTTCATTCTTTTTTATGGCTGAGTAGTATTTCATTGTGTGTGTGTGTGTGTGTGTGTGTGTGTGTGTGAGAGAGAGAGACAACTTTATCCATTCATCCATCAATAAATACTTAGGTTGCTTCCACATCTTGGCAATTGTAAATAATGCTGCTATGAACATTGCCGTGCATGTATCTTTTCCAATGAGTGTTTTTTTCTTTTTTTTGCTTTGTTTTTGATATGTACCCAGGAGCGAAGTTGCTGGGTCATATGGTAGTTCTATTTTTCGTTTTTTGAGAAACCTCCATACTGTTTTCCACAGTTGCTGCAGCAATTTACATTCCCACCAACAGTGTAGGAGGGCTCCCTTTTCTCCACATTCTTACCAACATTTGTTATTTGTGTTCTTTTTGATCATGGCCATTCTGACAGGTGTGAGGTGATGTCTCATTGTGGTTTTGATATGCACTTCCCTGATTAGTGAGGTTGAGCATCTTTTCATGTGCCTGTCAGCCATATGTACTTCCTTTTTGGAAAAATGTCTATTTAGTTCTTCTGCCTATTTTTAAATTGGGTTGTTTGTTTGATGTTGAGTTGTATGAGTTGTTTACATTTTGGAGATTAATCCCTTATTGGTCATATCATTTTCAAATATTTTCTCCCATTCAGTAGGTTGTCTTCATTTTGCTTATGGTTTCCTTTGCTGTGCAAAAGCTTTTGAGTTTAATTAGGTTCCATTTGTTTATTTTTGCTTTTATTTCCTTTACTTTAGGAGACAGATCCAAAAAAATATTGCTGGATTTATGTCAGAGTGTTCTGCCTATGCTTTCTTCTAAGAGTTTATAGTACCCAGTCTTAACATTTAGGTCTTTAATCCATTTTGAGTTTATTTTTGTATATGGTGTAGAGAATGTTCTAATTTCATTCTGTTCTAATTTCATTCTGTTACATGTAGCTTTCCAGTTTTCCCAGCACCACTTATTGAAGAGACTGTCTTTTCTCCATCGTATATTCTTGCCTCCCTTGTCATAGATTAATTAAGTATTTGGGTTTATTTCTGGGCTTTCCTGTTCCATTGATCTATGTTTTTATGCCAGTACCATATTGTTTTGATTACTGTAGCTTTGTAGTATAGTCTGAAGTCAGGGAGCCTGATTCCTCCAGCTCTGTTTTTCTTTCAAGATTATTTTGGCTATTTGGGGTCTTTTCTGTTTCCATACAAATTAAAATTTTTTGTTTTAGTTCTGTGAAAAATGCCATTGGTGTTTTGATAAGGATTGCACTGAACCTTTTTTAAAATTTTTTATTTACTTATTTTTTGGCTGCGTTGGGTCCTCATTGCTGCGTGTGGGCTTTCTCCAGTTGTGTTGAGAGGAGGCTGCTCTTTCTTGTGGTGTGCAGGCTTCTCATTGCGGTGGCTTCTCTTGTTGCAGAGTACGGGCTCTAGGCATGCCGGCTTCAGTAGTTGTGGCATGTGGGCTCAGTAGTTGTGGCTCATGGGGTCTAGAGTGCAGGCTCAGTAGTTGTGGCGCAGTTGCTCCGCAGCATGTGGGATCTTCCTGGACCATGGATCGAACCCGTGTCCCCCGCATTGGCAGGTGGATTCTTAACCACTGCACCACCAGAAAAGTCCCTGCATTGAATCTTTAGATTGTTTTGGGTAGTATGGTCATTTTAACAATATTGATTCTTCCAGTCCGAGAATACAGTGTATCTTTCCATCTGTTTGTGTTGTCTTCAATTTCTTTGTGTCTTACAGTTTTAGGGGTACAGGTCTTTTTGCCTCCTTAGATAGGTTGATTCCTAGGTATTTTATGGTAAAATCACATCAAAAAGAATATGATTTAAGTCAAAATTTCTTGCTGATGGGATGCGGCGATTCATTGGAAAGGAGCATTTTCTGTGATAGAAATGTTCCATGTCTTGATTGGGGTTGTGATAATACAGATGTATGTATTTGTGAAAATTCATTGAGGTATGCACCAAGGTCTGTGCGTTTAACGTGTATGTAAATATCAATTAAAGAAAATTTTAAAGGACCAAAATACTATGAAAATATGGGCAAAAAACCTGGACAATTCACAAGAGTGATATTTAACCATTCACAATAAAAGAAATGCAAATTAAAACTCCACTGAGCAATTTCTCATTTATCAGATTGGCAAAAATTTTAAATCTTGATATTATACTCTGACAGTAAGTATGTGGGAGACCAGTTAGTTTTATACATTGTTATGGTGAGGAATTTGGCAATATCTAGCTCATGTACATATGTATTTACCCTTTAATCTAGCACTCTCACTTCTAGCAATGTATCCATTTTAGTCTGTTAAGGCTGCTACAAAAAAGTACCACAGACTGGCTGGCTTATAAATAGAGATTTATTTCTATTTTCTCACAGTGGTGAAGATGGGTAGTCCAAGATCAAGGTGCCAGCATGGCTGAGTGAAGGTGGACTTCTCATACCCTCACTTGGTGGAAGGGGCTATAGAGCTCTTTTTCTTTAAGAATAAAAGTCCCATGCATAAGGGTCCTATTCTCATGAATTACAACATGTGAATTTTGGGGGGACACAGACATGCAGACAGGCAATATTCATGAGACACACCTCTAATAATAAAATACATGTACAATAGGTCATTCATTGCACCATTACTTACAGTTGCAAAGTACTGGAAATGACCTAAATGCCCAAACACAGGAAGTTGAATAAAATATGGTACAAATAATTGAATACTGTGCAGCTTTAAAAAATTAAAGATCTCTATGATATAGAGTGATTTCAAAGATATATTGGTACATTAAAAAAGTACCAATAGACTCCTGGTTTCAGGCTCTGCATGCAAGGAGCTTGGAATCATGGCTTCATTCTAATAAGAAGTATAAGCTTGAATAGATTGGAAAATCAAGAACTCTACTTGGGGATCCATAAGAGGTGAGGACACAGGACAAACTGCTGCCCCCAAGTTTGGAGAGACAGGTAAATACAGGCATCACAGCTTTCCCAGAGCAGACAGTCATGTGTGAAAACCAGTGAGGCAATCAGTGCTGAGGTAGAAAACCTGACCTATAACTGGTGAATTGCTGGAAGCTCCGTGTGATAACTCAGAGTTAAAACTTAGGGGGACCCAGTCATGAGGGGCTCCCACAATAATGTGAGATTCACCTCCAGGAGCTTGACCAGGTTCCCACAGTAGATATTGGAGAAAAATTCCCTTGAGCCTCCTGCAGGCCAGGGGAAAAGGAATCATTTTACAATATACCAGAGCACTTTCTTCTTAACAAGGCCTGCTCTCAGGTGAAACCAATTAACCAGAGCCTAATTCCTGGGAATTATCAAAGGCTAACTGACCTGGGGTGGGGAGGGAGAAGGGAAATACCCAGTTCTAGTAGCTCTAGCCATTATGTTCCACCTGAGGCGGGGGGAGGGGGGGAGGGGGGGAGGGGGGGAGTGGGGTGGGTTCTGAGAAACTCTTATGAAATTCACAGTCCAGAGGCATAGGCTTACTACAAGACTGAGACCTAATCACAGGACTATAGAACTCTTCCCCTCCCTACAACTTATCATCACTTTCCTGAAGGCTTATTCACAGCAGTTCCTTTTACCTGGTCCGTACTGTTGGCTATCAAAAAATTGCAAGGCACATCAGAAGTCCAAACACACAACTTGAGGAGACAGAGCAAGCATCAGAACCAGACACAGCAGGGATGTTGGAATTATCAGACCAGGAATTTAAAACTTTAAAGATTCAACTGAAATTAATTTAAAATTTAATATGCTAAGTTCTCCAATGGACAAAGTAGACAGCATGCAAAACCAGATGGGCTACGTAAGCAGAGAGATGGAAATCCTAAGAGCCAAAAAGAAATGTTAGAAAAAACCCACTGTAACAGAAATGAAGAATGCCTTTGATGGGCTTATTAGTAGATTGGATATGGCTGAGGAAAGAAGCTCTGAGCTAGAGGATATATTAATAGAACCCACAACAACCAAAAAGCAAAGGGAATAAAGACTAGAATACAGAATATCCAAAAACTGTGCGAAAACTGCAAAACGTGTATAACGTGTAATGGGAATACTAGAAGGAGAAGAGAAAACAGAATATTTAAAATAATGACTGAAAATTCCTTAAGTTAATGTCAGACACCAAACCACAGATCTAAGAAGTTTAGAAAACACCTAACAGGATAAATACCACAAAGACTACACCTAGGCATATGATTTTTAAACTACAGAAAGTCGAAGGTAAAGAAAATTATAACCTCAAAGAAGCTAGATGAAAAAACACCTTACATACGGAAGAACAAAGATAAGAATTACAACCAATTTCGCTTCACAAAGTCTTAATACAAAATTATACATATAGTATGCTGCTTTTTGGTTAAAAAAAGGAAATAAAAATATGTGTATTTGCTTTTGCAAAAGAGAACACAGGAAGTATAAACTAGAAATGAATGGAATTGCTTACCTTCAAGGGTGGAGTATGGGGGAAAGGAGTAAAAGGGATACAGGAGGGAAGGAAACTTCTCTGAGTATACTATTGTACTTTAGAGTTTTGACTTTTGGACTCATACTAATATATTGTATATTCAACAAATAAGCTTAAATCAATCAACATGGGAGAAAAATATCCTAAAACTGAATGTAAGCAGAAACAAGTGAGCCCACCTGTACTTGAAATAAATAACATAATCATAATGAACCCATTACTTTGATTTATATACTCTCAGTTTTAAGGGCAAAAAAAAAAGTGGGAACCAATCTTTTTCTTTTAAGATTTTCTAAAATAGTGGTGTGAATATGGCAATTCTGAAACTCACACGATTGTACTGTAGGACTGAGAAAGTGAGCAAACATAGTGAGAGCGCTGGGAGTCAAGGTCTTGCTGTGAAATCAGGGAGATACAAATATGGACAGGGAGGCAAGGTAGAATTAGACGTGGGGTTGGATTGGAATCAAGGAAATTTATATAAACTCCTGATCACCCCACCCACAAGCCTGCAACCCTTGTAGTTGCCCAGCCCTGAGACCAAAGAAGGAGCTTGGAGTCAGCGACAGAGACACCCACGATTTACTGAACAGGGTATCTTACATGTCAGAAGTGAAGGTCCTGGAGTGGTACCCCTCTCTGTGCAGCGGCCGACTGCAGGCAGAACACGCAGCAATCTTCATTACTAGTGGAGGGAGGAGGCTACCATTTATAGTGGGAACTGATGTCTGGTTGGCTCCTCAGTTACCAGGGAAACCAGTGGCTGGGGCAGGGGTCAAGCATTATAGGCAGTTACTAATTAAGCCCTATAATTAAGAGGACTGGCTAGTCCTGTGGGTGAAGCTGGGACTGGTTGAATAGGGGGTGTACAGAGAGCAAGAGAACAGTCATCTTGAGTGGCCTGCATATCTATCTATCTATCTATCTATCTATCTATCTATCTATCTACCTATTTATCTATCCTTAGAAGCGATGACACCAGAGTTGCAGTGAACAAACCTTGATTCCAGGTCCTGGTTTCTAAATATCATTTTTCACTAAAAGGAACACAGGTGGCTTGGAGAAATGGTTGAATGGCTGAGTCCAGGGTTGGGGCAGGAAGGGTTCAAGATGAATCTGGAACATCTTGTGGTAACTGAAAGTAAGAAAGTCAGAATAAAATGATGGGGTCATGTCCCCAAAGACACAGGAGCCAGTTTGAGCCAAATCTGGGACAATTTGAGCATCAGTGGATTATAACCTATTGAATAAATTAAGCATCTCTGAGGTCATACTGATAACAAATAGCTAATTAGGTAAGTATGGTAGATGGGAAAACTGTTTGTGAGAATAGAATGCTAACTAGTAAACATAAAAAGAATGGTGGTGCATGACAGTCTCAAATTGTACAGATGTCCAAGGGTTATAATTAGACTGAGTCTCTACCTTTCTGCTGGGACCAATCACAACCTCTGATATCCTTCTACCAATACTCCACCTGGCTTTCTGTTCCAGCCACAAAACAAGGACACTTTCATTTTCACCCGCCAACCCAGACCAAGTGATTCTCATTTAAGCCAAGTGAGGACACAGGTAATTACCACTGATTAAACCTTGGAATCTCCTGGAAAACTTGTGCCTCTAACAGCATCTGGGCTCCAGCCTCAGAGATTCCAGTTTAATTGGCCTGGGGTGAGGTGCAGGTGTCAGCATTTTTAAAAAGGTTGCCAGATGATTCTTTTGCGTAGCCAGGTTGAGAACTACGGGAATCAAAAACCACAGAGATTTCAGCATAGAAAACAAAGCATAAGAATTCATCAATATTCAAGATCTTACCTTGCTACATAAAATATCCAAATTTTTATCCTATCTGGGTGTTTAGTTCCAACCAGTTTCCTATGTGACTACATCTGCTATGGAAAGGAAGATAGAGGTTTGACCTTTACCCTGATGAGTCAGGGAAACTTCTGGTTTGGGGAGGACTAAATGCCTTCAGAATTAGATGCTCCTTTAAGCATTTTGTGGTATTCCCACCTACTCCCTTTTTCAGGAAGGTCAGTAATTGGGAATACCACAAAATGATTTCTAGGTCATCTTTCCCTTTACTGGCAAAGCCACTTAAAAAAAATAAGTGTGTGAGTGAGTCAAGGAAGGAGAAAGGAAAACAGTGACTAAATGATATTGTTGCCCTACCTTGGTCTGCATATCGGTTTGGCTTGTGTATTCCTGATTTCCAGGTCAAAATGTTTTCTTCACATTTTTACAGGGAGCACTGAGGGCCGGGAAGCGTCAGAGGGTTTTTTAATGGGACAGCTTTGATGATGTGATTTAAAAAAAATTCCTTGGTACTAAATTGTAATCAGTATTAAATTGATGGCATGGGTAATGGAAAAACAATTTTATGGATTTTCAAACCCAGTGTCTCTTCAACTCACACGCAATCAAGTTTAAAACCTCTAAAGTTAATCTTCATGAACTGTTCACCAGGAAAACTTCTGTGAACTGCCGTCAGGGTTGATGTGGTTGCTAGTGGAAAAAAGCAAGACAATGTAACTGGTGAAAAGGGAGGCTGCTTTTTGCATCTGTGTAGTCAACAGGTGAAGTCTTGTCCTACTTACTACCAGTAGCTATCATCTAACTTCTTTATTAATTTCTATCTTCATCCCCCCGTCTTCAGAACTGTTGGAGGGAGATCCATGTGAGTGAGCAGAGGTGGAAGGGGTTGTCACCTCAAAATGCTTCCATCTATTTAGATCTAAAATATGGCCCATCATTTAAAAAGAGGCACAAGCCTTGTATTCTGGAAATTACTTTTTCTGTCTGCTGACTACCTTCTTAGCCTCTATACCTGTTCCCAGTTTGCATACTTTCCATTTCTTCTCTCCAGCTGGGGAAATTTTCCCGTCCTACACTTATTACACTTCCTACTTTTCCCATGAAGTCTACCTAGACCATTTTAGCTGTCATTGCTCCTGCAGTCACCTGAAGCTTTTGCAGAACACACCCCAAAATTTCGAACAAATTCTGCTTTTAGTGCTTGAGGCTACTTCACAGGCATGTCTTGTCTTTCTAACAAAACATTAAGCTTTGTTAAACTTTAAGCTGCTTCAAGAAAGGAATAGCTTATACTCCTGAATCTCCCCCAGCATCAAGCACAGCACCGACCATATTTTAGGTTAAGACCTTAGTTAATGATGAACTGAAACAAATACTGTATGCTAACACATATATATGGAATCTAGAAAAAAAAAAAAGGTTATGAAGAACCTAGGGGCAGGCCAGGAATAAAGACGCCAATGTAGAGAATGACTTGAGGACATGGGGAGGGGGAAGGGTAAGCTGGGACAAAGTGAGAGAGTGGCATGGACATATATACACTACCAAATGTAAAATCAATAGCTAGTGGGAAGCAGCCACATAGCACAGGGAGATCAGCTCGGTGCTTTGTGACCACCTAGAGGGGTGGGATAGAGACACAAGAGGGAGGAGATATGGGGATATATGTATATGTATAGCTGATTCACTTTGTTGTAAAGCAGAAACTAACACACCATTGTAAAGCAATTGTACTCCAATAAAGATGTTAAAAAAAAAAAGATGAACTAACCTTGAGTTACAGAGATTTTGCATAATAAATTATGCAAATTATTTGACTGTGGTGTTTCCTTTTGGGACCTTGACTGATACAAAATGATATCATATTTTAGGTGTAAAAAGGGACGTAGCCATTTTGAAAATGCTATGACTTTTTCTTTTGTGAAGCCAAGAATCCTTTTGTAAAATGGAGAATCACCTTCTAATTTATCATTTAAGCAATGTCAATAATTTTTGAGTTTTTTGTCATGACACTTTTTTATATTTTTAAAAAAGATAAAAAATTATATTAAATTTTTTTTCTTTTTGTTGAAGTATAGTTGATTTACAATGTTTTAGGTATATAGCAAAGTGATTCAGCTATACATATATATTCTTTTTCAGATTGTTTTCCATTATAGGTTATTACAAGATAGTGAATATAGTTCCCTGTGCTATACAGTAGATCCTTGTTGTCTATTTTATATATATATTAGTCTGTATCTGTCAATCCCAAATTCCAAATTTATCCCAACTCCCCTTCCCCTTTGGTAACCATAAGTTTGTTTTCTACATCTGTGAGTCGATTTCTGTTTTGTAAATAAGTTCATTTGTATCATTTTTTTAGATCCCACATATAAGTGATACCACATGATATTTATTATCATGACATTTCTACATAGAACTAAGGAAAATGAAAATGTTAAAACCATGGAAAAGGATGCAGTTCACAAATGGCAGTTTTCTGATGCCGTCTGATCACAGGTTTTGATGTGTCTGGGTTTGGTGGTCAGTTTATGAGTAGTTCAGTCCTCAGTTTCCCTCACTCCCTCAGTCTCAGAGCTTTTCTTTCTTCCTCCCTTGGCTTCCCCAAGGACCGGGTTGCATTCGAGCTCTGAGTGGGTATTGTGGACATCAGACTCTGGAACCCCTTTTGGTCTGAATGAGTCATTACGGTTTCCACCCTCAGAGAATTAGTCCCCGGTGGTCTAGTTGCTCTCTGTTCGATGACCTTTTATGGCATTGCTCTGTATGCTTCTTTAAATGATTTAAGTCTTCTGAAATTTCTTCCTTGAGTGTTTCCCAATTCATTCAAAACCTCAGAAAAGATTCTGATCTATTACGTTGAGTAACCATGTCTGCTTAACTAAGTATAACCCCTAAAATAACAGAAAAATGGGTACTGTGTATGATTCAGAAATTTATGAAGATAGAAGATTATAAATTTTTCCAGCAGTCTAAGTCTTAGATGATTGTCAGGGCTTGCTTGCAGAACAGCTGGAATTCGTATTAAGTCCGTGATCTGCAGCTGAATCGGACATTGAGGTGAGCTCATGGAGGACCATGTGCCAATTTTAAGGTTGTACATACTTTCTGTGTAGCTTCCTAAGATTTCTTTACACATAGTGCTGCTGGTTTAGCACGCTTTGTCCTTTGCAGACATCTTACTAATCCATGTAACAAGTGAAGGCCAAAAAGAAACTGTCACCTGAGAGACCAAGGCTCTAGGTGGAGCTGACTTTCCTCCATGACAGCTGAAGACTGACAGAGCTAACAGGCAATGAGACGGATGCATGCCTTCAACTTGGGGATCAGGAAGGGGTGACGGAGAGGCTTAGGCATCAAGTCTCCCGCCTTGAGCATCTGCAATATTATCCAGTGACATTTTCTGACACTGAGATTGTCAGAGGCAAGGATACTGGACAGTGTTGCTGGTGAGGGAACCTGAGCACGTTCTCCCTTGTCTCCATCAGAGAGCTGTCTAGAGTCCCACGAGAGGACCAACTTCTGGGTTTAGGGCAGCCCGTTCCCACTTTCGGACTCATTTAACTATTGGGAAATGTTCCTTTACACTTGGTATTTACATTTATTGTATTCAAATTTTCCTTTTGCATGTCTCCTTGAAACTTTTGCCCAGTTTATTTGAGAAACTTTGAGGACATTCTGGTATGCATCTCAACTTGGCGGATAGAACCCCTAAGGTGATAGGAAAAGGAGATCTTGAGTAAGACTTGACAGCTTGGGAAAGTAGAAGGATTATACATTTTATAAATTGTCATAAGTAGTATATTTTGCTACATAACCAACTTGATTTACTTATTTATGCCCCACCTCAATTTACAAATGATTTTACATCACAGCTTATATCACACATACATAAAATTCAATGATAATATAAAAACAGAAATAGAAACCCAAGACCAAGGGGAAGGAAAATACAAATATGCCACCCTTACAGAGTAACAGAATTGCTAGGATAGGGCTTCAAGTTCAACCCTTGGTCAAAAAGGTGAATGTAACCAATTAACGGTTCTCTTAGAGAAGAGGAAACAAAACAGTTCTTCAGCAGAGGCAAAGCTTTGTTTCACACAGAGATTAAAAGAGACTCACTCAAGGACTTTACATAGTGACTCAGTAATATAGTGACTCTATATAAGACTCAGTAATGCTGAGTCTTTTTTTTTTTTTTTGTGGTACGCGGGCCTCTCACTGTTGTGGCCTCTCCCATTGCGGAGCACAGGCTCCGGTAATGCTGAGTCTTATAATAATCTATGTCCTCAACAAAGGTTCTAGAGTAAACAAGGACTTTTTTTTTTAAATGGTTGTTACTCAAAGCAGCCTTTGATGAAAGCTAGCACGTTAACGTGAGCACCTGTTAAGTTATTCTGAAAGGAGCTAGATTTCACCAAGTGCTTAATTATATAATCTTTTGGAGGTAAAACTTGATTCAAAAATAGTATTCATAGCTTCTTAAATTACTTAAATTTTTTTTAACATTTTGAAAATAATACATGTATAGACATGCACAGGTAAGTCAAATGATCCTGAACCATATAAAGAACTTGCCCGCGTCACCTCCTCTCCAGTTAATCCTGTGCCCCAGAAGTAGTCACATTGCTCTTTACTTCTTTTGGAATTGACTGTTCTAGTTTAAAATTACACTTTAATTTCTTGGTTTATCAACTTTAGATTATATCTATTAACCCAGTGATTTATGAGAAATTAAAAGACCTTTAACCCGTCTATCTTTCCTTCTGTTTCCTAAATGTGTTAGTTATATTATTATTTGCAGTTTTTTTCTGGTACTTGTCTTTAGGGCTGTATTTCAATATATAAATTCTACAGAGCACCTATTAACTGCACACAGAGGAGAGTTTTAGCACACTTCCATTTCCACCTCATGCCCTTGGTCCTGATTCTATTTATTATACTGTTTTTACACTGTCAAGGGTTATAATATTTCCATTATATTCTGTAATTATATTGTCTTTCATTTTCTATATATGGTTTCTAAATGTTGAAACTGGCAAATAACATTTAATATATATTAAATTATATATATGTATTTGTGTGTGTGTGTGTGTGTATATATATATATATATATATATATATATATATTACTATATATATCACTATATCACCGAATATGTAATGTGTCACTTTGGAAGCATGTAGTGTGATTAAACCCACAGAAAAGGAGATGCAAGTTTTTAAACAAACAAACACCTTCCCAATTGAGTTCCTTAAAGGAGATTATTTTAAGCACCGAGGTTAAATTGGTTTTCTTTCTAGCTTTGGTCTTTCCTTAGTCATACATACATGCGACTCTTTCCTCTTTTCCTTACTTCTATCCTCATTCTCAAGTAGTTGGTTCTGAGACAATCACAGCCTGAAGACTTCCACAAGCTCCCATCACTGCATCTATTCACTGCCTGCATCTCCATCCACATAAGTAACCTTTGCTCCTTTTATACGTCTCATCTGAATTCTCCCTGCTCCGAGCCAAGCCCAGCTCCTCTCATTCTGCCTCCAATCCCATCCCCTTTTGCATATGCAAGCACACTGCTCCAGCAATTCCCCTTTTCATTCCTACTTCATCAATTTAATTTCCCCCTCTTGAGATATATGTATACGTATAGCTAATTCACTTTGCTGTACAGCAGAAATCAACACAACGTTGTAAAGCAACTATACTCCAATAAAAATTAATAAAAAAAAATTCCCCCTCTCTACTGGATCTTCCCATGAGCCTTCAAAGAGGATGTTATATTTCATAACAACAAAAAATTCTTTCCTGACCTCACTTTCTCCTCCAGCTACCCTTTATGTCTTCCTTGCTTGTCTAGTAAGAAAACTCTAAAGATTGACTAATACTCACTGCTGCCAATATCTTCCCAAGTTTCCACAGAACCACTCTTATCTAGATCACTAATTACATTCATGTTGCCAAATCCAGTGGTCAACTTATTTGTCCTGTCAGCAGTTTTGATCACTGTTTCTTCCCTGAAACATGTTCTCTTTTTTGGCTTCCATGACACGATACTCCCTTGAATTTCTGCCTATTTCTGTGGTTGCTACTTCTCAGATTTGTTTGCTCCTTTCTTCTCATCTCTCTGACCTCTAAATGTTAGTACATCCCAGAACCCAGTTCTTAGATCTCTTCCCTTTGTCCATCTCTACTCACTTTGGAACTTTATCCAGCCTCATGTTTTTAAATAACATTTCTACCTTGATGATTCATATGTATGTATGTGTATGTTTATATACGTATATATGTATTATATAAAAATAGCTCTCTTTCTCTCTCTTGTATCCTCTCCTGAAGCCAGACTTGTTTATCCAACTTCCTTCTCTATAACTCCACATGTATATCTAATTTCAAACCCAACATGTTCAAAACTGAAATCTTGGTCTTCTCCTCCATGTCTGTTTCTTTCAGCCTTCTTCATCTGAGGCAATGGCAGTTCTATCTGCTAGTTTCTCAGGTCAAAAATGTTGGAGTCACACTTGAGTCCTGTTAGCTTTACCTCCACAATGTACCTAGAACATGAACCCTTTCCACCCCCTCCTCTGCTACCACCCTGGTCTGACCCTCTCTCATACACCTCTTGTTTCCCTGAATCTTCCCTTCACCCCCTTCAGTTTATTTCCAGTACATCAGCTCAAGTGATAGATCATGTCACCCCCTCTGCCTGAAACTCTTCAGTAACTTCCTATTTTACTCAGTAAAAACTGATGTTTACCAATGGCCTCATAGGTCCCATGTAATTTGTCTCCTATTACCTCTTCTCCTTGTTTACTCTACTCCAGCCACAATGGCCTCCTTGGTGGTCCTAGAGCACAATGAGCATGCTCTTGCCTCAGGGCCTTTGCACATGATGAGCACTGCCCTCCCCCACCCCCCAATGCTCTACCCCAGACATCTGAATGGCTAATCCCTTACCTCTTCCAGGTCTTGACGGAGATGTTGCTTTCACAGTGAGGCTGCCCTGATAAAACTACTTAAAGTTGCAACCCTGCAATATTCCCTATCCTTGCTGGATAGCTATCTAACAGTCTAAATATTTCACTTATTTACCTTGTTCCTTATCTGTTTCCCTCTTACTAGAATGTGGGCTCCACATGGGAAAGGATTTTTGTCTTTTCTATTTATTGCTGCAGAAAATTCTTATTTTTTGAGATAATTTGTATTCCCAACTAGAAGCTGTTTTTCTTTATATCTTTGATTAATTGATTTTTTTAAGAGTATGTATCTAGGTTTATCTCTTGAAATCCCTTCTCCTCCACTTGGTTGTTGGTGGCTCTTTCATATTTGATGATCTGTTTTTGTCTCTAGTGCAGAGAAATTTTCTTCTACCATTTCTTTTCTTTCTTTTTTTCCCTCCTTCTACATAGTCCCTGTAATCTCTTTCTCAGACACCTTTTGGTCATATGCCATGTCTTTTAACTTCTCTCTCATATTTTCCATTGCTTTAAATCTCCTCCCTTTTGGGAGATTGCCTTGATTTATCTTTCAGCTCACTGACTTCAGCTGTGTGTATTTTATTATGCAGTTCTTTCACTGCCTTTTTGAAAATATACTTTTAATAACATAAATCTCTTTCTTGTTCTCTAATTGCTCTATTTTACATAGTACTTTGTTATGATAAAAATAACATTCCCAAATGTCTCTAAAGATACTAATTCAGATTTTTGAAAAGACCTCTTCTGTTGTTTACCCCATGGTTAGTTACTTTATAATTTCATTTTAGCCTCTCATTTTAATGCTGTTAGTTTTCCTTACCTTTCCTGATAAGTCTTTATGGTCCACACGTATTTAACATAGGTGGCTGACAGGTATTTCCCCTGAAATTCAGTTGATTAGGTTTTCATAATATAACACATTGATTTTTATCTGGTTATAAATAAATGCATACCTAGTATATAAAATATATAAAATACAGGAAAATAAAGGAAGGAAAAAAGTCATGCATAAGTCATTACCTATAAATAACCACTGTTAAAATTTTTGTGTATTTTCTTCCTCGCATTTTCTAACATACACACACACACACACACACAGTGCCTACCTCTTGCCATTTAAGATACACCAGTACACTTTGGGAAAGACAAGGTCTCTGCTGTCATGAAGATTATAGTCTAGTAGCAGGAAAAGATAGAACTAAAACAATCACATAGATTAGGGCATAATTACAAATTGCTATAATCCAGAAAGAAAAAAGACATGGTTCTATGATTTCACATACAAAATAACAAAAGAAAAGTGAGCTGAACTGGGGTGACAGGAATGCCTTCCTTAGGGACTTGTGATTATGTCCTGCGTGGCACTAAACTAGGTGAAGAGAGGGAGAAGATAATTTGATAAAGAAGAAATATATAAGTATATATCCATCCCTGTGGTAGGAGAGAAAAGTGGCTCTAAAGAAAGGGAAAGAAGGGTGGCATGTGAGAACGAAGGAGGGAGTGGGGTAGGCTGCATTTAAGATTTTTGTCTTTATCTTAAAATCATTTGCAGGACTTTAAACAGGGGGCTTGGCATGATTCGACTTAAGTTTTGAAAGGGTTCCTCTGACTGCAATGAGGATAACTCATCAGTGGAACAGAGCGGCTGTTAGGACTCAAGTTAGGAGATTATTACAGTCATCCAGGTGAGACAGGATGATGACATAAACTGGTGTGGTGACATGGAAGCGGGGAGAAGCACTTAGAGGGAAATGTCACAGGTGCCTCTGGGATTTCTGACTAATACAACTAGATGAATGGGGGTGCTATACACTGCAGGGAACACTATCAGGGGGCCATGTTTATGGGGGGTTTTGAGTTCTGTCTTGCACATGTTCGATTTGCAGAACCTTTGAGACAGTCAAGTGAAGACAGTCAATTACTCATGTTTAAAGCTCAAAGAGCGGTCTGAACTGGGTGGGCGATATACACTGAAGACTCATAGGCCTGGAGATGGGGAGCGAAGCTGTGGCCTGGGGAGTTGCTTAACATATGGGGCCTCTTCCACAAAAGATGGCACCAGCTAATACTGCATCAATAGTGCCAGGGTGCCTGTTTCCTCATGCCTTTGACTATACTACTTAGCATCGAGAAATTGTTTGATCTTTTCCAAATTGACAGCTAAAAAATAGTATATCCCTGTTACTTCGGCCTGAGTCTTTAAGTGGGGTTGAACATCTGTTTCTACATTTATTAACCATGAATTTTTTTTTCTATAACTCTGAAATGTGAAAATACATTATTCTGGAGAGAAAGTGTGTAGATTCATTGGTTCTCAAACTGACCCTCAAATGGTTCAGAACCACTTATGGGGAGTTGTTCTGAACAAGGAAGTTTAATATTCCACTGGTTAGCCCAGCAAATATTTAACCACTGCTTTCACTGTCCCCTAAAGCCATCTCTCCCACAGGTTAACATGTCCTCAGTGCATTAACCTTTTGAGTTTCTGTCTTCTTAAATTGAGCCTGTGTGGCAGTGGTCATCCTGCTTTGGCTTCGGGATCACCAGTGCAGCCCTGGACACATGTGGCATATTCTATGTTCCTCTTTTCTCCTTTCTACATGCCGTCTTCCTGCTTCTAATATTTTTGACTCACAAAACCAGGAAGATCTGGTGATGTTTCATGACACTGACTGAAACTCATTCCCTCTAATCTGCTAAGGTCTAGCTATTCAGCTGGCCAATTATTTCTTTCTAATCACAGAAAACAACATCAGCAAATGTGTCGGGGGTGGGACTGGGGGTTGGGGAGGTAAAGGTGCACATCCAGGGCAGGCTGCTTCTCTTTGCTATCCAGGAGGTGTGGTTTAATCATTGAAAAGAATTCCTGGGCTGTCACTAGGGGGAGTGTGAGTCAAATTTTTCACTTGGAAAATGCCAGAAAGGGGGGTGGGAATGCTGGGACATAAAAAACACTGAAAACTTAGGAAGGAATTTGTGGGGTGGGTCCTGGCTTTTACATTGAGCGTAGGTCTGGACCCGCTGGACGCACAGCCCTTGGTGTGGGATTCATCTGCAGCCAGGAGCTCTAGGCAGAGCTGATGGTGGAGGCCAGGGAGTGGTGGGGGGGACCACACTCTTTACTCTTCCAGGGACAGGGAGGGATGTAGTGCTGGTAGGATGCCTGCGTACACTTTCTAAGGTAGGTGCGTGCCGCTTTGATCTTGCAGCTGATGTTCCGTGAAGGGAGATCCTTCACAATACAAGCTCAGGCACCGTGACATCAGATGGTAAATAAACATTTAATGAGTCCTGCTTGGTACAAACCACTGTTTTTTGTTTTGTTTTGTCTTTTGTTCTGTTTTGTTGAGCAGAGAAAGGTTTACTGCAGGGCCAAGCAAGGAGAATGGGGGACTCACGCTCAAAAAACTGTTCTAAAGGCAACAGAGGGTAGATAGAAAAGTAGAGAAAAAAACAAATGATATAATCCTTGGACTTACAGTTTTAAGTCTTCTTTGGAAATCTGCAATACTTTCGTTTCCACCCTTGTCTCACTTTGTCAATATCTCCGTCTTTAAAATTTTCATCCTTTTGTCTCTGTGGCTGTATTTGAAAACAAGCTCAAGTCTGTTTCCCAGTTCAAAAGAGACTTTTCTTGATCTGACGTTGCTCCTTTACCCCCACCCTGCCCTATCGCTCTCCCCTTCCACAACCAGACGTCTTGAAAGTGGTCTCATGTCCATCACTGCTCATGAATCCCATCCTCAACTACACTTTGAGTTCTGCCCACATCACTCCATGAAACTCTTTGGTCCAAGTCATGGAAGATGGCACTCATTGGAAACGATCCCCCCTAGCCCCACCTCCAGCTACCCAGTTTCCTTTTACACAATCATGGGAAGTAATCTACCGTGTGTTATTCCAGAGATACAGCATATATATTCAATAAAACATATTAATATATCTTTTAATATCTCCTTCCACATAAAGATGCTATGCCAGGCACACTGTTTTATACTTCCTTTTTAAATATGCAATGTACCTTGGTAACCTTTCCATATAAGGAAGTTTATTTATTTATTTATTTTTAAAGGGCAAGGTGTCCATCATATCGAGCTAATAAAATGTATTTAGCCAGCCTGCTTTTAATGGACATTTACTAGTTTTTGATATTTTGCTGTTACAAACAATGCTGCAATGAATGAATATGAATATGTCACTCCATACTGGTGTGACAGTAACTGCAGGATAGATTCTGAGAATTGGGATTGCTGGGTCCAAGGTAGATGTGTTTGTATTTTAATATACGTTGCTGAATCGTTATTACTCCAGCCAGAAATAAGGGTAAAATGCCCGATTCTCTACTGTGCTCAAAACTTTGCTTTTTGCTCATTTGACAGGTGAAAATCAGTATCTCTGAGTTTTAACTGGGCATCTCTTATGTTTAAGAGCTATTGCGGATTGACTATTTTCTAAATGTGGATCAGCTCATGTAACACATTCTTGATATTTCCAATAGCTCCCATCACCTTTGAGATACAGCTAAACTCCTAAGATGGCCTTTCCTTTCCCTCCAGTCTGCTTTGTCACTGCACCCTCTTCCCACACTCAGCCCTACAGGCTCACCGAGTGGCTTTCTGTTCCTGGAACACTACTCTCTTGCCTCCCATCTGCTGTGTCCTCCCCCTCCAGGTGGCATGCAGAAACTATTGCCTGTCACCTCAGGGAAGTCCTCTGTGCTTTCCACTTCCAGATGCCCTGCACTTAGATCTATTAGGTCCTTGTGATTTCTCTATCTCCAGCATGACTCTTGACAGGGTGTTGGCCCTTAATAAATATTTGTTGAATGGATGAGAGGCTGAATAGCCCTACCACTAAACAGACATTGTAAGCAGGATTTCTAAGCAGGATTTCAGCTGCTGAATGAAAATTTCTAGATACACTGATCCTTATTCTGTTGCTACCCATGCACTTTCTTTTGTCTCTCTTTTCCTTTTCTTTTTCTCCCTAAATTAAAAACAACCATGGAAATAAATTCCTCTCAAAGTCCATGCAATTCAAAGTCATTTTGCTTTGAGAAGTGATGGTTCAAAGGAGTATGCTCTTGGCGGTGGCTTTTATTAAAGAAAAGATCAAATTTTTGAGACACTGTATAGGTTTAACTTTCTCTTAATGGGAATGGAAAATAGTTGGCTGTTCATTGGTAGGAGCCGTTACTGCCTGACTTGTTTGCACTGAACACGAGGGCTCAGAGCCCGGTTCTCTTCAGTACAGAGGGGCTTCCTGGCTCCAGCTGGGCTCCAAGCAGAACTAGCTCCCACATCATTCTTTAGGGAGTGTCTCTACTGGTAAGGAAAAGGCTACCACCCCTCAGCAAGCCTGGTTGCTGGTCCCATCTCAGACAACATTGGGCCATAGGACTGCAAAGTTCTCTCATCAGCAAAGCAAGGGGTTCAGACTGGTTAGTTGCTAAGCTCCCCATTAGTTCTGACATTCTTTAATTTAAAATAGTTTTTGGGTGTGGAGAAAAGGAAACCTTCTTACAATATTGGTGGGAATGTAAATTGATACAACCACTATGGAGAACAGTATGGAGGTTTTTAAAACAGTATGGAGGTTCCTTAAAAAACTAAATATAGAGCTACCATATGATCCAGCAATCCCACTCCTGGGCACAGATCTGGAGAAAACCATAGTTCAAAAAGATACATGCACTCCAATGTTCACTGCAGCACTATTTACAATAGTCAAGACATGGAAACAACCTAAATGTGCATTGGCAGAGGAATGGATAAAGAAGACATTATACACCTATACAATGGAATATTGCTCAGCCATAAAAAGAATGAAATAATGCCATTTGCTGCAACATGGATGGACCTAGAGATTATCACACTAAGTGAAGTCAGACACAGAAAGACTAATACCATATGGTATCACTTATATGTGGAATCTATAAAAATGGTACAAATGAACTTATTTACAAAACGTAAACAGACTCACAGATGTAGAAGACAAATGTATGGTTACCAAAGGGGAAAGGAGGGGAGGGATAAATTAGGAGATTGGGATTAATATATACACACGACTACATATAAAATATATAACTAGTAAGGACCTACTGTATAGCACAGGGAACTCTACTCAATATTCTGTAATAACCTATATGGGAAAAGAATCTAAAAAAGAGTGGCTATGTTATATGTATAACTGATTCACTTTGCTGTACACCTGAAACTAACACAACATTGTAACTCAACTATACTCCAATAAAAATTTTAAAAATATATATTTTTTCCATTAGGATCCACTAGAATATTTGACATTTTACAGGGGAAAACACTGTTTTCTAAGAATTCCATTTTACTAGGCATGATCATTCATTCATTCATTTCCCAATGGTTCCACACCCACCCTTGGGCAAAACGATGTCACAGTAAACAGTAAAACCAACTATTACCAGCTAACGACAGCCATCTTTTTAAGCAGGAACTCCATTCCCTTGAAAATCTCACCTGTATATTTTCTGGGACACACTGACAGGTGTCTTCTGAGAGTCCAGGATCCCTGGGAATCATTTCCGGCCCCCACGGCTATTCCAGGCATAGAGGGAGCCTGAGGTTCTCCAGCATTGCTGCCCTTGTCTCTGCAAAGCTGGGAATCCTCTTCCCCGAGTGTCATTATCTCCTCTGAGCCGAAGCCTGAGGAAACAAGATGCAGCAGCTGTTGCTGAGAACGAGGTGACACAAGGGCCACAGTCTCTCTTAGGCTTCACGGTTCAGCTCCTTGGTCATCTTTGCATGCACCAGTATCCTTACTCCTCCTGAGGATACGGACTAAAGCCTGTTCTAAGATGAGGTGACATGTTCTCTGAAAACAAGCCAAGGAAAAGTTAAGATAGGCCTGGATAGATCACAGAAGTTAGTTTATTTATTGAACACCTGCTGTGAGCTAGGTTCTAGTTCACGCACTAGAAGTAAGGCAGGGTTTCCAACTGTGGGCATGATACAGAGTGTTGGTTTTTTGTTTTTTTCTTTTCAGGGGGACTCTCAGCCCCTACCTAGATCCGTGATTGTACGACAGACAAAGGAATTGGGGCTGGGAGTGGGGGACAGTTCACTTAGCTTCACCTGCCAGCTGTATTGGATTTCAGTTTTGGCCAGCCAGGACCTTTTCTACAAATTCATTCAACAAACGCCTCAAAAGTGTTTTTGTAAAAATATCTCTTTGAGTCAGGCACTGTGTTTTTTTTTTAATAGATCTTTATTGGAGTATAATTGCTTCACAATACCGTGTTAGTTTCTGTTGCACAACAAAGCAAATCAGCCATATGCATACACATGTCCCCATGTCCCCTCCCTCTTGAGCCTCCCTCCCGTCCTCCCTATCCCACCCCCTAGGTCACCGCAAATCACCGAGCCGAGCCGATCTCCCTGTGCTATGCGGCTGCTTCCCACCAGCCAACTATTTTACATTCGGTAGTGTATACAAGTCGATGCTACTCTCACTTCACCCCAGCTTCCCCCTCCCACCCTGTGTCCTCAAGTCCATTTTCTATGTCTATCTCTTTACTGCAGCCAGGTTCATCAGTACCATTTTTCAGTGGTTA
This sequence comes from Orcinus orca, assembly GCF_937001465.1. Taxonomy (NCBI): domain Eukaryota; kingdom Metazoa; phylum Chordata; class Mammalia; order Artiodactyla; family Delphinidae; genus Orcinus; species Orcinus orca. Next base: position 72,475,531 of record NC_064570.1, read on the forward strand.
GGACTCTGCACTCTCACTGCCAAGGGCCCGGGTTCGATCCCTGGTGGCAGAACAAAGATCCCACATGCTGCACGGTGCAGCCAAACAAACAAACAAACAAACAAAAAACCCAAAACACCCCACAGTAAACTAAGGTGTGTAAAATATGGCTACTGCTCTTAACAGCTTATATTCACATAAATAAGTGTACAAATAATCATGAGTGATACATGTCAAAGTGAAAACTTAAAAGTTAACGTCAGGGGCTTCCCTGGTGGCGCAGTGGTTGAGAGTCCACCTGCCGATGCAGGGGACACGGGTTCGTGCCCCGGTCCGGGAAGATCCCACATGCCGCAGAGCGGCTGGGCCCGTGAGCCATGGCCGCTGAGCCTGCGCATCCGGAGCCTGTGCTCCGCAACAGGAGAGGCCACAACAGTGAGAGGCCCTCGCGCGTGTACCGCAAAAACTGAAAAAAATTAAAATTAAAAGATTAACGTCAATTATGGAACTATCATTTGCAGTAGCCAAGTGAAAAGGGGATTCAGGGGGCCACCTAGTACAGCTGGGTCAGGAAAGATGGGGAGAGCCTGGCCTGTGGAAACGGGGCCTAGGGAGAGTCAGTCATTCACTCAATCAACAAACATGCACAAATAAAGGCTGCAGGCCCAAAGTGAGGGGTGTAAGGGTATATGAGGACAGGGGTAGGAGAGCCAAAGAGAAAGCACGTGACACCAGATCAGGAATGTTTTTAACCGATGGTAGAAAATCATGATGCCACTTTATTAACAATGGTAAAGTTATGTTCAAAAATTGAGAAAGCAGGAGTCCCCTGGTGGCCTAGTGTTAGGATTCCGGGCTTTCACTGCTGTGGCCTGGGTTCAATTCCTGATCAGGGAATGGCATGGCCAAAAAAAAGGAGAAGGCAAGGAAGAGTATAAAGTACTTTAGGTTTTATTTGATCGAATCAATCCTGTGTAAAAGCATTCTGATACTTAAAAAATTAGTTTTGTTTTTCTGGAACATTGACGTATATAGAACTCTTGAAAAATCCTGACTATACATTGGGTTTTACTGGTGTGCTATTTCTGAATCATGCTGGGTTTCTCCCCCCCAGTGCGTTTCCCCAAAATTCACATATGTGGTATTGACCATCCCCTTGAGACTCTAAACGGGCGAGTGCTCTAAGTGGGTAGCGGCATGCTGACCCACGCTGCGGGCAGAGGCCAGGGGAGGAGAGGCATAATTGCGGTGGTCTGGGAGACACAGGCTGTCTCCTGTGGAAGGGCCGTGGCTATCACTTAGAAATGGCATCTCTCCAGAGGTGCAGCAGTGTCAAACACAAAGCCGGACGTGCTTCCAGAGCCACATGGGAGGAGAAAGGGTTACTCTAACCTAGGCCATGGGTGCTGTGTTTGCCTTGGAGGGTTTTACTTCTCCGGGTTTCCCATACTTACCAGCTGCAACCCTCTGGGGTGTGGTTCTCCAAGGATTTTGCCCCCGATATCGTTGAAGGCCTTTCTGTGCACTCACTAGTCCATTCCAAAGGAATTACACTAAGAGAATCTTCTGATTTCAAATTTGTATTTTTTATCTGGATAATAATATGTTCATCAAATAGTTATTATGGTTGCCTTTGAGGAGTTAAGACTTTAAAGTTTAATACAAAAGTAGCATAAAAGCAAGTATATGTACATGTACATGTATGTATGTATGTATTCATATGTATTTGATTTTACACATTTTTATACATAAAATCAAACTCAAGGGGACAGAGCCGTTCATCCCATAATTGGAATCTCCTCCAATAAGAAAATGCATCTTTTTATGACTTACAAACTTGACATTTGAATCTTTTATATTTTGGTAGGAAGTAAGTCAGAACTCCAAGAAGATTTTTCTGGAGGCTGTCCTGTTCACAGGTCATAGGTCAGAAACCTATCAGACCCCACAGAAGAAGGACAGGGGCTCCTCCCTTCTTTTGGCTACTGCAAATCCCCTTGAAGCTCCCCGGTTGCTGAGAGTAATTCTAAACCTGTGCGTATGGAAGCTGCCAACATCACTAGTAGCATCATAAAGAAGCATGTAGATGCTCCTTCAGGGTATTTCATTCCAAGAATGTGGTTTCTTTCTGTATGTGGTTTCTTTTAAATGTGCAATGCATTACTGCCCAGGTTTGGGAGAGGAAAAAAATAAAGATGGATACATGTAATTAAAATAAAACCAGGGCCATAGAAGACTGTTTATAGAACAGTAAAACGTTTAAAAAAAAATCAGAGGATCGCAGCCCCTCACCCCCAAAGGAGAAACCATTATTTTTCTTCTATATAATTTATGCAGTTACAAAGCTGCATGCACCCTGGTGACAGGTCTCCATAGGCGGAGGCAGGCTGCAGTGTCAGTGCCTAGGGTTGTGGACGGTCTTCTGACACGCTCACCTGCCGGAGACAGCTCTTACTTCTCTCCCTGCGCTTGGTGAAGGGAATCATTCTCAACTGAGAAGGACTGAACTGAGATCCTGAGAACGTACTGCTCAGGGTGTGAAGCAGAGTCCACTGGCTAGAAGTGTGGGTCATATTTAACAAACCAGACAAAAACTAGTTGCCACTATCTGGACTCCCATCCCACTCCCCTCATGCTTTGATCAATTTAATCCTGAGGTGTCAGTAAGAAACGAGAAGGAGAGATTAACCAGTAGCAACAAAAAGTCAAAGATGATGCCCTAGTTTATGGCTGTAGCATCACAGGGTCAGTTTGTTTCCCCCAAGTGCCTTTCAAATTCAAGAGGCCGAGCCAATCAGAGGCTGTTCTTTGGGACAACGTTTATTTCCATCATTAGCCAAGTGAGCGGGGGTTATTTTTGCAGGGGCTTATAAAGGCTGCCGAAGCTTGCTTGGTATTTTCTAGCAATTTCTTAAAGCATCTGGATAAGCTTCCCTTCTTCCTCTTACTGCTCCCCACCCCATGGTTTCCAGAACTCTATCCCTCCTTCCTCTCTCAAGAGTAAATCATTACTTCCTCTCAAGAAGGACAGGGTGTCTGACCTTAGGGACCACGGGCATGTCACGTGGAGGCATGTCAAGCTGCCCCTATGGCTCACCTCGTCTCCCTATCTCCAGGATGGAGCCCAGAGCTGGGGTCATCACACAGGAGCTTTAGCAAGCTTACGTGAAGCTCTGATCAGAGGGGATATTTGGAGACACTCAGAAAGTTCCATCTTGAATCCTCATGTGGTCCTCTGTTAAGAATGTTTTCCCTTAAATGTTGAGGGATGAGTCATAGATAGCAAAAGTGAGAGCTGGAAAAAATGACCCTCCCTGGAGACCTGGCAGTGAAAGTTCTGCCTTCAAAGCAAGTTCTTCATGGAAAATGTCCTTTCTCAAGTAGTACCAAATATACTAATTATGCAAGCAAACTTTGGATTGGCCATTGCTACCCAAATGTGTCAGCCTGCCATTCTGTGACTGCTGGAAATGCCATTTGCACAGTCTGTTTTTCTCCTAGGGCTTACTGACACACACAAGAGCAACGCCGAGGCCTTCCCAACTACAACATGTTAAGTATCAGTTAAACTTAGTGTTGTCTTGACCACAGTCCTAAGAGTCTGGCCCTACGTTGCCAAACAGGAATGCAAACTTGGCCCACTGTTCCCTGTCTTTTTACAGATGCTGTCACCCCTTGGATTCTTCTATCCCAACTAAGTGCAGACCATTACACAGAGCGGGAGGCATTCAGCAAAAGCAAGAACATTCCCACACATGTGTGCATTGTTTTAAGTGAGCTGCGTAAGAATATATTTAAGGTAACTCAAGAGTCTGAATCCTGGAAGATTTGCTATTAAGGGTATCTTTTGCATAACCATTCTTTAAATTTTGATGACCCAGGTGTAACGTGTACAATTCCTTTCTATGGACAAAGCATTTGGTTAACTGGTATTTGACTGGGTGATACCTCTTACAGCATTACGGCAGTGTAATTCCTTAGAGCATTATGTGTGCTTGATTTTACTCTGGGGGAGAACATCCCTTTCATTTTCTTAGAGACATTTAATTAATAAATGAACCCAGATATTTAGATTTTTTTTTATTCTCTAAAAATAGGCTTTTCAAATCTGCAGGGGCTAGAGAGGAAAAAGATGATATAGAGGTGGGCTCACTTGTCTTCAGAACATCTCATACTCGATATGGTCCAAACTGGACCTTCCACCCCTAAACCTGTTGGTCCTTCTGTGGTCCTTCTCTGTGACTGGCTCTACAGCAGGTCGGAAATGTCTCCTCGGTTACCAAAATCCCACCATTTCCAAATTTAAAACCTCTCTGTCCCATCTCCTCCGCCATGGCTTTAATTCAGTTCCTTCCTATCTCTTTCCCTGTTGGTCTCCTCACTTCTCCATCTCATATTCGCCCCTCCACACTGCAGCTGGGATCATCTCCCTGAAAGGCCAACTTGAGAGTATCACTCAAAGGCTCAAAATCTCTCAGAGGCTTTTCACTGCCCATAAGAAAAGACCTTCGTTATTAGAATGACACAGAAAGCCCTTTGTGAGCTAGTTGTCTCCTCCCCTGTTTCACATCTTGCTATTGTCCACTCTTAGACCTTTGTTTCAGAAATACTTAACCAATTGTAATTTCCCAAATCTTTCATTTTGCTTCTTGCTTCTATGCCTTGGAATGCTCGGGATATTTCTCCATTTTTGTGTTGAATAAACACCTACTTATCCTTCAAAATCCTACTCAGGCATCCCTGCCTCTTTAAGCCTTTTTCTGTATGTTGAATCTTCTTGTTTTATTGTGTGTATTATTCTGTATTGTAAATAAATGCTGGTTCATATATGTACTTCTTTCTTTATTTGAAAATCATCTGGCATGGTTTATAGTAATTGAATTGAATATGGTGAAGAATTTTAATGAAATTGCTACTGCAGAAAAAATTCCTGAGAACTTAATCCTCCATCATGTTGCCTAGAAGGTGACGTTATTGGACTTGGAAGCCAGACACATAGACTCAAGCTTAGGGGTCTATTACGTCTCAGATTGTACCAAGTAATATACTGAGTGTGAGTGAGTTTACAGAAATATTTGTAAATAGCTGCCTGCCAGGTACTCACTGGTAATACAAAGCTAACACTTCATGGGTAATAATTAATATGCTCACTACTTAATGACTTTCCTTTTATTTTTAATGAAACCCAACCTCTGCACGTAGACGTGTGGCTTATTAGCACACCTGCATGTAGTACCTGTTATTATTGTTTGCCTCCATTACTTCTAGTCTTTCAAACAGTTACACTGGCTATTTCTTACTTTTGGTTTTTTATAAGCTCAACATTTCTATGCCTTTATTGTGTTAAAGTATTTCCTCACTCTCTACCTGTGGACATTCATCAGAGTCACAGTTTTACAGTTGGATGGGGTTGTTAAAATGTCATCTGATTCTTTTCTTTTTAAAGTAACAGAGCAAAGCGAGAAGCAGGGAAGTATTTCGTGTGACCTTGTGTAGCTGGTTGGCAGCTGAGCCAAGATCAGCTGTCTTGAGACGTCCTTCCAAGCTTGCTGCCCTTTCCAGCGCCCAGGCGGTCTCCTTCCATTGGCTTCTTCACTGATATCTTCCTCCCAACCTCTTTCAGAGAAGTCAGTTCACTTCACCAGATAGTACCTGTTCTTCCTGTTTCCTTTCTGCTTCCGGTTATTGGGGGGGGGGGGAAGTTGGACCTGATGGAATTTTCTAGATTTCAACTTTCATATTACTTCTATAAAAGTCAAAATGCTACTTTTACTGTAAAATGCCTGTGACTTGGGTAAGGTTTTTGCTTTCCCTTATTTGATTTTATGGTTTTCTTGTATTCTTACTGGGTATATTTTATGTTTATTTAGACCATCTATTTTTTATTTGTGTGGTTAAAATATGTGATCCTTTTCATTTTTCCTTCCTTCAGATTTTCCTTAATATAAAACAATCCTAGATTTGGGTTAGCATGTACCATTTCCTTATAAAATGTTATGGGATATCAATATTCTTCAGTTAAAAGAAGAACTCCTTTCATAGAATTCTTGAATCTCAAGGTCAGAAGACTTATGCTCCAAGATAATTTCCAATGCTTCCATTCCCTTTAAACACCCTCCCTCTGTGTTCAGCCTTTGCTTGAAGATGTCCAAAGTTAGGGAGCTCAGTATTTCTATGAAATTCCAACTGCCTTGGGACACACTACCTTTTAAAATCTTCTTTTTGATCCAGTTGAATCAGTCTCTCTCAGTAATATAATTCTGGGTTCAGAGCCATAAAAAACAACTCTAGCTCTGCTTCAGCCAACTGATCGTGTATTTGAAAGTGGCTTTCATTTCCCCCATGCCTGGTCTTCCTCAGGCTAAAACAATCCCATTTCCTCCAAACCACTGTCCAATAATTTGGTTTTAAGTTCCCTCATCATCCCAACTGCCTATTAAAGGCCCAGAACTTACACATATATCTATTCTTTTTCAGATTCTTTTCCCATATAGGTTATTACAGAGTACTGAGTACTGTTCCCTGTGTTGTACGGTAGGTCCTTGTTAATTATCTATTTTATATACAGTAGTGTGTATATGTACCTGTATAGCTGAATCACTTTGCTGTACACCTGAAACTAGCACAACATTGTAAATCAACTATATGCCAATAAAAAAAAAAAAGGCCCAGAACTGACTGCAGTTCCCCAGGTGTATGCTGACCAGAGAGGCCCAGCTCTCCCCTTATTCCTGATCTGTGCAGTCATGCTTTTCATGTGGGGCAACTTCCTGCCACCTCCCACGGAGCAGTTTGTTATGGGGTGAATTGCATCCTCTGCAAAAGATAGATTGAAGTCCTAACCCCTAGTACCTCAGAAGGTGGCCTTGTTTGGAGACAGGGTTTTACAGAGGTAACTAAGTAAAATGAGGTCTTTAGGGCGGGCCCTAGTCCAACGTGACTGGCGTCCTTATGAAAAGGGGAAATTAGGACACAGAGACAGACACACACAGAGGGAAGATGCTGTGAAGGTGCAGGGAGGAGACGGCTACGTGACTGGAATGATGCATCAACAAGACAAGGAACACCAAGGATTTTTGGCAAACGCCAGAAGCCAGAAGAGGCGAGGAAGAATTCTCCCTCAGAGCCACAGAGAGAGCACGGCCCTGCCAACACCTTGATTTCCAATTTCTGGCTTCTGGAACTGTGAGACAACCAATATCTCTCGTTCTAAGTCACTCAGTTCTTGGTACATTGTTGTGGCAGCCCTGGGAAGATGACACATTGTTCTTTCACCAAAGCTCCCTGCTTTTTATCCCTCGTCCTGTAATCTTCCTTTCCCTTCTCTCGAATAATATCCTGGTCTTTCCAATCCATGTAAAAAGCTCTTTATTTACTCTAAGTTTCATTTTTGTTTCATTTGGCTCATTACTTAAGCCAATTGAGATCTTTTATGTCCTGTTTCCATCACGTGGGTATTTGTTATCTGTTTCAACTTAGAACCTCCTAGAGTTGCTGGGAGTCCTTACTCAAAACACTGGTAAAAGCATTGAATGAGATATTTACAACAGACACTCTTGAAATTCCCTTTAGGTTGACACTGACTTTCTTTACTGCTGTTGTTCAACCTGTTTTAAATGCACCTAACTTCCTTGATCCAATTTATAATTCTCTGTTTTGGATACAAGACAAAATACTATGAAAGACATTGTCTAACGTCTTGCTGCAATCAAGATATGCCGTTCTATATCCTTCTTCTTTGCCAGTTTAGTAGCTCTGCCAACAATTAGTCTAATCTGGGATGATTTATTTCTTATTATCCCTACTTTCTTTTCATTTTGAACTTGATTTTCTAAGTCAACTCAAACCAAGCTTTTAATAATTCAGTCAAGAATCTTGCCCCAAACACCTATCAAATCTTTTGGTTTATGCTTTGTGGAATCTGTCTCTTCTCTTTGGAAATGGGAACCACAATTTTCTTCTGTGTTTTCTGGCTACGCAAGGACTCAATTCAGAGAACTCATTTGCATCCTCCAAGCCTTTCCTCCACCCCCTCCAAATATTCATATGTATTTTGTCCAGATCATGAGACTTAAGTTCTTATAATTTCTACACTTATCTTGGTCTTAATTCACTCTTATCATTATTTCTTCTGACCTTTTCAGGCTGAAGATTGTTTTTGACAGAGAAGATGGAAGACATGAGTTTAAAGTCCTATGCATATATGATGCATATAATGCATATATAAACATCTGATAATAATTACATCTTAATGTTCTTACATTTGTGAAATAATAAAAGCATTTTGATACATACTCCATTCTGTAGGTGGGCAGATACCATTATCACATATGTTCTCTTAAATTTTTACTTGATGCAAGGATCAGTCACTGAATATTTTCTTTCAAGCATCCTTTTCTCAAGTTTGACTACAATTTCTCTTGCCAAGAAATAAAGATTTGTTTCTACTTGATAAAGTTTCAGAATGTCCTGGAACAGCCTGGTACATTTTAAGTAGATAATTTTAGAAGAGGGCAGAATGTAGGTCAATACCAAAATATGTTACACGCATTGTCATATGCGTTGTTTGTGAGACTGTGTACCACACCAGAGATAGCAAATTCTGTATATAATATGGCAAAATACCCAGGGCTTAACTGTTTAAGGAGCATCACATAAAATTTGAGTTGACAGGAAATCAAGTTCAAAATACATGCTTTGTCATTGGTAAGGCATCTGTAAGAGGCACTGGACCCAGGAGTAGACTGTCCTTGTCATATTTTGGAAATTATTAGCCAGAGCTGCCTGTTACTTAAAGTAGGACGTGAGAGCCAGATGATTAAAACCTGACACTAGGCCCTCCACACTGCAGCTGCAGCTGGGCAAGCAAGCAATAGCACAGAGAGAGAATGGGAAGATGCAGTTCTCAGACACTCTTCAGGCAAATGGTTGGAGTCAGTGCCGGGGAACCCAGAGCAAGTCATGCTTCAATTCAACCAATATTTATTAGGTAGCTGCTTTGTGCCAGACATTGTGCTAAGTGGGGGCAGTCCAGGTGGGCAATGCGTAACGCAGACACTTGGCTGGTGTCTAGCATCAGATCTTTACTCCCTAAGAAGCAGTCTTGGAAAGATACATGCAGGACCCCAGGCCTTTCAGGGGAGCTAGGATCCCAGGAAGGTATCAGAATGAATAGGGAAGTGATCACACGGGGAGGGCTCAGGGGCAGGGTGTTATCAGATGAGCACTCTGTTAGGTAAGTAGGGATGTGACTTACACAGCATAGCAGGCATTTAGGGGTCACCCTTTTGTCACCATAGCCTCAGTTCAACCGTGACTAGAGTGCCTGGCAGAGCATCTATATTTTAATTCTGGCCAGATTGGATGAAGGTGTCCGGTGGTGAAAGGGACAAGACGATGAGGGAGGCTAAGGTTGTTTCTGAATCCCTTAAACTAGGAACTAGGAACTTGAGCCTGTTGGTGTTTTCTAAGTCACCAATGATTGTCTGCATTATTTTTCTTGCATCTGTTAGCATCAAATTGTGGATGAGATGGCTCAAAACTACTCATTAGAGTTGTAGATGCCATAGATCCTTCCAGGGAGACTCTAAAACTAGGGGATAAATCAAAAGAAGTATCATTTGGCTCTCAGGAAATTCTGGAAGATGTTAACCTTGAGAAATGCAGGCACCCAATAAAACTCTGAGGTCCCCCATTATGACCCTGCTCCTGTGATTATAGATATTCTTAGACCCCTTTCCTATTAACCAGGACCCCTTCTGGCCTGGACAAGTCTTCGAATATTGATATAACTTCTGATTGCTTTAAAATTTCTCTTTTATTGTCACAAACTTGACTAAAGGACATTAAAAAAAATTCACTCACTGAACTGTCTCTTTATGCAGCTGGTCTGTCATTTGAATAACTAACACCATTTTCCTCTCAAGAATGATCTGAGAACATATTTGATAGGCAGAAATACATTTTCTCCAGTACTTGAGATTGCTCTCATAGCTATCAGACATTTCTCAAAGATCTGGTGAGCTAGATTTATTTTTGAACATCTTGGTAGTGATAGCAAATTGTGCCAGTTTTCTTATCATTTTCACCAACAGACTTCTTGATTAATCTGATGTTCCTGTCAGAAACAGACCTCACATCCTCTTAAGAATGAAAACTTTCTGGACACTTTATTGACTGCCTTATATGATTTTTCTCCAGTTAATATACAACTGACATGCTTTTAACACCTTCTGAAATAAAGGAAAGATTGGGAAACAGTCCACAGCATTAATTTGTGCTCTAAATGTGTGATAAAGAGGAACACTCTTTCAAACAACATGAAGGATAACATAATCACTGGTTCTAAACAAAAGCTCTGAAAGTCCTACTGCCCTCCCTTATTTTCTCCATCCCTTCTCCTTCTTCCGTCCTTTTCTCTCTTCTATGCTTCCCCAACTATTTACTGAGGGCCATCTCTGACTGTTGGTCACTGTGCCCTGCCCTCACGGGGCTTATGCTTAAGTGGGAGAGGCAGTTGTTAGGCAACTAATTATGAAAGTTAATTTATAAGCAATTCTGGCTCTTGCTTGTTACCAACTGGGTTTTTCTCACTGATGATCTGAAGTTCCTCGCTCTGTGACCTTTGCTGGTACCTGTCTAACAAATCCCCCAGCTGTTGATGGAGGAGGTCAGAAACCACAGTGATTGGGCCTCCTCAAATTCACAGAGCCCTCTGCCATCATCTGGGACCCTCAGGGCTCATAACTCTGTACTGTGTCTCCTAAATGTATTTCCAAGGCAGTTCTTCCTAAACATTTCCCACTCTGTTTAATCATCAAACCTCCACTCTGCACAATCTCCCATCCTCTTGTCTCCTGAGAGGTCAAGGCCAGCAAAATTTTTCAGCTCAGAATTTCTGTATCCAGCTCATGTTATGTTCCAAAAATCTATTGATTCTTCTGTTAAAAAGTCTCTTTTCTCCTTCTCTTAGAATAAGTCTCACTTTTCCTTTCTGAGGACTTACTCTCTCTAGCCCATGTCCTCTGATCTTCTTTGTACTTTTGTTCCATAAGCCATGCTCTCTCTCCCCCCAGACCCCAAACTCTGATTTTTATCATCCTTTAATTGATTTTTCTTCACAACCTCTACAGGGGCTCAAATCTCCTTCACACTTAAAAACAAGAGGCAAAATCAAACAACAGCAACATCAACAACCACTAACACAAAAACGAAAAGCCCTGCCAACTTCTTATGCTATTTATTAATGATCTCACTGTTTCCTTTCAGAATATTTCAGCCTGCATTATTTGTCCCTCATTCCTTACCACTCACTATTTGACCTCCTCCTTGACCTCATAATTAGCACTGTTTTCTTTTGAAGGTGAAGTTGAGTGACTACCCATTGACCCATTCACTTATTTAAGAAACAATTACTTGGTTACTTTTATATGTCAGGCACTATGGGAGGTTTGCGGTAGGGCTCCAATCCATGCCTTTGGAGAAAAATTGCTCTGCAGGGTAACTATTAGAACAGATGTGGGATGTGCAAGATGTGGTGACTCCCAACCACCATAGCCCTTTCATTCATTTCTACAGGAACAGATGGTTTTGAATACTTTGTTCTTCTTATAGATTCCATGGCATTGCACTATCTGGATTTGTTCTTACCTGTTGGAGGCTCTCCTCTGCCTCTTTCATTTGTGGTTGGACATATCTACTACTTTTTGCCCCTTCTACGTAGACACAGCCTCTACTTCTGTATGTGATCCTTTTGCTACATTGCAAGCCATGGCTCTGTTAACTGCAGCAGAAAGACGAAGACTGTGAAAAGTTGAGACCTTGAATTACACATCCTCCCTGAGCACCGGGCTCAGAGGGAAAGATCCAGCAGGAAGCCATGGGGAAAAGTCCAGCATGGTATACAGAGAGAGGGCAGGGGCTCGGTCAATACACAGCATCAAGAGATGTTACACATATAGGACATGAGGATCTTGAGAATTAAGGCCCTCGTCAGCTCTCCTGACTTATCTCGGTCGCCTCCATGCTGTATTCTCTACACTATCTCCAGGTTTGTCTTGGGGAAGCATAGTGCTAATCATGTCACTGTCTTTTAAAAACACCTTCAGTAACTCCTAACATTCAAGACTCCTTATGATTTGGTGTTTTAAGCCTCCCTTTTCCATTCTTCCTACTTGGGATTGTTTGCTTTAACCAAACTGTCCTACTAGCTAGTTCCTGAACACTCTCCATGGTGTTTTCCTCTTTGTCTTTGCTTTTCCAATGGCTCTTCCCGCTATAACCTCCCTCTCTTCATCTGTATCCCTAATCATTTTATCCTTTACAGTTAGCCAAAGGAAGGTTCCTCCAACACGTTCCTGATCATATCAGAGGAGGAGATTGCATCATTTTCCAAATTACTGATGCTAATTTTTAATACTCCTTTTGACATTTGCTACAGTCAAGAACACAATAAGATATCTGTGTGTTCATCTCTTATTAGGCTGAGTCCTCCTTGAAGGAAGAAGCCACGTAATAAACATCTTTGTATGAATTTTCAGTTCCCAAGACAGTGTTTTGCACATTGAAAATGCTCAATAAATGTATATTGAGCGATCCCTTAAATTGTGCTTCAAAGGAAAGTTGTCATTATTAGTTTGTTCTTTGATTCACATAAATTCGTATTCCTTTCTGGAAATAAATTATCCAGAAATCAGCGTTTTGAATTTATAGTAAGCGGATGATCCAGTGAACGACAAGCTTCTCTGGGAAACATTAACTGAGAATGCTATGTTCCGTCTTTTCAAGCAAATATGAATTTCCCATTCAAAAGAAAAAAGCATACTTTTAGAAGGTTGAACAGGATGGCACTTTTGAAAAAGCTTTCCAACTGCATTCAGTTTAGATTAATTCAAGGAAATTAACTGACTCTGAGCCCACACTTTTTTCACGTAGTGTCAACTGGAACATTTTCATTCACTTCTAGCTTTTCTCTCTCCAGTCCTATGATCTCTAAAAAGCAGTCTTAGAGGAGGAGTTTCATCCAGATCAGGGCTGTTGAGGTGAACAGTGGGGCAGAGGGCAGTGTGTACAGTTAGCGGTGGTACATCCATCATCTTGGAGGAGGAGTAACTCAGTAATGGGGTCCTGGGTAAGGACCAGTTGTAACTGATGAAGGTGGACGAGGGGATCAACAGCCACCAAAAATATTAGATTTCTTGATTCAGGGATGTCTAGCTGACCAGCAAGACCAAGTTATCGTTGCTGGACTTTCCAAAGGTAAGTGCTAGAGACACAGTGGAAAGCCAAGGTAAGTAGTTCTTGGCTAGTCATCCACTAAGAATGAGTGTCTACCATGCTCCTGTCTTTAATTGGCATTAAACAGACATAGAAAACTACTGAACTAAAAAGAAGAGGATTCTCAAGTCATTGCAGGTACTTGTAGAGTCTCCAGCCTTAAAGTGAATGAAAATGTCCCCTGCTGTCCTGTCCATCTTAAAAGCCTTGATCTGACTAAATGCTCTCCTCTCAAATTAGTTTTTAGAAGTCACAGGACTCCCAAATGCCATTCACTTCCCAAAGTTTGGGCCCTTATGCCCTCCTTAAGGTATACTCTCTGCTCTCTCTATATGAGTATCATCTCTGTCAATGGGGTCCTCGCCACAGGTTTGGGCTACCTTCCTCCTTTTTGGCTGTTACACTGGAAACTTCAACCAGAGAAGTTCAATTCCTCTTTGGGAAATGTACAATGTATGATACCAACAGGCTTCTCCGATTACAAATGTACACTGTGTGCTTCCATGTTGTTCAAACTCACTGTTCCCCTATCAAAAATCCAAACCAGGGCTTCCCTGGTGGCGCAGTGGTTGAGAGTCCGCCTGCCGATGCAGGGGACACGGGTTCGTGCCCCGGTCCGGAAAGATCCCACATGCCGCAGAGCGGCTGGGCCCGTGAGTCATGGCCGCTGAGCCTGCGCGTCCAGAGCCTATGCTCCGCAGTGGGAGAGGCCATAACAGTGAGAGGCCCACGTACCGCAAAAGAAAAAAAGAAAAAGAAATCCAAACCAGCTGTTTCAAAACTTCAGGTCGATAGACTCTCAACCTAGGGTACCTAATATTTCATAAATAAAAATATAATCTATTGCAAATTCACAAACATTATTTATTATTTAGTTATTATTTCTTGGCTTGCTAAACTGTACCAGGCATCTCCTTCTTACTTTAACTTCACCTTCCATTTATACCATTTAAAACTACCTGTTTCCTAAAAGTTTCAAGCAGGGAGGTGTACTTTCTATTCCAGAATATTAATTTGCACCAATGTTCTATTCTTTTACACACACACACACACACACACACACACACACACTCACCCTTCGTACATCTCCAGCCCTATTAAGCTTCACTCACTCTCACTTTCCTATGATCACGATGCCTACAGCTTCTAAGCTAAAAAGCTGAACATGTTATCTGATAAATGACTTGTTATTTCCAGCATAGGAGGTAACTTTTAGATCTAAAATGGAGGAATTTCCAGTGCTTTTATGGTATAGCCACAGCCCATCAGGATATCTGTAATTTAGCTAAGTCTGGAAAGCCTGATATATGAAATAATCACACTGATAGACTTCCCTTTTTGCTAGAATATATAATTTGGCTGTTGACTATATTCTGTTTAATGACCTTCTATTGTCTAAAAATTTGCTCTTTGGGAATGTGGAGGTCATGCTATATATTCCTTTCTTTAATTGTTTCCTGGACAACACTGCATAATGCCAGTTACAGTGTATGTCTCCATTATCAAATAAATTATATAAAAACAGTGTATTAAATATGACATGAAATCTTGTCGTTTGCCAGGCATTTGTACAGGACAATAAATGATTCTTTTTCTCACATGTTATCCTTTTAACTTTAAGCATCTTTATTAGTTTTCTACTGCTTCTGTAACAAATTACTACAAACTTAGTGGCTTAAAGCAATACACATTATCTTAGAGTTCTGTGGGTCAGAGTCCGACATGGGTCTCACAGAGCTAAAATCAAGGTTTTTGACAGGGATGCATTCATTTCTGGAGGCTCTTGGGGAGAATCTTCTTACTTGCCTTTTCCAGCTTCTAGGGGTTCCCACCTTCCTCAACTTGTGGGCCCTTCCTCCATCCCAAAGCCAGCAATGTTGCATCTCTCTGACCCTATTCTCTTCTCATATCGCCCTCTTATCACAGCTAGGGGTTTTTCCATTTAAAAACTCATGTGATTATTATTAAATGCAGTAAATCAGACAGAGAATGACAAATATCACAGGATACCACTTATATGTGGAATCTAAATAAATGATATGGATGAACTTATTTATAAAACAGAAACAGACTCAGAGACTTTGATAACAAACTTATGGTTACCAAAGGGGAAAGGTGCAGGAGGAGGGATAAATTAGGAGTTTGGGATTAGCAGATACACACTACTATATATAAAATAGATAATCCACGAAGACCTACTGTACAGCACAGGGAACTCTACTCAATATTCTGTAATAACCTACATGGGAAAAGAATCTGAAAAAGAATGGATATATGTATATGTATAACTGAATCACTTAGCTGTTCACCTGAAACTAACACTATATTGTAAATCAACTATACTCCATTATAAAATAATAATTAAATTAAAAATTTAAAAATCCCTCATGTGATTAGATTAGGCTCACTTGGAAAGTCCAAGATAATCTCCCTATCTCAGGTTCTAGCCACTTGAATAAATCAACTTCAAATTATTTTGGATGCAAATTGTTCACATCTGCAAAGTTCTTTTTGCTGGCTGAAGTAACATATTCACAGATTCCACATTTTTCTGCCTACCACAGCATCTTCACATCTACCAAATTCTTAGTAATTTCCTTAGAATCAACCATGGTCCTAACAACTTTGTTTTCACTACTGATTTTCTTTTATAAAAAAAAAAATTATGATTTTTTAAATTGATGTACAGTTGACTTATACTATTATATAAATTTCAGGTCTACAGCATAGAGATTCACAATTTTAAAAGGTTATATTCCATTTATAGTTATTATAAAATGTTGGCTATATTCCCTGTGTTGCACAATATATCCTTGTAGCTTATTTATCTTATACATAGTAAGTTGTACTTTTAATCCCTTACCCCTATCTTGCCTCTCCTCATTTCCCTCTCCCTACTGTTAACCACTAGTTTTTTCTCTATACCTGTGAGTTTGTTTCATTTTTGTTATAGTCACTAGTTTTAGTTTTTAGATTCCATACATAAGTGAGATCCTACAGTATTTGTCTTTCTGTCTGACTTGTTTCACTTAGCATAATGCCCTCCAGGTCCATGCATGCTGTTGCAAATGGCAACATTTCATTCTTTTTTATGGCTGAATAGTATTCCATTGTAACTACTAAGTTTCTTAATGGTGTTATCTTCCTCTCGACTCCTTGCAAACGTGAATATCAATAATAATCTGTTTAAGAAGCGTGTCATCCCTTTAGGGTTGAGTATTCAAGTTGGGAACTATCTTAAAAATTTTAACCATGGAGTACAAATTGGCAGTCCAAATACAGAATTTAGCTCTCAGGTTTATTTTATTTGAACTTCATCATGTTATAAACGTGTATAAATTCAAATACCGTCAGGAAAGCACATTCTTTAGTCCCCATCGTAGTCCCCACCACCTTCTACTGTCTATACTCAACCTACTTACTGCATTCATGCAGATGAATTGCTGCCTTGTTCCTAAAGACATCTGAGTTTGTGATACCTAATCTAGTCTGTGCACTAAGCTAAGAAGTTATCACTTAATACCTTGAAGTTTGTTAACATACCCTCTGCATTTCTAGTCATAGAGGTCTTATTATCTTACAGAACAGATTATTCCATTTATGAACAATTGAAGATTATTTTTCTACCTATTCATTTTGATTCTATCTGTGTTACATAGAATAAGTCTAATTTTCTGTTTTTCATGGACTTCTTGAATAATTACGGTGATCACATCTCCTAATTCTTTTCTCTTCCATTATAAACATTCCCTACTCAGCTAACTTTTTCATTTGATATAGTTTCCAAATATTTCAAGGTTTTCAATCTCCTTCTTATAATGTGGTGACCAGAAATAGTGATACTATTCCAGATGTGGTCTGATCAGTGTCAGGTACCATAGACCTACTTTTTTTTTTTGCATACTTTTATTGACACAGGTAAAATCACCTTCACTCTGACAGCTTATAAAACACGTTATGGTCATATTATACCTGCATTCAATTAAAACATCCAGGTCTCTTTTGTTCAAGATCTTCTGTTACATGAATGTCTGATACTGTAGTTTCCCTCAACCCTAGTTTTGGTTGATTCATCAGGCAGCAAACATTTATTGAGCACTGGCTGCATGCATGACACTGTGCTTAGTGCTAGAGGGTATAAAGAAGTATACAATATAGTGGAGGAGTTTATAGCTTCACGAGGGAGAGAGACTGACGCATATTTTTGGTCCAGAGTGAGAAACACAGCAGGAGAGGTATCTGTAAGTCAGACTTCCACCCAAGTAAAGAGAAGCAAGTGCCCACCAATGTGCTAAGGACTTTAAGTAGAGGCGGTCAATCATTGAATATTTAGGTTTCGAGCTGAGGAGAGGTCTGGGCTGAAGTTAAGGATTGGGAGGATAGTAGACTTGTCATTCTGCATCCACTTATTCATTGTTTTTCTTTTGCTCTGGGGATGTGAACCTTTCCCCACTGGATACAGCCAAGTTTGGATGGCCTATCACCATGTTCTATTCTCGTCTTCCCTCCCAGCAGGGTTGGCACGTGTCCCAGCTAAACCAAGATGATGCTCACTCCCTGGAATTTCAGTCTTGACCAAGTTGCTGATACGACTGGATGCCAATTCATTCAATGGCTGGGCCCTGACGAGACCGTTCCTCGGTCCTTACAACCCTGGGACTGCCATCCATCTAGATCTCGCCTTCTTAATCCCAATTCTCCAGTTTTCCTTTCAATTGTGTGAATTACTTCTTATCCTTACCACAAATTCCATTTCGTTTTAAGTTGTCAAACCCAGTGTCAATTGCTTGTAACTGTATAATTCAATAATATAACTTACTCTACAAGGTTATATCAGCTTAATTTAGTAGTTAATGCTGTAGAACTAGATAGGAAAGTCTTAAGAGCACAAGCTCTAGAATCAGTTTCCTGTGTTTCAATGCTAGCTTTTTCACTAATAACTTTAACAAACTTAAAGTAAAATACTTTGTTTCTGTGAACTGCAGTTTTGTATCTATAGAATGGCATGTCTAATAATCCTACCTACCTAATGTATGGTTTTAAAACATGAAGGAGAGAATGCATACAAAACACTTAGCCTAGTGTCTGCACATGCAAAGTGCTCAGTAAATGTCAGAGCAGATAGAAATTAAATGTTGCAAGAGCTAACGAGGATTTGAGTATGGGGAGACTGAGTAGGGAGGGAAGAGATAGGAAAGAGTGAAGTCTTAGAGACAGAGGGGATAATCATTCCAGTTAGAATAGGGGCAAATGCTACAAAGAAATCAAATAAGAAAAGGGCTAAAAATGACAAGCGTTAGTAACCAAAAAACCAAACAACACAACACAACAATGGGTAGAGGGCTTAAATAAATATTTCTTCAAAGGAGATATACAAATGGCCAATAAGCATATGAAAGGATGCCTGACATCACTCATCATCCACAGAGAAATACAAATCAAAATCACAAGAAGATAATACTCCACACCCACCAAAACAGCTACTATCCAAAAAAACAGGAAATAACAAATGTTGGCAAGGACGTGGGGAAATTGGAACTTGTATGCAGTGGTGGTCAGAATTAAACTGTGAAGCTGCTGAGGAAAACTATTTGGTGGTTTCTAAAAAGTTAAACATAGAATTAGCTTATGATCTAGCAATTCTACTTCTACGTATATACCCCAAAGAACTGAAAGGAGAACAAACATATACTTCTACATCCGTGTTCATAGCATTATTCACAATAGCCAAAAGCGGAAATAACTCAAATGTCCATCAATTGATAAATGGATAAACAAAATGGGGTGTGTGTGTGTGTGTGTGTGTGTCTGTGTGTATAAGGGAATATTATCAATCTTGAAAAGGAATGGTATTCTGATACCTACTACAACATGGATGTACCTTGAAAACATTATGGTAAGTGAAATAAACCAGACATAGAAGAAAAAATACTGTATGATTCTACTTATATGAGCTATCTAGAATAGGCAAATTCATAGAAACAGAAAGTGGAATAGCAGTAACTGGGGGGTTAGGGCAGGGGGAATGGGGAATTATTGTGTAATGAATAGAAAGTTGCTATTTGTGATGATGAAAAAGTTCTGGAAACGGATAGTGGTGACATTTGCACAACACTGTAAATGTTCTTAATGCCACAGAATTGTACACTTAAACACGATGAAAATTTATTTACCACAATAACAAAAATAAATGTTAAGATGTGTGTTAAGATGTCATAAGGGATCTTTTTTAGTCAGCTTCAGGAAGTAAGGCAAGAATCACCAGTTTACGGTGTGCTATGGGGAAAATGGGAAGCAAGGAATTAGGGTCATCAAGAATAGCTTCCTGGGCTTCCCTGGTGGCGCAGTGGTTTAGAGTCCGCCTGCCGATGCAGGGGACACGGGTTCGTGCCCCGGTCCGGGAAGATCCCACATGCTGCGAAGCGGCTGAGCCCATGAGCCATGGCCGCTGAGCCTGTGCGTCTGGAGCCTGTGCTCCGCAACGGGAGGGGCCACAACAGTGACAGGCCCGCATACCGGAAAAAAAAAAAATAGCTTCCTCCAAAGAAGTTTGGGTGTGAGGAGAAGGAGGTACTAAGGTGACAGCTACAGGGATAATGCAGAGTCAAGAGAGAGTTTCTAGAAGATATATTGAAATATTTGGGCATATTTATGTGCTAAAGAGAAGCCAGCAGGACAGAGGTTGGTTAGACAGCAGAAAGAGGGAGTTGATAGAACCAGGCCCTAAAGAAGTCAACAGGAAAATGGAGGGAAGGCAGGAAGGTTGAGTGGAAATGAATGTAACTTTGTAGATTGGGTGGAAGGTTGAAGAAGTTTACATGAGAAGCATTTATTTCTTCTGTGAAGTAGCAGGTGAAGGCCGTTAATGGGGGTGAGGCATGTGAAGCTGAGGAGAGAGCTGGACGTTTGGAATAACGGCTGAGAGGAATGAAAGAGCTGATCAGTAATAAGTAAAAGGAATGCCGTTCATTGTTGAGGACATGGAAAGTGAGAATCATAATTTTTTTATGTGATTGAATAATTTTTCTCCATTTATAGCCAGCAACCTGGGCAAGGACTGGAGAAGGTAGATTATTGTGTTCACTCTGTATTCAGAGTTTTTAGGGCAGGGGCTGTAGGACACATAGATGAGGAACTTGAAATCCAGTTTTGGTTGGAGAACAGCGTAAGTAATTGGGGTCCAGGCTGATAAAAGAGAGAAATCAAGTGAGAAGGAAAACAGACTAGTCATTGGTAGCTTTCACCGGCTAAGGCAGTAGAATTCTTTTACTTCTTGTGAAACATATGGAAAGATCACTGGCCTTAGACACCAGAGCACCTGGGTTCTAGATTCAGTTCTGCCATTAACCAGGTACATTGTGTTGAACAAGTCATTTCATGTCTTTGGGTCTCAGTTTCCTTAATTGTAAAATGGGATGGGATCAGAAGGTATCTGAATTCCATTCTAGTTTTAATATTCTGGGACATAGATCAGATGATCTGCCTGACTAGTGATTTTCACAAGCCTCTGGAGTAGGAAACTCTTTTGTATAGACTTCTTTCTTAACACATAGAAGTTCCTTTTCCAAGGGAACCCTCTTGCACTGTTGGTGGGAGTGTAAATTGGTACAGACACTATAGAGAACAGTATGGAGGTTCCTTAAAAAACGAAAAATAGAATTACCATATGACCCAGCAATCCCACTACTGGGTATATACCTAGAGAAAGCCATAATTCAAAAAGACACAGGAACCCCAATGTTCACTGCAGCACTATTTACAATAGCCAGGACATGGAAGTGACCTAAATGCCTATCGACAGATGAATGGATAAAGAAGATGTGGTACCTATATGCAATGGAATATTACTCAGCCATAAAAAGGAACGAAATTGGGTCCTTTGTAGAGATGTGGATGGACCTAGAGACTGTCAGAGTGAAGTAAGTCAGAGAGAGAAAAACAAATATCGTATATTAACGCATATATGCAGAATCTAGAAAAATGGTATAGATTATCATATTTGCAAAGCAGAAATAGAGACAGAGACATATAGAACAAATGTGTGGATACGAAGGGGTGAGTGAGGGTGGGAGGAATTGAGAGATTGGGACTGACACATATGCACTATTGATACTATGTATAAAATAGACAACTAATGAGAACATATTGTAGAGCACAGGGAACTCTACTCAGTGCTCTGTGGTGACCAAAATGGGAAGGAAATCCAAAAAAGAGGCGATAGATGTATACATATAGCTGATTCACTTTGCTGTACAGTAGAAACTAACACAATATTGTAAAGCAACTATACTCCAATAAAAATTAATAAAAAAAAAGAAGTTCCTTTTCCAAAGAACCTGGCCCCTTACACACTGTCAGAGAAAGATGTAATCCATATGTCAGCCAATAACAAGAGAACATCAGAGTTCAGGTGTTCAGGCCATATACCCTACCATACTCATGAGTGTGGTGTTCCCGTATGAATCACCTCTGGAAATCCTAGCTGCCTTCATTGGGGTACAGCCCTGCGTCCTGCTCTGCTTTTTCCCCTGCTTCTCTTTATCTCACTTGGTAAGGCTGTGTCCTCTAGCATGTTATTGAATAAATCGGGACATATTTATCAAGGGTCCACGAGGTGCCCTGCAAAATGAGAGGACATTGGGAATTCAGGATAGTTATTTCACAGGTGTTCTACCCAGTGAAGGTTACATCCTGGTTGGGTAGACAAAACCCCAAGCACACAAAATTTTATTGAATAACATACAAGCCAATAAATAATTAAGAGCTAAGCTAACCTATGAATTAAAGACAAATACCCCGGGGTTTCAGCAATAACAGGTCATCGTCATCACAGATCTGTGGGGCAAGTGGGACTTGAACTAGGCCTTGAACATTGGGTGAGGTTAGGAGAGAAGGCTCTCTTGACCATAAACTGGCAGAATCGGACTTGACAGTGAGAAGGAAGTGGATTTAGTCTGGTTAGCCATTTTCTGCTTCTCTCTTCTTTTGGGAACCTCGAGTTACTTGATAGTTCCCTTGTCAGTTCTGTGCGGCCAATTTCCTCCATCTGTCCTGAGCCCCTCACACGTAACACAGATGTTGGGATGGCTTGTGCTGTTTACAGTGGAACTGAGAACGCTCCTGAGGCTTGAGCGTGAGGCTGGGGACTCATTTTCTTAGATTGCTGAGACGCCTGTACCATCAGCTCTGTCTGATCCTCTCAGGGATTTGCCACTTTATGTTAAAAACAGCTCCTTGTGGTCTTTACAGCACTCCTGCTAAGTGTGGATAAGGATGCATTCCCATAGAGCATTCCTTTTCCCATGTGGTGTATATTACAGAGTACATAACGCATATTACAACAAGGTAAACTCGTTTGACTAGAAGAAAGGTGGAAATGTATTCCCACTGATGGCAACGTGAAGCTGAGTTTGAGGTGGATTACGCTTCATGTAAGCAGCCAGGTTCTCACCAGAAAGTGACTTCAGATGAATCCAGGACTAGGGAGGATTGAGTTGAGCACTAACTGAATATTCTCAGAATGGATTAGCTTAACCCCATGCTCTGACCTCGGGAGATGTAAGGCTCAGAACCACCATGAACTGAGATGACCATCACTTGACTGTTCACGTCCTCACTGATTTTTAATTTCCAAAAGATCTCGAATACTTCATGTGGAGAGTGAATCGGTCTGCACAGCACTCTTCGGGATTCTGTGGCAGATGAGAAGAGAATTGGAGACAGTCTCCCCTCTTATGAAATTGATGGAGGCTGTAGGTACACACATGTGAAAATGACTCAAAGCTTATGAACCAGAGCAAACCTATTTATTATATAATAATAAGAGTGAACGTATGTTGAGCACTTATGATGTGTCAGGCACTATTTTATGTTTATAAGAGCTAAGGGAGGTGTAGGATTGATAGAAAAAAGTGCACTTGTGAAGCTGGGCCTTTACGATGCTCTTTTCTACTATTTTTTTCACCTGTCCTTCAGATTTATTCACCCTTCAGATCCAAGAGTAAATCTCACTGTCTCAGAGAAGACTTCCTTAATATCTAGAACGACACTGCCCAGTATTTAATAGATGCCACGAGCTGAATATTTAAATTTAAACCAATTAAAATGAAATAAGATGAAAAATGTAAAACCTCAGTTGCGCTGGCCATATCTCAGCTACTCAACAGCCACATGGGGCTGTTGGCTATCATATTGGGCTGCATATAGGTAGAACATTTCACAGACATAGAATGTTCTATTGGACAGCACTGGTTAGACTACAGATGTCTATAACACGTAACTTCTTTCATCAGAGCCAATGTACTTGGGTTACATGTACAGTCTCTGTCTTCCTTACTGGATTATATGTCCCATAGAGCAGAGACTTTCTATCTTCCTAACCATGGTATACTCTTCATCCAGCACAGCGTCTAGCATGTCTGGTGTCTGATGCACAGTAATATTTTTGACCATTCACCAATGCATGGGAAGAAATCAATAACTGCTTAGAGGAGTCAGAAAATGTCTCCCAGAAGAGATAACATTTGGATTGAATTTTGAAGGATGAATATGAACTTGCCAGATTGAAAAGGGGACAGGCATCTGGGAAAACAGACCAGTATATTCAAAGAGACAGAATCGCTATAGCCTATGTTTAAGCAAAGAATGGATAAACAACAAGGTCCTACTGTATACCACAGGGAACTATATTCAATATCCTGTGATAAAACATAATGGAAAAGAATATGAACAAGAATGTATATATATGGATAACTGAGTCACTTTGCTGTACAGCAGTAATTAACACAATATTGTAATTCAACTATACGTCAATAAAAAATAAATTAAAAAAAAGATCAAGTAAGAAATTCACGGTGGTTGGAGCAGAGTTTGTGTGTGTGTATTGTGGGAATGGTCTAGGAGCGAGTGTCTGGGAGTGAGTTTAGGTAGAAGAGGTACAGCTGGAGACAGATAGTGAAGGATGTCTTTGCTATGGAATCATTTTAGACCTTTTGCTGAAGAAACAAGAAAACAGAAAACATTCTGGGGGAGGGCACTGATATGATCAAATGTATTTATCCATTTATTTTAGCAGCACAATTATGGGAGCAATGAAGAAGATGGACTAAGCTAGAAAGAAACGGGCAGAGAAACGAGCTATTGTTTGGTTGCTACAGCTGGCGCCATGATCAGGAAATAGGTCTGAGGTAGAACAGATAGGATTTGGTGGCTAGTTGATGAGGTGGATAATGGCACAATAACAGATACAAGGAATATGGGAGGAGACAGAAGTTTGGAAAAGAGAATAATTAACTTGATGTGCCTAAAGGAAATGTGATTAGGAAACTGTTACTATAGTTCTGGAGCCCAGAAAAGAGATGAGGGCTGGAGATACAGATTGAGGAGTAGAGTGGTCAGCTTTTAGATCTGGTGGAAACCATGGGAGCCACATGGGAGAACTTGTAGCATAAGAAAAGATGGGGATGAAATTAAGACAGTGGAAGACTACTAATATTTAGAGTTTCTAAAATGAAGAAAAAGCCCATGAAGCCAGTTGAGAAGGAGCAATTATAGAGGCAAAGGAAGAGGGAGTTCTAAGAAGTTAGAAGGTGGGCAATACAAGCCATAGAAGACTAAAGTTGGTCATGAGCATCTAGGGGTGGGCCAATAACAAATCCTATCTTCTTTTCACATTCTTTAGCACTGATGCTAAATCCATGTAGTCTAGTCGCATGTAAACATTTTCCAGCACTAGTGGAATTTCCTTCCTAATTTTTTTTTTTTTTTTTTTTTTGCAGTATGCGGGCCTCTCACTGCCGGGGCCCCTCCCGTTGCGGAGCACAGGCTCCAGATGCGCAGGCTCAGCGGCCATGGCTCACGGGCCCAGCCACTCGGCGGCATGTGGGGTCTTCCCGGACCGGGGCACGAACCCGTGTCCCCTGCATTGGCAGGTGGAGTCTCAATCACTGCGCCACCAGGGAAGCCCCCTAATTTTTCTTGATCAGAAACTACTTTCCTGTTGGAAAGACCTTACAACCTGCTGGCAGGAAGGCGTACTTGACTGATAGAAACCTCACATTGTGTTTCTCCCAGGGGCATTTCATGAGAATCATTGCTTTCCAGGGATGGGTGTCTAAAACTGAACTTACTCTATGAAATCTTGAAAGAGACAACCAAGAAACAAAGGTTAGATGCTAAAGGGAGGCTGATTAGGGTTCCAATGACGGATTGTCATTTTCCTGAGAGTAGGATGTTTTATCATCTCTGGACAATGCCTGACTTAGACGTTTAATATGTCTGTTGCACTGGTCAACTGAACTACTGGAAGAATTAATTGGACTGTCCTATGAGTTAATGAGTTGTCTGTCACTAGAAGTATTTGAACAGAAGTCCTAAATGAGTACATGGACTTCACGTGCTGGGGAAGGTTGAAATTGAGGACCTGGACACCTTCCTGGTCTGCTATGTTGTGGTCATATACAGTGAGAATTGTGATGGGTAGAGACATGAACTTGGAACACGCTCTGTCTGAACATGCAAAGGCACAGGAAGGAAGAAATGATAAAAAGATGATGAGTTTTCTGGAGATCTGGCATTGATATTCCCCCACCTGCCATCCAGGTATCTGACAGATAAAAACTCACCATAAAAGACTGATTTTAAGAAAATAATTCAGAGAGCATCCTCAGTCTGTTGACTGTCTGATGACAGTCTGGGAACTTATCTCAGACCTCCAGTATAGCTCACAGAAACACTGGTAGGACTGATTCAGAAATTAGGAGCTGTGTCCTGAGTATGCATTTTGAAAAATAAACACCAAAGAAAAGTCTGATGGTTTTGCGGCTAAGTTTCAGCAGAGCTGACATTTCCTGTAAGGAGTCTGGAGTGTGATAATATTGGAAAGGAGAGAATTCTTAAGATACACAGGACTTACCTGTCAGGTGCTGACAACCGTAGAATTCTATCTTTAGTGCCCTTTCCAAGTTGTTAGTTAAAGAGAAGATAGGCAGGAGTTCAAACTGAGTCTTATCCTTGACTCTGACATCCAGAATATTTACTAAAAGAAAGCTCTGTTAGGACACTAGTCAGAGGGGAAAAGAGAGAATGGTTGAAAGCGTGGGTCTGACGGTTCTCAGCTCAGCTTTGTGATTTTTGGCAAGCTGCCGACCCCCTCTCCAAACTTCCCTTTTTTTCATCTGTAAAATCAGAATACTAACACCTACACCATAGTTGCTGTGAGAGTGAAATCGGTTATTCATTCTATACAAATGAATTAATTTATAACCTGATTCTTAAAAACAGGATATTTTCAGAGTGCTCGATATAGTAATTTTCATGAAGATTGGGTAGGATAACTATATGTGGAATGGGCAAAAATATTTTGCCATTGTTACAGGCGAGACTGAGAAATCCTCAGTCAAATCTAAGAGCTTTACAACGGAATGAGAGTCCTGCCAGCTTTGTCTTGCTTTCCCGTTGCCAGTTGAGATATGGGTACATCCCTGAGCAAGCAGGTACTTAGCTCCTCTGGGACGGATGAGTCAGAGGCGGAGAGCAGAGGGCAGTCTGCCGAGCCTCTGTGACCCTGAGCCCTGCACCTCCCAGGTTGGAAATGACTCTGGCTCAGTTATGCGTTATTTCACCATGGAGACAAATGTTCCCGGGAGGGAAGCAGGATTTGCTGGGGTTGTTTATTGCTGCAATAATATCTGACAGGTGTTCTGTAGCTGGTCCCCTGGCCTCCTTTTTCTCCTAATAAGCCTAGAGTTACCCAAACCCCATTTCCACTGCAGATAGGGGGGTTGCCTCACACCTTGGTCCTTTGTTGCCACGTATGATGATACTGCCACTTCCCTGGTGTGACTCTGCTGTGGAGTGTTCATCCCCTGTGTGTGTTCATCCCCTGTGTGTGTGTCCATCCCGTGTGTGAGCTTATCCCATGTGTAGTGTTCATTCCCTGTGTGCAGTGGCCGTCCTCTGTGTGTGTCCATCCCCTGTGTGTGTATTCATCCCCTGCGTGTGTATCCATCCCCTGCGTGCAGTGATCATCCCCTGTGTGTGTGTGTTCATTCCCAGTGTGTGTGTTCATCACCCAGGCTTTGGCCTCAGACCCAAGCAAGGCTTCTCTCTTAGCACTTGGTACCAACCTAACTTCTCTTACCTTTGACTTCTGCTCCATGAAATCAAGATTATAGCACCTTGTGTTTGTAGCAACCAGAAGAGATGGTGGTTTTGAAATAAGCATTTCATGTATGTTAGCTTCTAAGATTATAATCATTACTAAACACATTCTCTGCAACTTTGCATCTGCTTTTGAAACAACCCACTCTGGACAGGTTCCAAGTAGGAGTATGAACTCTGAAAGCTACTGGCTTAGGCCCAGGCTAACTCCAGATTTGTGTACGTGCCTCTTGTCATGGGCAGAATGCCTGCCAAACTTGATTGAATGGCTAAGTGTCAGTTCCCTTTTGCTGCACTTATTACTGCTCCTGAGTCTACGGGCTAGCTAGGTAGCTCTGATCTCTGTTTAGTTCTGCTCAGTTCACTAATGCGCCGTCTGTCTGCTGTTAGGTTGGCCAGGAGCAGGCCGTTTTAGGAGGGTTTTGCTCACATGGCTGGTGACAGTTTGGGCTTGGGTGCTGGGGAAGACTGGACTGTGTGTTTTTCCTCATCCCACAGCTAGCCCGATTTATCCTGATGCTGGTAGGCCGATTTCAAGAGAGGAGAAAGCATTCAAGACCTCTTGAGGCCTGAACGTAGAACTAGCACGCCATCAACTTTAGGGCATCTTATTGGCCAAGGCAAGTCACAAAGCCAGCCCAGATTCAGGAGGATAAAAATAGACCTTACCTGGTCAAGGGAGGATTGTAAAAGCATACTGCAAAGGGCGTGGATACGGGCAGTTGTGAACATCTGTGGGCATCAGTCTGTCACTTCCTCATCCTAAATTAGTCCTTAGCCCTGGGCTCCAATATCCTTGACTCAGTAACCAGTACACAAAGCTATGAATGCACTGTATTCCAACCAAGGGGCTGAAATTATTGCCTTTTTTGTAGTATTTCAGCAACCATTTTCCTCGTGACCATGGAAGGAAGATATACATAGTGTCCTGAACAGGTCACAGTGTCTGATCTTTCTTTCTTTTCTGCTTCTCCTTTTCTCCCTCTCTCCCACCCTCTACTGCATGTTCTTTATTTTATTTTATTAAAAAAATTTTTTTATTAGAATATAATTGCTTTACAATGTTGTGTTAGTTTCTGCTGTACAATGAAGTGAATCAGCTGTATGTATACATATATCCCCTCCCTCTTGCACCTCCCTCTGCCCCTCCCATCCCACCCATCTAGGTCACCACAGAGCACTGAGCTGAGGTCCCTGTGCTATACAGCAGGTTCCCACTAGCTATCTATTTTACACGTGGGAGTGTATTTATTCTTCGAACCAGTGAACTCTTCTACTCTGAAGAGTATAAAGCAGATGTAGATATTGGCAGGCAAAAATACAGGGATGAAATCCCAACTTCTAAAAGTTCTCTGCTCTATGTTTGCTCTTGGAATCACCCCACAGTTAAAATAAAGTACAGTTGTCACTTGATGTTCAGTTTTGAGAGTCTCTCTCTGTTCCTCCCCTCTCACACCTATGGCCAATATTTACTTTCCACCATGGAGTGGTTGCTGAAACATTTTCCCCACACTGAGTGCTTTTTTTGTCTTTCTGTAGCAGGTAGGCCCACCCACCATGGCCAGGACCTCGAGGCTCATTTCCCAGAGGTCATTTTTGCACATGGTCTGTGGATGTTACTTAGGTGTCTGGAAATGCAGAGTCAGGAGGAGGAGGAACGCAGAGCAGAGCATCAGAAGGAAAGGCTGCGGCTGCCAAGTCACCAGGAGTGATGTTCCAGGACTAGTGAAACAAAGGCAAAAGCACACAAAGAGCTGCCCTGCAATGGCTGATTCCACCAAGTGTGTCTCGGGGAGTTAAGATTACAGAGTGACAGGTAAAGCCAGAAGCACGATGCCTACAGCCACAGACTTTGTAATTTTGTTGTAATGACAGGTCCTTATGGAAATACAGACAATGACATATGAAAAGAGATCAGTAGCACAGGAAACTCTGCTCAATATTCTGTAATAACCTAAATGGGAAAAGAATCTGAAAAAGAATAGATACATGTATATGTATAACTCAATCACTTAGCTGTACTCCTGAAACTAACACAACATTGTAAATCAACTGTACTCCAATATAAAATAAAAATTAAATTAAAAACAGAGATCATAGAGTGCACAGTTGGGAGGAATGGTCTAGAGAGAACAAAGAATTATAAGGATGGTCTGAAGTGGCTACGGAAGGCTGACAAACTCTGGGGAGTTGAAAATACAGGTTATTTTCTGAGATGACTCAGAATGGTTGGGTCTCAAACTGGGGGCAAACGAGTCAAGGAGACTGTATGTGAGTCCTCAATGGTTCCTAGTTTGCTGACTCACAGCCCGAGACTCAGGGCTGCATGAGACCTGAGATGCCATCTCCAAAACGTGCTCTCTTGCCATCCAACATTTGAAGTTGGAAGTCTCTTCCACAAACCTTCCCTCAGCCCTTGACAAGTTTGGCAGCACTCCAAACTGTATTATATGGAAGACTAAACGTCTGCTTCAGTCTCTGGGCACACCCTGGAGTAGGGGAAGCTTGAGTCTCCTTGGAAGGAGACAATTCACTTCCCTAGTCAGCACAGACCCGTCACCCCTGCTTCAAAGCTCTCATTTCACATCCGAATCAAAGGCTGGCCTAACCATGGAACACAGCCCTTCCCTTTTTTTTTTTTTGTCCCCTGTCAAAGTGAAAAATGGCTGGGTGGGAGCTCTAATTATGTGGAACATGCTAGCACTACTTTCATGTCCAGGAAAACTGGTGTAACCACTGTCCTTGAAGCCGATGAGGTGATGCCATGGTGACCAGAGAGACCGGCTGCTTGGTGGAGCAGTAGCAACAAAACCCAGTGTTTTATGATTTTAAGGAATATTAACAGATATTATTTCATCTGAATCTTGGTCAATTGAGTGCTCTAGACCCAATAGCTATTACCATCAGCTCACACTTCTCAGATTAATAAACTGAGGCTTAGAGAGGCTGAGACTTAAGTAGGCTGGAAGACAAGATCTAGAATCTACATTGATTTCCCCAACTCTCAGTTCAGTGTTATCGTTACTCTAGTGCAATCATTGTTTTGTGATTAGTTCATCCTATGATTTTTACTTTGTTTGCTAACTTGCTTTCTGTAACAAGGCCCCCAAATAAATAAATGTCATCTTGTCATTGTCTTTTTGTCATTTTCATAAGGAGACTGAAACAACTCCAAAGATGTGTCCCACCAAGGGAACCCTAACCTTGGCTTTGTGAGAACTCGAGGCCGTTTTTGCGCACTGTGATCCACTTAGGAATTTGAAGGTGTATGAAAGAGATCTATGGGAGGGAAACAATTTTAAAATTTAAGCAGTTTTTATTCCTTTCTCCTCTAAAAATATGGGTCTCTTGCTTGTTAATGCTGACAACAACCCAGTGAGGTAAGGAGGTCAGGAACGCTATGATCTCTCTGTTTTTAAAAGTGAGTACACAGGGAGGGAATAACTTGCCCAAGGACATGGTGACTCAGTCTGCAAAGGAGCCAGGGCGAAAACAGCCCTCGTTTTTTACTTTCAGTACACACCAAGACCGTGATCCATGGGCTACAGTGTTATGGCCCTTCACAAATGAGTGCCTGTTAGTCAGACATGGAAATAATTATGTCCCTTTCACATTTTGAACATAAAGTGAACTCTCCAAGATATTGGCAAAAGAGAAGCCAACGATTCCCCAAGACCTTTTTTTTTTAACAACTTTTATTTTTAAGTCACAGATGGCTATTCTGAAAATGAGAAAAAAAAAAAAAAAAAACGCTTTCCTTGTCTTTTCACTCAGGCCTGGCCTCATATAACACTCCTACCACACCCCTGTGGGAAGAAGGATTACACTTTCCACTATTCCCTAGGAAAGTGTTCAAGTGTTTGTTCTTCTAAAATAAATAAACACTTGAAGACATTTTTTCTTCTAATATTAGCTTTGGTCTTGAACCAGAACTGATTTGGCACTAACGAACTAGAAGGGATGAACAGTATTCTCAATGAGCAGTAGAGGAGATTCTCTTTTAGAATCACCATGCAGTATGACGGACCGTAAGTGGGACTAATTTTGACGGAAAGAAATACTGACATGAGACAAGCACTCATCACCCCTCTCGGCTGGGGCCACCAGTGATGCCAATGGACGCCGCTGCCTACATGCCTATGTTCCCTACACCATGTGCCATGGGTCTGGTTGTACAATAATAAACTACTTTTTTTTTTTTTAACTCAAGGCAGGGTTGTCTTTTTTTTTTTTTAAACATCTTTATTGGAGTACAATTGCTTTACAATGGTGTGTTAGTATCTGCTGTATAACAAAGTGAATCAGCTATACATATACTTATATTCCCATATTCCCATCCTCTTGCATCTGCCTCCCACTCTCCCTATCCCACCTCTCTAGGGGGTCACAAAGCACCAAGCTGATCTCCCTGTGCTATGCAGCTGCTTCCCACTAGCTATCTATTTTACATTTGGTAGTGTATATATGTCCATGTCGCTCTCTCACTTCGTCCCAGCTTCCCCTTCCCCCTCCCCATATCCTCAAGTCCATTTTCTACATCTGCATCTTCTTCGTTTCACACAAAGATTAGGCACAGTGCCTAATGGAGGCCCTGACGCTATCCTTCTTCGTGCCTCTATTTCCCTGCTCCCAAATCAAGTCTGTTTTTTCATGTACTGCTAGGAAAGTTGGACTAAATGACAGGTGAGTTACTTGCTGAAATGACTTTTTGCTATTTGATCCTCTTGCTGTAACATGTGTATTTCCTTTTCCTTATGGATGATGCGTCATATCAAAGATTGTATTTGTAGGATAAACATGTAGGAATAGACCTAGTGTGGTAATGGAGCCCTCCTTATATAGTGATGCTGGAAACACAGTTATTGAGAGAACATGTGAATGGGCAAGTGGAGATGTGAACAGCTCTGTCTTAGTCTTCCAGGGCTGCCATAACTGAACACCACAGACTGGGTGGCTTACGTAACAAAAATATATTTCTCACAGTTTAGAAGCTGGGAAATCCAAGATCAAGGTGCCAGCAAGGTAGGTTTCATTCTGAGTCCTCTTCTCCTGGCTTGTAGGTGGTCACCATCTCACTGTGTGCCCACATAACCTCTTCTTGTGTGCACACAGGGAGGGAGAAGAGACAAGCAAACTCTCTGATGTCTCTTCGTATCAGGACGCTAATCTAATCGGATCAGGGCCCCACGCTTTTGACCTCATTTTACCTTACTTACTTCCAAGAGGCCCCACCTCCATATATAGCCACACTGTGAGTTAGAGCTTTAACATATGGATTTTAGGCTGCACAAACATTCGGTCCATAACGAGCCCTGAATGCAGAGGTCTCATAACAGATCTCCAAAGCATGAGCAGACTTCATTCCTAAGGATTAGACAGAAGCTTCTCCTTAAAATGTCATGAAGAGAGCTTCTACTTCAGAACTATGCTTGTGGATACAACAAATATTGATAAATCAAAAAGTAATGGGTAAAGGAATATTTTTTATTACCCTGAATATAATTGTTTCCTTAAATTGTTGTAGAAGGATGTTAAGTGGGAACGTCCCATAGTCCATAGGCCTGGCTGAGGCTCCAAGCAAAAGGCAATGGTGCCAAACATTCATGCTTTCTACAGAGTGTTGCTAGACTACATGTGCAGGACTTGCTAAGAGATGGTGACAGTGGTTCTGTGACCTATCCTTCACCTCCAGTTTAATCATAGAAAAGGGGTAAGATGGAGGTGATGGATGAGGGGAAAATTTCTTGGAAGAAAGGTATAGCCTTGGTAGGAAGGTCTGTGCTCATCACCCCCACTCAAACACCATGCACAGAGATTGTTTATAAAAAAGGAGGCAACATCTCACCACCTGGATGGAGTCATGTCTAGGTGAGCCCCTTTCTGGGCTTAAGATCAAGTGGGAAGATGCTCTTGGAAACTTTTGGGAGGACCAAATCTTGTGGCCCAGAATTTAGACTGTCTGGTGCCTGTCACTTGTCTGTAGTAGCCTACCGTCCAGGGGCTGTCTGGAGCTGCCCCTAAAGGCAAAGCAAGGGCAAATGGCTGCCTTAGGGATGGTGTGTTACCCCGACATTAAATGTTCTCGCGAGCTAGATAGATCTCATGAAATTTGGCTGGGCTACAGAGATCCTGAAAGGATGCTTTCCTAGAGCACTGCCAGAGGAGGGGAGGCAGCTCCAGCCAAAAGAGTTCACTCTATTCAGAGCAGGAGTGAAGGAAGTCAAGTCAGCCAGCCCAAGAGTGCAGGCTGTGACCTGGGAGAGTACAGCATCAGAAGTCTCTAGAAGGTAGGAGGCCTCTGAAGGACCCACTGAGAGATCTCAGTAGGGGAAGAGTTGGCATCTGGATATCTGCTGGAAACAACAGCAGCAGCCACCTCAGACCCCCACCTTCTCCCCCCTCCCAGCCAGGAGCTGCCAGAGGCAGCTAGAGAGTGCGAAGACACAAGCTTGGAGTGGTTTCTTAGTATCAGAAGATGGGACTGCAAGTGATGGGAAAAGCTGTGGATCTGCCTGGGGTGTCACGAGGGCAGAAAAGAGATTCAAAAAAGATGGTTTGGAGGGCTGTGTGGAAGAAAAGTTGTTTTCTGTCAGAGCCCCACCAAGTCCAGGTTATTCCATAAACTGGTAACACTTAAACCTGCGTCATAGGATACTCTTCTGGAAAGATTTTGTAAGTAAAACTATATGAGAAGCTTAACGATTCTTATAATTCTCTTCGAAAAATTTACAACTAAGTTGTCCGCATCTGAATACTTTTATTTGAACACAAAGTTTTGGATAAAAGTTACTCTTTGGAAACTTTTTCAAAGAAAAAAAATAAGCCTTTTTCTCATTAAGAATTGGTTCCACTTGACAATGTCCAAAGCTGTCTCTTTGTATTATTAATTATGTTGTCCAAGAACCTAATTCCAAGTGGAAAATGCAATCTTTCTCTTTCTCTCTGCATCTATATATACATACAGATATATGTATATATACACACATAAAATGTACAAAAAAATGTGTGTGTGTGTGTGTGTTGATGTGTCAAATTTGGGCTGCAATTCCCAGCTATTCAATCAAACACTAGTCTAGATGTTGCTATGAAGGGAGCTTGCAGATGTAATTAATTTCTCTAATCAGTTGACTTTAACTCAGAGTGGTTATCCTACACAATCTGCCTGAAAGTCATTAAAAGTAGAGCCGAGGGTTCCCTGAGAAAAAGAATTCTGCCTGTGTACAGCAGCTCCCACTTGAGCCTGAGTTCCACCCTTTCTCTGAGCTGCCTTCCTGAAGGCCAGACCTACATATTTTGAACTTGCTCAGCCAGCCCCCACAATCACAGAAACCAATGCTTTGTAATGAATTTCTTAATATATGAGTGTGTACATATACACATACATGTATATATATGCATATGTGTATACGTATATGGATGTAGATATGTATATGGGTACATGTACATATGTTTATATGATGTATATGGGTATATGTATATATATGTGTGTGTATGCATATATGTACGTATACATGTATATGTATATATGCATGTGCACACACATATATATGCACACGCATGCATGCACACGCTATATGTATATGTGCTGTGTATGCATGTGTGTATATATGTATACATGTGTACGCATATATGTATATATAGGTATACATGTATATGTGTATATATATGCATGTGTGTATGCATATATGCATATGGGTAGATGTATATATGTATGTGTGTATGCATATGGGTATATGTATATATGTATGCATACATGTATATGGGTATATGTACATATATGTATATATGTATATGTACATAGACTGATTGAACCCTGATATATCTCTCTCAAACCCAGAGGATTGTATGAGTAACCTTACACCCCAAACCAGCCTTCCTTTAGTCAGGTCTACCAAAGAAAGAGCACCATAAAGCCAAAACCAAAACAAAATCAGTAAAGATAAATGGACAGCTTATACTTGTGGGGAGTGAAAAATGATAATGTTGGTTTCAGTAAACAACTTCATCTAGGTGGTAATAATACCTAAGAGGACTTCAAAAAGGTAGTTAAAAGAAAAACTTCAGTTTCCATAGTTTGGCTTACTGGAACATTTAAAAATAATAGATTTGGAAGTTAATATAAAACATGGGCTGCAGAACCAGACTTTCTGGGTTTGCATCTCGGTTCCACTTCTTAGTAGCAATGTTGCCTGAGGCAAGTTAGCTCTCTGCGCTTCTTGTATAAAATGGTGATAAACAATGGTGCCTCACCCATGGGGATGCTTGTGAAGACTGAATTAATACCTGCCAAGCTCTTAGGACCAAGCATGGCACACAGGGAGAAGGTAATGTTAGTTATTATTTTATCTTATATTATTGTGTTTCTTATCATAACTGTACTTAGTCTGAGAAGTCACTTGAATCATGGTACAGTGTTCAAACTGAATACAATGTTCTAGTAACATCCAAAGAAAAAAGAAAATAAACTGATCTACCTGCATATTTCAAAGGAGAAAGCCTGCACGAGTTTAAGTGTTAAGGCTCTTCTTATGAAACATCAAAAGTCCATTCTCAAAATGTTGTCCTTTATTACTGTGGTGTGTATCCTGTCAGCTTAAGGGGCTGTGTCCCCTTTCCCCTAAAAATTATGTCAGGTGAAGGCTGCATCTTTTCTGTTTACTTTAATTTCTAAAATGTCCAGTAACCTTCAGGCGTAGCTTGTAATGCCCAAATCTTTCTTCTCAAGATGATTCTTAAGGGAAAAGCTGGTTTGTATGTTTATTTAAGCATCAACATCTCTCCATTCTGGACAGTTTTGCTTACTTTTTAGGAAAAAAATCAAATATGATATAAACTATGAATTAGGATTCGGAAGAGGTGAAGACACTGTCATTTCTGTGCCTTCAGATAGCAAGGTTGCCTGGCTGCCTGTGGTGTTCATGCTGACTTTTGTTGCTTTGCTCCGGCTCTGGGCGTCTACTGGGGTGACTGCCCGGGGCTGTTATGAGTAGAATTGTGTCCGCACAGAAGATGTTGAAGTCCTAACTCCCAGGACCTGTGAATGCAACTGTATTTGGAAAGAGGGTCTTTGTAGATGATCAACTTAAGATGATTAAGATTAGTGTGCTTATAAAGGGGGGAATTTGGACCCAGAGACACATGCACACAGGGAGGACACCATGTGAGGATTGGAGTGATGGCGCCCCAAAGCCAGGAAACTGCCAGAAACCGGGAGAGAGGCCTGGAACCGATCCTTCCCTAGTGCCTCCAGAAGGAACATGGCCCTGCCAACACCTTGATTTTGGACTTCTGGCCTCCAGAACTCTGACACAATAAATTTCTGTCGTTGAAGCCAGTCAGTTTGTGGTACTTTGTTACAGCCCCCCTAGAAAACCAGTACGGGGATATTTCTTAGGAATCCATACTTTTCATAGTCACCCTCTTGAGCCCTCTGTATTGAAAGTTCTATATTGGGTGATTTTAAAAATAAGTTATGAGGGAACATGATTTGTCTAAGCCACAACCCTGGAGGAGTTTATTCCAGAAAGGGAAATTAAAGAGTCACTCAGACTAATAAATATACTGGGCCTTTTGGCCTCAGACATCTGTGTTCAACGTGTCTCGTCTGTATTTGATGGGTCTGGCCCATGGCAGTTACCTGTAACTTACAAGATATAAGCCCCTGTTGGGCTCAGACATGACAGGGAAGTGTCCATCCACTGATTCATTTTGATTTTGTTCAACATTGGCACATTTAATGTGCCAATATTCAGAGTAATAAAGATAGAGCTATGAGTAAAAGTCTTCGGGGAAATTGGTAATGAAAATACTTTTGTGGGTGATGCAGTACTTTCACCCACTCAAATCCAACAGAAAAGTCCTCTTCATAGAGACCAGATAACCAAAGTGTTGACATGTCCACATTTCCCCTTTCGTCATAATTACCACGCTGGCTAGTGTGTGGGTACTGTTTCTTTGCTCTGCTTTTCTTTCTGGGATCAAGTCTTCCCACGATGGAGGAGGAAAGACAGTAAAGCTGTTGTTTGCCTGAGTGTGGAAGGGCCATGATGAATAAAGAATTTTTTTTAAATGCTCCCATCTCGGGTACAATCTGTAGTTGCAATTCCACAGCACAGTTTAGTTTAACATAGCCAGAAGCAGCTTGATTACATTACATATATCGGAGTGAAGATGCCCTTGGCCGTTGAGATTCAGCAGGGAATGAATTTTATGTCTGAACTGAAGCAAATCTGAAAAGTGAGAAGGCTTGACTAAATTCTCTTTTACCGTGTCATTAAAATCACTGTTTGGTGTTAGTTTCTGAACCAACGAGGTGTGAGTCATGATTTAAAGATGAACAAATAAAGCCTAAACAATACAGGCTTGCAAAATAACATACATCAATTCCTTTAAATGGAAAAATTTAGCTGCTGTACACTTAAGACTTGTAAACAGGATGCAAAATCCAATATTAGGGCACACCTGCTTATACATAAGGATTCTTCTAGGCCCTGGGAGTAACACAAGGAAGGATAAGGAAGGCATTTACTCCCAAGAATCTGAAAGTCTGTTTAAAAAGTCAGGACACGTATAGTGAAAATGTACCTAACAAAAGACTAGGTAATACGCAATCTGAGACAAATGAAAGATACAGTACGCAGTAAACACTATAGTATATTCAGAACAGACATGGGTTACATTCTTCAAACACTCGTTCACTGTTTCAGTCAGTCAGCAGATATTTACTGAGTGTCTATTACATGCCACGGTTGGGGCTGGGTGAGGAAAAAAATTATAACTAATATGTCCCTAGCAGATAACTTTAATCCCATTTTACGGGTGAGAACATCAAGGCTAAGAGCATTCAAATAACCAAGCGGACTAATCCAAAGGAGGAGTAGAGCTAGACCTGAAGGTTTGAATAGCAGTTTCAGAGATGACTCAGGGATATTGGGCCTGGGTGCTTGACAGGCCTGTGAACTGAAGTGGAATCAGGTGAGTGAGCTGCTGTCCAGGGGAGATGGGGGATTTCACTTTCAGTCTTTTGAGCTTGAAGCAATGGTGGGATGTTCACGTGAGCCATCCACCGGGCCTTTGGACATGGGGGCCTGCATTTCAAGAGGGGAGTCCATGACAGCTAATGATTTGGAGTCATCCTTGTAGAAATGATAGTTGAAGTATTAATAAGAATTGATGAGTTCTTCCAGAAGAGAAAGTATTCATAGTTGAGAGGAGGGGCAAAGGTTGCAATCTTGTGAAAAGCCTCTGGTGGGGGGGAAGGATTGGTAAGACCAGACACCAAAGAGACAGCAGGACGACTGTCCGATAATGCTGCTTTATCCCAGAGGCTGACAGAGTATTACTTCAAGAGGAAACATGTCGAAAGCCGCAGGGAATGAAAGGAGAAAGGGGGCTGAAACCAGGGCCTTTGAGGCTAGCGAGAAGGAGCTGATTTGTGGTTCTGGGGAATGCAGGTTCAGTAAGGCTGAAGCAGACTGTGTTAACATACACACACTACTTGTACATAAGACAGATATCCATCAAGGACCTACTGTATAGCGCAGGGAACTCTACTCAATATTCTGTGATAACCTATATGAGAAAAGAATCTGAAAAAGAATGATTATATGTATAACAATCACTTTGCTGTACACCTGAAACTAACACAATATTGTAAATCAACTATACTTCAATTAAAAAAAAAAAGAGATGGGCAGGTAGTGAGAATTGAAAACAATAGAAATTTGAAAAGTTTAAGTGTGAGATCTTTAAAGTGAAAAAAAAATGATCCAATGTAGTTTTTGTGCTTTGTCCAAAGAATCTAATACAATTCATATTATCCTGCTAAGAAAGAAAAGCCACGTTCTACTTTCCCGATGCCTTTAATTGCTCTTCCGGCAAGGTTGGCAGAACGCTCTAGGGGATTATCTGAAATCTGATTCCTATTAGATACAGCATTTAGTCATCATCATGGTACAGAGAGTAAGACATGGCAGAGCAAACTCAGACACAGGTCAGGCTCAGGGCTGGCCCAGAAGAGAGACCTGCTGGACACTGCTCCTCCGTGGCCTTTGTCAGCCACCAGTTCTTCTCACTGCCCAGTGGGAATGTTGAATGGAATGTGGATGTGTTAATTGTGGAGATCATGATTTTTTTTTTTTTTTTTTTTTTTTTTTGCGGTACGCGGGCCTCTCACTGTTGTGGCCTCTCCCGTTGCGGAGCACAGGCTCCGGACGCGCAGGCTCAGCGGCCATGGCTCACAGGCCCAGCCGCTCCGATGCATGTGGGATCCTCCCGGACCGGGGCACGAACCCGTGTCCCCTGCATCGGCAGGCGGACTCTCAACCACTGCGCCACCAGGGAAGCCCGGAGATCATGATTTTATTGTACAAACTTTGGGGGGGGACTCTTTAAGGAGTGACCTGGTGGGATGCAGCATTGAAGACCGGAAGGCAAGGATTTCAACAAGAAGATCAACATGAATAAGCTCATTGTAAGCTAACTACAAAAATGAAGACTTCATGAATTTCACGGCTTTCTGCCACCTTCAACTTACGACCTTTTTGAAGGCTTTTTATTTAAATATATGAATATAAATTTATGTATAATACACATTGGTATGTATGCATAAATATGAGTATATATATAGTTTTAGAATTGAGGTGTATCTGTATCTGTTTATTGGTATTTAGTTTTGTGTTAGTTTTACATTTAGTAATAAATCATGACCATTTCCCCATGAAAACTATGTTAACAGCTAATAATTCCTTATGTGAATAACTCATAATTCATTTTCTCAATTGTAAAATTTATAGAAGATTTTATTCAGGATATTTTCACTTTCTGATATTTGTTACAAATATTTTCATAGTTTATGAGTTGTCTTTTAATTTAATCTTTGGCATTGGGTGCTTTAATTTTTATTTAGTTTATTGGCTCTATTATGATTTTGTTCTTGCTTTTTAACCTATAAAATCTTTCTCTGAAATTCAGTTATTTATTCAGCTTTGGAAAGCTGAAGTTTAATTAGGTTGGTGATTGCCCTTACTAAATCCTAGACTTAGGCAAATTATTATTAATAAGAATAATATAATAGTCCCAGTCAGAAGGATATAACTTTAGTGGAGAGGAGAAAATATGACCCAAAGAATAAAGTACGAAGTCTTGCTAGTAAGACTTTTCCCATTATGTTTTCTTCTTTGTCAAGACACCTGTAAATGCCTTCCCTATTCCAAAATTTTGTAACTGTTTCTAAATTTTCTTCTAGTTCTTTTATAGTGATGTCTCCTTCACTTAAATTTTCTCCATTTGGGGTGTTTAACTTGCTATATGCTGAGACCTAATTTTTTTTTTTGTCTTAAAAGGAGCCTGAGTCTCAGTACTACATATTAGGGCATTATCTTTTTCTGTACTGACCTGGAATGGTAGTTGCTAATATTCTGGTAACATTCAGTTGGTTACGATTCCTTTCTAGCGCCCCACCCCGTGTTTATAACCAAAATTGTTCAGGTTTCTCTTTACACCTTTGTCTCTTATATTTTGTTAAATTTTTGATATTGGGAATATATTGGTTTCATTAAGTATCTAAAAAAATGTCATTCCACATTTTAAAACACTCTAAAATGCTTCATAGAGCATGAAAAATATTTGTTGCCTGACACTTGAAAGATCTCATTTATACAACTGTTGGATTATAGAGCCTTCCTTGAAGACAGTTCTTCAAATTTGAAAAATAATGTCCATAGCTATGGACCTATTATTTTATTCCTATTGAGTCACCTTGATCATTTATATTTTATTATAAACTGTCCATTAAATACAATTCTAGAATTTGTACATTTTAAAAAATATTTATATAAAAATTTGTACAGAATACTTGTATGAAGTATTCTCTCATAATTTAAAATGTTCCCATGCTTCTTTATTATATGTGCTTTCTCAATAATTGTGTTTCTTCTCTCCTGCTAAATTTTTCAAAGTGTACTTTTTTTTTACAAGGAACAAACTCGAAATTTTAAAAGCAATTTCTATTATTGTCAAATTTATTTAGTTATTTTAATTAATTAATTTATTTTTAACATCTTTATTGAAGTATAATTGCTTTACAATGGTGTATCAGTTTCTGCTTTATAGCAAAGTGAATCAGCTATACATATACATATATCCCCATATCTCTTCCCTCTTGCATCTCCCTCCCTCCCACCCTCCCTATCCCACCCCTCTAGGTGATCTCCCTGTGCTATGTGGCTGCTTCCCACTAGCTATCTATTTTACATCTGGTAGTGTATCTATGTCAATGCCACTCTCTCACTTCGTCCCAGCTTACTTACCCTCCCCCCTCCCCTTGTCCTCAAGTCCATTCTCTAGTAGGTCTGCATCTTTATTCCTGTCCTGCCCCTATTTAGTTATTATAATTATTCAAAATTTTCTTTCTTCCAGACTTCCTTAGGTTCTGTGTTGGTCTTCTTCTGACTTTTTAGGTTTAAATAAAACCTTGAGGACTGTCTTCCTAACTAAATTTGATCATTTTTCCGAAGTTTCTATTTTTATTTTCATCCTTATTAGTGTCTAAATCAGTGTCTTGCAAGCGATACGTCTTGACTCATTGAAAAATGTTGATAAACCTGTATCACAAGAATTGTGTTGGCTTCAGAAAATTTATTGAAAGGCTTTCTATTCTTTTTTTTTAATATAGTAAAGTAATATGAGTAATGTGAGAATTAGCTGATCTTTATAACTTGGATACTTGAAAGGTCTCACTGGTAAACTGTTTGGACCTAATGTTTTAAAAAAGCAACTTTTTAAACTTTTATTTTTGTCAGTTTGTAAGGAGTTTATAATTGAATTTAAAATTATCTAAGATTCCTTGTCTTTAAAATGGAAGCTTCAACTTTCTTATTTTCATAAATGATATCAGTTTGATGTTTTCTGTCTTGTGTTAAGTTTTGTTTTTGTTTTGTTTTCCCCTTATTTGTTTTTTTAATGCACCCATTCTCTTGTCTGGTTTTTACGATTTTTAACTTTTTTTGACATTATTGTAAATTTTAAAATTCAATGATTTTGAAGATTTACATTTGACTTCTGGCTATACTTATATTTATTCAAAAATGTACCCCGAGTTTTATTTTCTAATCAT
This sequence comes from Orcinus orca, assembly GCF_937001465.1. NCBI lineage: Eukaryota > Metazoa > Chordata > Mammalia > Artiodactyla > Delphinidae > Orcinus > Orcinus orca. The sequence continues at coordinate 72,518,060 of NC_064570.1, forward strand.
CAGAATTTAATGCAATCGCATCTTTTGAGTCATTCTTTCCCAGTGTTAGGTGAGGAATTCAGCATGGTTTTAATCATCTTCCCTTTTAATATAATTTGTGTTTCATTCTCTCATTGTTGTAATATCATTATTTTTTATATTATACATCCTTTCCTTTTGGGAATTTTTTTCTTGTTCGGTTTTATCTTATTTTTAATAATCATTCAAACACAATTCTATTTTAATTGGTTTCAGTATCAACTGTTAATCTTTCCTTCCTCTTCCCTTCCTCCCTCCCTTCCTTCCTTTCTTCCTCCCTTTCTTCCTCCCTCCCTCTCTATTTTTTTGACCTTCTTACCATGACCTTCTTATTCATGATTTTTAAATTTGGATTTATCTCCTGTCATAGCATACCTTCAAGTAATTTTTTTCCAAATTGTGGATGATACATTTTTCTCAATATGTCTGTATTTTATAATAACTTTCTATTTCCTTCATGCCTGAGTGACAAGTTGGCTTAACATAACATCTTTAGCTCACCAACATTTTTCCTTCAATATTGTGTGGTTTATATTTTCGTTGCCTCTCAGCATTTCGCATTGCAAAAGAATAGTTTGAAGCCAACCCAATTTTCATTTCTCTGTTAGTGACGTGTTTTCTGGAGGATTTCTTGTTAGATGGTTTTGTTTATTCTTCTAAGTCCAATATTTTGTCACTCTTGGGTTCTTTTCAATATTTTACTCTAGGCCCCTGTCAACCTAAGGGTCATCTTTGGCAACTGTGTCCATATTTATCTTCTCCCAAATTCCTGCTGATTCTTTACCTCCTAATCATTTCTGGAATCTTTCTCACTCTCCTCTGCTACCCTCCAAGGTCAAGCCACTGTTATCGCTTACTTGGACTCTCATCTCATAGAAGAGCCTCTGACTTGCTTCTTTATAAACATATACACTCTAGCCAGAGAAACTGTTTTCCCCCCAAATTCAAATTTTGTTCACTTCACACATTTCTACTTAAATTACCTCAGTGGCTTTAGATAAAGAGCAAAATCTCTAGCATGGATTTACCATAGAATTTTTCAAACAGCAGGCGGCGATCCATTGATGAGTCATGAAATCAATGTGTTAGGTTATAAAAGCATTAAAAATCATTATATACATGAACTATATATATGTGACGGTGTGTATATATACACACACACGTATAAAACATATACAATGTGCCTAACTCTAAACAAAAGATTTCACGAACTGTCGCCTACTCTTACAATGAGAAAACCACACTGATAGGTCCTATTGTATTCTGTTCTATTTTGTGGTTTTTAAAAAACTCTTTCATGATCTAGCAAATTGAGTTCTATATATGTACATATGGGTATGTGTACTGGGATGTGAGGTACAAAGTATTTCTTACTGAAGGTCATGGTGAAAAAAAACAGTTGAAGTCTGACCTACAGAGCCCTGGATGGTCTATAACCCCTACGCACCTCCTCCTCAACATACGTGCTCCTCTTATCTTTCTCTGCCCCAGCCTCACTGACTTTCCTTTAGATCCTCAACCATGCTGTGCTCACTTTTACTAAAGCGCTTTGCATATGCTAGTCTCCCTGTCTGGGACTCTCCAGTTCCCTGGTTAATTCCCACTGTCTCTCAGACCTTGTATGGAACAGAACTTGCTCAGGAAAACCTTCTGTGACCTCCTGACTAGGTCAAATCCCTCATCACATGCTCTTGTAACACCATCTACTCTTGTTCTGGTTGTGATTTCATATTATTCATGTGATTATTTGTCTGTTTCTCCAATTACCCATAAATGCAAGGAGATGGCAGATGTCCCTTTCTGTTTCATTTATCCGTGTCTCATTTATGTGTACTTTACAGAATAAGACCCCAATAATGACTTGTATATGTATATAATAAATAAATGTCTATTCATACATTGTTTTTTTTTTTAAGGTACGCGGGCCTCTCACTGTTGTTGCCTCTCCCGTTGCAGAGCACAGGCTCCGGACGTGCAGGCTCAGCGGCCATGGCTCACGGGCTTAGTTGCTCTGCGGCATGTGGGATCTTCCCGGACCGGGGCACGAACCCGTGTCCCCTGCATCGGCAGGCGGACTCTCAACCACTGCACCACCAGGGAAGCCCCACACATTGCTATGGTTTAGTCTGTGAAGACTGTGTTTCACTATACTTTTTGTTACTGCTTTGTTTCTAACTTCTTGTTTCTTCCCACTCTCTTGTATATTCCTTATGAACACATCTAGACTTCTTACAGTGGATACATTTTTTTCTTTCCATCTTGTTCAATATTTTAATATTTACTCTTCCCCTCTGCATTCTGAAATAGCTTCTCAAATCTCTTCTCATCAATTACGGAATTTAAACTGTGTAAATTCTGCTTTTTTTCCTGCCTCTACTTTTTTATTTACTGCATATTGTCTTCTTACTTGAATCTGATATGTTCTTACCTTACTCTGTTATCTTTAAAGCCCAGTCTATTCTCTTTATTTCTTTCTTCTCCTTTATCACATAAACCGTAACTCTTTTCATCTTATCGAGGACTCCAAGCAGTTTTGTAAAAATTTCTTCTGGGGCTTCCCTGGCGGCGCAGTGGTTGAGAGTCTGCCTGCCAATGCAGGGGACATGGGTTTGTGCCCCGGTCCGGGAAGATCCCACATGCCGTGGAGCGGCTGGGCCTGTGAGCCATGGCCGCAGAGCCTGCGCGTCCGGAGCCTGTGCTCCGCAACGGGAGGGGCCACGGCAGTGAGATGCCCGCGTACCAAAAAAAAAAAAAAAAAAAATTCTTCTGTTTTTTTTTGTTATGACATGGTTTTCAAAGTTTATTTACTTTATGACTCAGGAGGATGAGATTGCATTAAGGATCTCTCTCTCTTTTCTTTTCCTCCTTCTCCTTCTCTCTCTTCCTCTTTCTCTTCTTCATCTTTTTTGCTGACACACTGTGTGTGCTACTGTCCACCGGGGAGGTGTAGGTTCTCAGATCTCCAGATAGAGGACATGCAAGGTGCCTTGCCCAAGAGCAGTTCATTGATGAGGCTCTGTTGGCATGCGGTGGAATATTCTTCTGGTTTAGAGTCTATTTCTCTAATGCACATTATAATATCTAAGTATTTTTATAGATTTACTGGATGGGAGTGTGGAGAGGGATGGGAATTCATATTCTGGCTGATCCTGAAATTTGGCCTGAACGTTGATGTGAAGCTCTGATCACTTCTCAGGTTGATGGAGAATGTGCCTCTCTGAGCTGAGGGACAGAAAATGGTATGTGTCAAAGTCTCTTTTCTGCCTACTTCCAAGTTGGCAGGTTCATTCTGTTTAATGAAGTAAAACATGGATTGACAAGTGCTTGTTTCTGAATTTAGCTCCACTGTCTTTGCAATTAGTTAAAGTTCCTCTTGTATGAAGGCAACAGGTAAACCAGCAATCTTAGTTTTTACTGTCTGTGTGTGTTTTCTTTTTTATGTTTTCATATATATTATAGGATGAGATTAAAATCATGACTTTGGATTTTCATGGACTGATTATTCTTTCACAAAAAGTTTGTAGATTGACTATTCTTAAACTTGACTATTCTTAAACTTGAGAAGATAAAGAATTCACTTTTTGGTATCAGGCAAGAAATTATACTCACAGTCTCTTTAGGATTAGTTGTATAAAACAGCTTGGGAATACTTCACTTAGTCTTCTTAAGCAGATGCTAAACATGTCTATATCAAAAGACCTTTACTTGATACATGCACCCCAGTGTTCATTGCAGCACTATTTACAATAGCCAAGACATGGCGCAACCTAAATTTCTATCGACAGATGAATGGATAAAGAAAATATGGTACATATATACAATGGGTTATTACTCAGCCATTAAAAAAGAATGAAATAATGCCATTTGCAGCAACAGGGATGGACCTAGAGATTATCATACTAAGCGAAGAAAGTCATAGAGAGAAAGACAAATATCATATGATATCACTTATATGAGGAATCTAAAAAATTGATACAAATGAACTTATTTATAAAACAGAAACAAACTCACAGACTTAGAAAACAAACTTATGGTTACCAAAGGAGAAAGGTGAGGGGGGAGAGGGATAAATTAGGAGTTTGGGATTAACACATATACACTACTATATATAAAATAGATAATCCACAAGGACCTACTGTATAGCACAGGGAACTATACTCAGTATTCTGTAATAACCTAAATGGGAAAAGAATCTGAAAAATAATGGATATATGTATATGTATAACTGAATCACTTTGCTGTACACCTGAAACTAATGTAACATTGTAAATAACTATACTCCAATAAAAAATTTAAAAAAATTTTAAATAAATTAAAAACGACCTATTCTTGGGGATATCTTTATTTATGAAGTTGCTCATATACTATAGCTGTACATCTCCCCCCACTCCTTAACGGAGGGGGTTTCTTGAATCTACAAAATATAAACAATTTGTCCTGTACTGTGAAGCCATACAGATACTAACACTCCCCTTAGCACATTTATTTACCTGAATTCCCCAAGGTAATTAAATTTTTGGTGTTTAAAATTACCAAGTTTGCAGGAGGAAACTTTTGGAGGTGATGGATATGTTTATTACCTTAATTATGGTGATGGTTTCATGGATGTATGCATATTCCAAACCCATCAAATTGTATACATCAAATATATGCACTTTTTTTTTTTTTTTTTTTTTTTTTTGGGCGTTATGCGGACCTCTCACTGCCGTGGCCTCTCCCGTTGCGGAGCACAGGCTCCGGACGCACAGGCTCAGCGGCCATGGCTCATGGGCCCAGCCGCTCCGCGGCATGTGGGATCCTCCCAGACCGGGGCACGAACCCGTGTCCCCTGCAACGGCAGGCAGACTTTCAACCACTGTGCCACCAGGGAAGCCCAAATATATGCACTTTTTGTATATCAATTACACCTCAGTAAAGCTGTTAAAAATAAATAAAACTGCCAGGTTGGCATGTTTCTCCTAACAGTCTTTGGAATATTTGAAATAATGAGAGATTTTCATTGTTATATGTTCATTTATACATAAGCCATATAGGTTCATCACTTAGCTAATAATGGCTGAGCATACGGGAACTTTAGTGTTTGGTTTTCTTATCGCTTCTCATGTTTGTCATCTTTGTACTCAGGCTGTGATATCCCATTGTTGTCTAGTTTTCAATGGATATTTATGCTTCTATCAGTCTTTTTCAAAGATCTTACCATGGGCAATAATTTCCCTAGTATTTTTACTTATTGTTGTCACTACTGAGCCTTTTTTTAAGATTTATCTTTTCGAAATAGATCTTTATTTTATGAGTCATTGGGTATAAATGAATTTAATAGCTTTAGGGGAGAAGCTTAAGAGAATAGGGGAGATTGTGTTTTCCCCTAAAAGTATTGTTAAATCAAGACATAGAGTAGTCAATCTGGTTTCCCTAAATAGACATGGTCAAGATTGGTTATAGCCTATCCTGTATCTGATGTATTTTTTTAAAAAAATCCTTTCTCCCCACAACAGGCAAATTTGAACAAAGTGCTGTCAATTCTTTCCTTTGTTATTAATCTTTAGTGGTAGAAACTGTCATTCCACCCTAACCAGCTTATGTCTGTTCTAATTGCTCTAATAATTATGTGGTGATTTCAGCAGTATTGATGAAGCTGTAAGTTTTAGAAGGAAATCATTTCACAGTTTAGCACTTATAGGTGAGGATACTGCAATAGACTGATTTTGAACATTTAATAATACTGACTCCTTAAAAAATATATATGAAATTATATTTAGATTTGTCCCAGAGATTGCATTTGTGAAGTTACAATGATGAATGAATTTAACAACCTATGTTCCTTTTTCATCCAACTCTGCAGAGAAAGGCCTAGAGAGATGTGCAGAGTGATCTAATAAATTTAGATTTCTTAAAGATAAAAACTTGGATGAACCATGGACATAGTCTGCATTTCCTATGAGCAGTGTGGTATTATATAATAAATATTCAGATAACATAATCTTTAGTTATCTATTAAATGGATTCCCCACAAAAAGGAACTGTATCTCATCAGTCAGCATATACACAGTGAGACTTATTACATTAATGTCTTCTGGAAATTGGATTGAGAAGTATACAGTCTTATATTGATTCAATAGCTCAAAAGCTTCCTTTGTGAGGTTAGCTGAAATTTGGTGTGTACCAAATTATACTTTTCCATTAGCTTGGAATTTAAAGGGGTCTAAGAGATTGAACATGGAAGAACTGTTTTCATGGACAGTTTTCATTTACTTTCAGTACTGCCATATCCTGAGAAACAATATTTAGTCAATGAACAATGTGATCAAGAATACAATCAGGCTCAAAGAATATTCATTTATTTACTTCTTGGGGCTGGGATTATAAAAGCCCTACATTATTGATTGGGTCATTACTGTTTCTAGAATTTTCCAGGCCCCTTTGATTTGGGCTAAGATAAAGCGTCATAGCACAGTTATTTTATTGGGGGAATTAATGGGTTTCATAGTTCACTGCATCTAAGCAACAAATTTGAGAAGTGGTTAACTGAGCCATCAATTAATTAACATCTATACTTGGGAGAAAGATGTTTAATGCAAGTCTATGTGAAGTAGAGAATGACCAACCAGAAAAACTCAATTAAAAAAATATATGGAGGAATAGATTGTCTTTGAAGTTCTGTCTCAACAGAGTACATAAATGGAGCAAAAGTCGCAATCCAGTGTGTGCTCAAGTAAAATTGGACAGGATGATACAGTGACTAGTAGAAACTTCAGGGAGCAATACCATCATTGCTCACATCAGTTTTCTGACTTAGATGCTACATATTGGTCAGTTTTGTAAGGCTTTTATTTATTATTTAAGGATCTATTTATGGAATATTATTCTTAGAAAGACATAAATGGCATTCAGGATATACTTTTCTATAATATCCTTTATAAAAAGTAGGGCCTCGAAGAAAGGATTTGAATTTTGGGGGAACCTAATAAGGAGTCTGTAAGTATAACCAGATATTGGTTTCACAGCCAATGGTGGACTCTTTCAGATGGAGACTGGGATTACTCCACGGATTTAGAACAGACTTCATCCTAAAGACCACACCAAAATTCTAGTCAATTCTAGGCAATATCTTCTTTTATTTACAGGAGAATAAACAGGAGAAAAGTGAGGAGTTCAGAGAGTAAGAGATTTCTTTAGAAGTGCTATTGTGCTGCAAGCTAAGCACATTTTTTTTTCAGGTTTTTTTCCAAAAGCTGATGATTGGGAGAATTCTAGCAATAGAAGTAAAGATCCTATATTATGCCTCATCCCAAGTCTCAAAGATTTAGGACCACTGCTTATTTCCCTTTTCTGAGATCAGATTTGTCAGCCATAACCCCGTGGGGTACACTTAGCCATGCTTCCTACCCATTTCCTTCTGGTCGAATGAGGAGGCTTAGTGATATAAAAAAGGTTTGTCTCACCGAGAGGCAAATGAACTTGATATCTGGGCCCAAAACAGTCAAAATGCAAAGGAGATTATGTAGCTGATGCCCTAATGTGATTTGAGAAATTAATAGGAACCTCCCAAAAGGCATAAAGGGTAGAATTTCTCAACAAATAGAATATTAGTGTCTAGATTACAGGCTAGACAACCCATAGGCAGGAAGACATAGGTCAGAGCACTGGAGTTTTTCTTCCCCTTTCAACAAAGTGGACCTGAGCTTTGAACCAAAGTCCAGAGGCTTCTTCATTTTCCACCTTGAGGAAGCCAGACCCCCTTACCATGAACAGGCCTGGCTGCTATCACCTATCCTCTTGCAAATTTCTATTTCTTTGCTCCTCAAAACATTTTGAGAATCATCCCCTCTCAAGTCAACTCAGGGCACCGAATATTATAGATTTAGGTTTTGCAATACATCAGATGACTTCGGCTGAGGATCAGAAAGTCTTTTGGCCGGTGGGACAACTGAGATCGTTTTTCCTACTCAGGGAATAAAAAGTTAAGCGTCCTCTCCGATCAGCTTCATTCTTCAACTAATCTCTCTTGGCTGATGAGCACTGCAGAGGCACGTCAGCCAGGGAGTTTCATCGTTACGGGTTTTAGCCAACATACAAGTGAAACACACAAAATACACCAGCACTACCGATGCTTGGGTCCGTAATTGCAGTGTAAAAGAAGAAAAGGGAACGCTACAGCTTCTCATGTCAGAGGTGGGACCCACTGATTGTTTGCAGTTTTCCTCTTTTGACGTAGCATTTGTACCTAGTGAAATGCACAAGTCTTAAGTGAACATTCATGAGATTGGACAAATGCATGTACTTGTGTAACCCAAACCTCTTTATCGTCACCCCAGACACTTCTAGTTTGTCCCTTCCCAATTAGTTAATGCCCTAGTTCATCCTTCAGAGGCAACTACTGTTCTGATTTTTTTTCCTCCATAAAATAGTTTTGCCTGTTTAGAATGCCATACATAATTGGAATAATATTATATGTATTGTTTTGTGTAAGACTTCTGTATTAGTTTGCTAGAGCTGCCATTAAAAATTACCACAGACTAATGGTGTAAACAACAGAAATGCATTTTCTCATAGTTCCGGAGGCTGAAAGTCCAAGATCAAGATGTTGGCAGATTTGGTTTCTTCTGAGGCCTCTTTCTTTGGCTGGCAAATGACTACATTCTTGCTGTGTCCTCACATGGTTGTCCTTTGTCTCTGTGTTGTCTGTGTCCTAATTTCCTCTTCTTATAAAGAACCAGCATATTGCATTGAGGCCCACCCATATAATCTCATTTTACCTAAATTACTTCTTGAAATGTCCTATATCCAAACACAGTCATATACCGAGGTATTACTATAAACAGGACTTCAATATATACATTTTGGGGGTGGAGGGACACAAGTCAGCCCATAACAGCTTTCTGTAATCATCAGAATGTTTTTGAGATTTATCCATGTTGTTTGTATCAGTAGGTTGTCCTTTTTTATTTCTGAGTACCATTTCATTATATGAATATACCATAGTTTACTTACTCTATTAATGGATACCTGGCTGCTTAATCCATTAATGGATTAATGGCTGCTTCCAGTTTGGGGCTATTATGAATGAAGCAACTTGAACATTATTGTACAAGTCTTTTTGCAAACTTATATTTTAATTTATCTTGACTCAAGATCTAGGAGTGAAATTGCTGGTTATAGGAATAGATGTATGCTTAATTTTATTCAAAACTTCCAGAAATTTTTCCAGAGGTGGTACCACTTTACATTCCTACTATCAATTTCTGAGAATTCTTGTTGCTACAAATCCTTATTAACATTTGGTGTTGTTGGTATTTTAATATACTAATTGGTTTTAGTCATTCAGGTGGGTGTGTAGTGGTATGCCATTGTGGTTTTAATTTGCACTTCCCACAATGATGTAGAATACTTTTGCACGTGCTAGATTATTTTAACTTCTAAATGGAGAGCACCTGGAGATCTCCAGGAAATACTTATGTGAAGCAAAGGTTCTCAATGTGTCCATCACCAAAATCCTCTAAAAACTTAGTTCTGATATTGTACCTGATGTTTCTGACTTCTCTGATCATCCCAAGAGTGACTTGAACATAAGTAGGAATAAATTGTCTAAGGGCATGGCGTTGGCCTTGAAGAATCAGAAGACCACACAGACCCATGCCCATGACATAACTAGGAGGTAAAGAATATCATAAATTCATTTACAGGGAAGAAGGGAAATAAATAACTAGTTGTAAAGGCAACTCTGGAGCACATATCAAAGTAGAAAGTCAGATAGAGTCTTCATGAAAAAGAGAAGGCAGTGTTAGTCTAGTGGTGAGGGAAAAAAGAGTTTTTAAAAGATACCACCTTGTGTATGAGAACACTAACTCCTGAAAGTCAAAAGAATGTGTCTCAAAAGTGCAGGGGATCTAAGATGGAAATCTTGAGAGGGTCCCACTTGTGCGGAATTGAAAAAACTTGGTGGCGAGGCAAAAAAGGGGAAAAAAACAGTGGAAAACAAATATCTAAATAAATAAAAGAGAATCACAAATAAAAAGACAAACTAATTCTTCTCATCACAAAGTTGCCATTTTTAAAGAAATTTCAGTTTATTATACCAACAGAAGAGGGTGCTCTTGAACTAAGAAAACTAGGAAGCTACCAAATGCCCAGCACCTGTCTACAGAGAATTATTTCTTTTTGCTAATCCAATAAAATATAAAATATTGGAAAACAGAAAATAGGTAACAACAACCATAAAAACTATAAGAAGACAAAAAATAGAAAACATTTCTGTTGATGAAAATTCTTCTGAAAACCGTGAAGAGTGGAAAAACTAAATTATAATGTCATTAAATAAACATTTGCATATATTACAAAAACACCACCCCAGTCAGAAACTTCAAAAATTCAGAAGGGCGGGGGGAGGACTTTGAGAACTAAGCAAACTCCAGAAAGAAACAGAAGAGAAAGAAAATCATCTCATAAATGAAGATTAGACTACAAGGTGACCAAGAGAGAAAGAATTAATTAAAAATATAACAAGGGGTATTAAGGAAATGAATTAAAATAGTCAAGAGCATGAATATAAAATAGAAAAACAATCAGAGAAACTGACAGCTATAGAAGATGGGCAAAGATGACCTTACATACATATAATTGGAGTCCTTGAATAAGAAAAACAAAGTGATACAATAGTATTGTTATTTAAAGTTATAATTCAAAAGACTTCCCAGATGGTCAACTCAGAGACGTATCCTGTGAAACTCAGACTTTATTCATAAAGACAAAAAAAGTCTCTGGGCCTTCAGTCAAAAAGACCAAATAACTTACACAGGAACAAAATCAAGTTGAAACCAGAGTTTGTGAAAGCAAGACAACTTTGGACCAAACTTTTTTTTAAAGAAAGAACAGAAAGTGTAAGTCAAAGATTTCATATCTAGACAAGTTGTCCTTCAAGTACTAAGGCTATATGGAAACAGTTTAAAAAATGTGAGCACTCAAGGAGTACTGTATTCACAAATATAACTAGAGGGTGAGCTTTATACAACCTAAAGAAGACTGGAGAAACCCTGGCACATGGACTGATGGTACACATTGAATATATTTCAATGTAGATCTAAGATTAAAACTTAAGGGCAGAGGGAGAGTGTATAAGCATTGTATGCTCTGATGAAATAGAAATAAACCAACCCCTCACAAAAAAAGTAGAAAGTAGAACAAATTCACTGCTGTACAGGTAATATGTGCAGTCAAAATATATCAGAGTTGACAAGCCAAATGGTAGAATCTGCAGAAAGAGAAAAGTGAAGGTTTTTTTTTTGTTTGTTTTTATTTTTTACAAAAGATGTTAGAAAAGTTATAACCTAGAAGAAAAGCAAAGCCTTTCTAAATACCAAAAGAAACAGTAAGAAAAAAAAAGAGCAGAAAGATATCAGATATAGAAAGAAAAATGGTAACTATAACTAATATTGATAGTAAATATAACATAAAATGATACTACAGACTTGAACCAGGATGTATTGTTAAGTGGAAAAAGCAGGTTACAATAAGTGCATATAATATGGTAGCATTTGTGAAGAAATATGGGTGAAAAAAGAATAGACATATGCAATTTTTACAAAAAAGAAATATCAGAACCTAATAAAAATGGTTACCCATCAGAGATGGGTGGGAATGGGATGGGATGGATGGGGGCAGGGGGGAGTGAGACTTCTTTGAGTTTACCTTTTAATCTGAACCATTTAAAAGTTTGTACCTATACAAAAAGTAAGATAAAATTTTAAAAAATGGAAAAAAAACCCTACAATTGAATACAAGCCAAAATAAATTAGTTTTTCTGTCAAAGTGACAATATTACCATACACACACAAAAACTTGATTTAAGTCAGTACTTTGAACTCAGTACTATGTACACTTTCAACTAGATACATTCTAAAGACAAAAAGAGTTGCAAAGAAATATTAAACTTCACATGGTAAGTTTGTTGTTGGTGAGATTGCAGTCATCAAAAACAGTTTGTATGTATTGTAAGATAAAGTAAATGATTAAGTATATTGCTACTGCAGTTAGGAATCAGAATTCTCTCCATATGCAGTTGACCCTTGAACAATGCAGGGGTTGGGGGTACCTACCTCCACCCAGTTGAAAATCTGAGTATAATTTATAGTCAGACCTCCACAGTTCCTCTAATTCATGGTTCCACATCCATGATTCAACCACCCTCTGACTTTGTCATGCTGTCCTATTTACTATTGAAAAACATCTGTGTATAAATGGACCTGTACAGTTCAAACCTGAATTCTTCAAGGGTCAACTGTATATATAATGGAGAAAGGCAAAGAAGAACCCTGCGGTGTTGGGTTAAATTGGAAAGGAACATGAGGTCAATGAAGAAAAAAATTTTTTTCAATTGTGAAAGGCTTGAGTATATTTAATGTTGGTGGAAAGGAACAAGTGATAGGGAAAGACTGAAATAAAAGAGAGAGGGCTTCCCTAGTGGCACAGTGGTTGAGAGTCCACCTGCCAATGCAGGGGACATGGGTTCGTGCCCCGGTCCGGGAAGATCCCACATGCCGCGGAGCAGCTGGGCCTGTGAGCCATGGCCACTGAGCCTGCACGTCCGGAGCCTGTGCTCTGCAGCAGGAGAGGCCACAATAGTGAGAGGCCCGCGTACCAAAAAAAAAAAAAAAAGAGAGAAAGGGAATAATGGATAGAGTAAGTTCCTGCGGGTATGAGAAGAACAGGATCATGCATTCAGGTGGAGGCTTTAGTCTTAAATGGGAAAATGGATATTAATGTATTTTAGTGTATTTCAACATTCAGGAGGGAATGTTGAAAGGTCAGGGACAAATATAAATAAATGTGTAGGTTTGGAGCAGGAAGCTCAAGGACTTCTTGAGTGCTGGCTCCCGTTTTCTCTGTGAAGCAGGAGATGAGCCCATCTGCTAAGGGTGACAGGGGTGATGTAGGATGTTTTAGGAGAGCAGTGATGATTTGAAATCTACTATGGAGAATGGGAGAGAGACTTGATTGGAAGAGCATGGAAGGATTGCCAGGTAGCACTGTGGATCTTGTTGGGGTTGAAGAGCATTAATTTGTATTGGCACCAATAGATATGTTTTCATAATTTTCTTCAGCCTTAGAATATATGTACGTAGACATGTGGATTGGTCCAGGACTGGGGTTTTGCTAGTCCAGAGCAGTTGGAAGAACAGTGGGTTAATGTTACTGAGAATATTGGCAAGAAAATGTTGATGCAATGAATTATGGATTCTTAGATGGTTAGGGGAGGGAACGAAGACAGAAATGTGCATATAGGGAGAAAGAGTCATCGGGTGGTTAGAGAACTCAATGAACAGAAAGAACACATACTGAGGAATCACTGAGGGAGGGAGTTGGAGAAAGAGGATAAGAAGTTGTGGTCAGGAAATGAGGGAGTTGGATTCAGATTTGCAGAGGTAGAGCAGTGATACTACAGTCCAGGTTTGTCATGACAGAGGTGGCTGAAATAAAGTGGAGAAGAAGGTAACTGAACATGAGAAGGTCAAGAAATTGTGAAACTTGGATATTGTATAGGCAGGTTGTCACCCAGAATGATGGCAGAAAATGGTACGGAGAGGAAGACCACAGTTAGGTGCAAAATTGTTTACTGAATATGGGATGATTATCCATGGAACCCACAGGACCTCTGAGTCCAAGGGAGGGTGGAATGTGATATGGCTGGAACATTTGGACCTGCAAGGAGAGGGGGATTTTGCCCAAGGATTGAAGGTTTGAAGCATCACTGGATGCGGAGGATCTGAGCTCTGCTTCCTCATTCTGAGATGCCAAGGGTGGAGAGAGCCACATTCTCCTCTTGAGGAGACTTCTGGGGAAGTAGTGAGTGTCCCAGGGTAGACTGAGGCTTTAATTAAGGAAAGAAGGTGGAGGGATTCATGGCAGGGTCAGCAATTGAGGGCTCTGTGAAGTCTAACAAAAGCATTATGAATGCGAGGATGGACAGAAGCTGGTGTCATAGGACACTATCATAATGAATGCACATCTCTGATTGTTTCAGAGGGGAATCATGATAGGCTAGTTTATCTTCACCACACATAGCTACTTAATGACTGCTACAGAAGGAAAGGCAGACTAAAGCCTCTAAGACTTAACAGTAGCAATGTTCAGCCATACGTATACCTGCATCATTAAAAAAAAAATTATTTATTTATCTTTGGCTGCGTTGGATCTTCGTTGCTGCCCACAGGCTTTCTCTAGTTGTGGCAAGTAGGGGCTACTCTTCATTGCGGTGCACAGGCTTCTCATTGCGGTCACTTCTCTTGTCGTGGAGCATAGGCTCTAGGCGCATGGGCTTCACTAGTTGTGGCACGTGGGCTCAGTACTTGTGGCTCACGGGCTACAGAGCTCAGGCTCAGTAGTTGTGGCACATGGGCTTAGTTGCTCCATGGCACCTGGGATCTTCCCAGACCAGGGCTCAAACCCATGTCCCCTGCATTGGCAGGTGGATTCTTAACCGTTGCACCACCAGGGAAGTCCCTACCTGCATCATTTTATGTGAAGTTTACTGCAAAATAAAATTTTATTTTCCCACTAAAAGTGCACTTAGAGGAAGCAAATACTATAAAATCCAATGTGAACATTAAAATGGAATTCAATGTAAACCCAAGCTGATAATATAGTTTCTAAAGTACCATCTATGGACATATAGAGTTTATTTCAAAATTATCATGGCTGGTGAAATTAAGTGGACTCTGGGTCGAGAAAATTGATTTCCAGAAAGTGAATCATAAAGTTGGAACTCAATCTCATAGTAACAAAAGGTCCCAGAACTCCTAGCAATCTATAAAGCTGTAACTAGGAAACTCAGAAGTAAATAAATTTCTTAGAGAATGTAGCTGTAGAGTTTTTAAAAATTGAAAAGTAATGAAGGCACTGAGAAAAAAATCTGAGGCAAAATAAACATTCAAATGATTTGTTGTATGGCGCAGGTCAGGCTGGAAAACAGGAAAAATTGTACTCTGTGATATATACAAATATAACATAGCGTTATATCTAAGCATAACATATAGTTATATCTAAGCATATACATATGCACATATATACACACATGTATATAATATGTATATCCTACATATAAAAATTGTGTGTATATATCCACTTGCTGTTTTAGAAAAGCCAAACTTTGGCAGAGCACATGGTGGTGGCAGCCAAGAATCTTCTCAGAGAAACAACAAAACAAAACACAGCTCCTATTCTCTGGTGGAAGGGTTTATTCAAAAGCTCTTTATGAACATTTACCTTTAGTAACATCTCTGCGTTATAGGAATATCAAACAATTGGCACTTTGAAAGCCAAAGCTTTTATCTATAATGCCGTAGTACTACAGGGAGGCTTTGTGCTCTTGAAAGTGGTTTCCTTAGAGAGATAAATATCATTATACCATAGGAACCCTATAAAGTGTTTATGAATTTAATAAACACATATAAAGATATAGAAGGTCCTTTAATTCTGAATATTTTTGTAATTTAGCATAAACAGAATCTCTTATCAAACACATTATTAGTACAGGTACTCTTTTTTCTACTTCCTTCATTCAACAAAGAGCTTTCAAGTGCCTACTCTGTAACAGACACTGTTCTAAGCTCTAGGTGGGAACCCACCGTGAATGCTGGTAGTACAAGAAGGTGGTACAAGGTTTTTGTGGAAGATCTCACCTGAGTTTCAGACCCACATACAATGGTCCACATAGACACGCTCACTTGGAAGTTCCCAGGCACCTCAGACTCACTCTGTCTAAAAATGAGCTCAGTGTCCTGAAATCCATGCTCTACTCTACCGGTGAAGACTGATTCTCTCCTCATGTTCCTCCCTCCCTGTGGAAAAGCTTTCCGATGTAAACTTGAACATAATGCTATTGAAACTCTCCATGGCTCTCATGCCTAGAGCAATATTTCACAAAAATCTTTTTGAAAGCCCTAAAAAAAAGAGTGACGATGGGTAAGCCTGGAAGAAAGGGAGCATAGCCTAAAATGACCACAAGCATGAGAAAATTGAGATTGACACATACACACTACTATATATAAAATAGATAACTAATAAGGACCTACTGTATAGCACAGGGAACTCTACTCAATACTCTGTAATGGCCTAAATGGGAAATGAATCTAAAAAGGAGTGGAAATATGGATATGTATAACTGGTTCACGTTGCTGTACACCTGAAGCTAACACAACATTGTAAATCAACTATTCCCCAATAAAAATTTTTTAAAAACCTCATGATTTACCTTTATAATTCACAAAAATTTGCATATTAACCCACAATATGTTTTTCTTTCTTTTTCTTAGAAGATATTTTAAAATTCTTCCTTTTTAACGTCTTCTTACCTGAGAATGTTCCCTTCCAGACCTTTGAGTACAATTGATTTACTAGGCAAATGACCACATATATCTTCTGGCTTCATGTACCTTTGAACACATGCCCTAGTTAGAGATGCACAGACCTAGAGGACAGAGCTCAGACCCTCCTGTACAAGACGAGGGGGCAGTAGGTCCCATGATTGGGAACATTGGCTCTGGAATTTAGTTGTTTATTTGAATCCTGATTCTGTTGTTTGCTAGTTGTGTGATCTTGGGCCAGTTATTTAATCCCTCTGAGTTTATCAAATAGGGATTATAATAGTACCGACTTTGGGATTGTTATTAGGATTATGAAATGGTACAAGTAAAGGGCTCATCCTGGAGTCTGGCCCAGAGTAAATGCTCCACACATGGCCCTTCATCTCCTGTTATAGCTCCAAAAACAACTTGCAGTCTCTTGTACATGCCATGATATTTCATGCTGACCTGCTTTTGGTCTAGAATATCTACTCCTATAATATTGTATCACCAGGGAAGGAATAGAGGTAGAAACATATTTTCTCCTAAAGGGAAAAAAAATTCCTGTATTTGTTGAAAACATGACAGATTTTTTTTTAAATGTCATAGGTTAAAAGTCACCTATTCTTTTTTTAATTTTTTTATTACTTTTTAATTTTTTTAAACATCTTTATTGGAGTATAATTGCTTTACAATGGTGTGTCAGTTTCTGCTGTAAAACAAAGTGAATCAGCTATACATATACATACATCCCCATATCTCCTCCCTCTTGCGTCTCCCTCTCACCCTCCCTATCCCACCCCTCTAGGTGGACACAAAGCACCGAGCTGATCTCCCTGTGCTACGCAGCTACCTATCTATTTTACATTTGGTAGGGTATATATGTTGATGCTACTCTCTCACTTCATCCCAGCTTAACGTTCCCCCTCCCCATGTCCTCAAGTCTACTCTCTACGTCTGTGTCTTTCTTCCTGTGCTACCCCTAGGTTCAACAGAACCTGTTTTTTTTTTTTTTTAGATTCCATATATATGTGTTAGCATACAGCATTTGTTTTTCTCTTTCTGGCTTACTTCACTCTGTATGACAGACTCTAGGTCCATCCACCTCACTACAAATAACTCAATTTCGTTTCTTTTTATGGCTGAGTAATATTCCATTGTATATATGTGCCACATCTTCTTTATCCATTCATCTGTTGGATGGACACTTAGGTTGCTACTCTGTCCTGGCTATTGTAACTAGTACTGCAATGAACACTGTGGTACATGACTCTTTTTGAATTATGGTTTTCTCAGGGTATATGCCCGGTAGTGGGATTGCTGGGTCATATGGTAGCTCTATTTTTAGTTTTTTATGGAACCTCCATACTGTTCTCCATAGTGGCTGTATCAATTTACATTCCCACCAACAGTGCAAGAGGGTTCCCTTTTCTCCACACCCTCTCCAGCATATATTGTTTGTAGATTTTTTGATGATGGCCATTCTGACTGGTGTGAGGTGATACCTCATTGTAGTTTTGATTTGCATTTCTCTAATGATTAATGATGTTGAGCATCCTTTCATGTGTTTGTTAGCAATCTGTATGTCTTCTTTGGAGAAATATCTATTTAGGTCTTCTGTCCATTTTTGGATTGGGTTGTTTGTTTTTTTGATATTGAGCTGCATGAGCTGATTGTAAATTTTGGAGATTAATACTTTGTCAGTTGCTTGGTTTGCAAATATTTTCTCCCATTCTGAGGGTTGTCTTTTTGTCTTGTTTACAGTTTCCTTTGCTGTGCAAAACTTTTAAGTTTCATTAGGTCCCACTTGTTTATTTTTGTTTTTATTTCCATTTCTCTAGTAGGTGGGTCAAAAAGGATCTTGCTGTGATTTATGTCATAGAGTGTTCTGCCTATGTTTTCCTCTAAGAGTTTTATAATGTCTGGCCTTACATTTAGGTCTTTAATCCATTTTGAGTTTATTTTCGTGTATGGTGTTAGGGTATGTTCTAATTTCATTTTTTTACATGTAGCTGTCCGGTTTTCCCAGCACCACTTATTGAAGAGGCTGTCTTTTCTCCATTGTATATTTTTGCCTCCTTTATCAAAGATAAGGTGACCATACGTGCATGGGTTTATCTCTGGGCTTTCTATCCTGTTCCATTGATCTATATTTCTGTTTTTGTGCCAGTACCATACTGTCTTGATTACTGTAGCTTTGTAGTATAGTCTGAAGTCCGGGAGCGTGATTCCTCCAGCTCCGTTTTTCTTTAAAGTCACCTATTCTTTATCAAAAAAGAAAATCAAACAAGTGTCAGCAGGATTGCAGTATTCTATAGAACTGAGGATGACAAATATCAGCTCGTAGGCCCACATACTGCCTGTGTCCTTCCCTACCTCCTCCAACACTATTCAGCTGTTGAATTTCTGCTCTGTTCTCCATTTTCCATCTGTTTTCCATCTTTTTACTATTGAATACCTACCTTGCTTTTTTTTTTTTAATGTCACTCAACCATTCATGCATCACCTGCTTTCCTGGAGCTTTCACTGGCAATGCAAGATAATGTTACATTGAAATAAATCACCCATTAGAACACTTCATCCTGAGAAAAGTTCTTCTTAGCTAAATAATGTTGGTGTTCCCAAACTGTGAAACTCAGCGGTCATGCTCATTTACGCAGTCCCATTATAGAGCCTGTATTTCAAATGCACTCTAAACGTTGGGGCTCCATGTGGCTCAGTCTCTATAAAGAATCACACATAAAGAAGCCTGACCTGGCTGGCTCAAAATGATTTCATAATATATTCTTTTTCTCTCTCAACCAAACAACAAAGGAGATTCAACTCCTACCTCAGAACAACTGTTCTCATAATTATTTTCTCCATTCTTCTGTTTTCTTACCCTCCACATGATAAACTCTTATATTCCAGAGTTGCTTACATACCAGCCTCCAAAATGCTCTCTTCAGCTTTAGTTTCCTGTGACTTTTCTCTTTATCTCTCTGCTTCATCCTTTCCCTTTCAGCCGTCTGATTTAGCCTCTTTATTCCCTTCATCCCCTGCTACCGTTTCCTTTCCTGTTTCTTCTTTCTCCCTATTTTTCTAATTTGTATTTCAAAAGGTTAGGCAATCAAGTTAGCAAATACTCTCTTTTAGTTCTAAGGAAGACACATGTGACTTGAGCAATTGTGAGTCAAAGGGGGATGAAAAATCTGGTCCCCCTCAGCACGTTTACTTAACTGTTTGTCCCTTCTCTGGACTGGGAGCTTCTTGAGAAGGTGTCATATTTACCTTTGTGCCTGCAGCACGCAACACAGGGCCTGGCATGGAATGGCGCTCAATAACTGTTAACTTAATGATGAACGTTATTATTTTCTAACTAATTTTAAGGATTTCCTAAATAGAAACTCATGAAAAAATGAACTTGGTTTAATCTATAACATAACCAAGAATGTAAATAAACTTTAAGAGGCCTGTGGAGAGTCTAAGTCTCCTAATCCATAGATTATTTGTTGTGATATTAATTGGTCAGGGGGGCCTTACCACTTAGACAGTCTCTTTCTTCATCTCGGTCTAGATACCTATGTCTGTGGTATGTCAGATCACAGGTCACCACATGAAGACATAAAGAAGCATTTAGTTGATGACTTGCCCAAACTTTGTGAAAAGTTTGAATTATGAGTTCAACTTTAGCTTCTTTGGATTCTAAGGTTGGTCAAGTTCAAAAAGTAGAAAAATCCTGTGTGAACAAGTTACCACCTCACACTGGTCAGAATGGCCATCATTAAAAAGTCTACAACTAACAAATGCTGGAGAGGGTGTGGAGAAAAGGGAACCCTCCTACACTGTTGATGCAAATGTAAGTTGGTGCAGTCACTATGGAAAACAGTACGGAGGTTCCTCAGAAAGCTAAAAATAGAACTACCATATGGTCCAGCAATCCCACTCCTGGGCATATATCCAGAGAAAACCATAATTTGAAAAGATACATGCACCCCAATGTTCACAGCAGCACTGTTCATCAATACAATAGTTGAGACATGGAAGCAACCTAAATGTCCATCGACAGAGGAGTGGATAAAGAAGATGTGGTAAATATATACAATGGAACACTACTCAGCCATAAATAAGAACAAAATAATGCCATTTGAAGCATCATGGATGGACCTAGAGATTGTCATACTAAGTGAAGTCAGAAAGAGAAAGATAAATACCATATGATACCACTTATATGTGGAATCTAAAATATGACACAAATGAACCTATCTGTGAAACAGAAACATAATCACAGACATAGAAAACAGAGGAGGTTGGGGGAGGGATGGAGTGGGAGGCTGGGGTTAGCAGACGTAAGCTTTTATATACAGAATGGATAAACAACAAGGTCCTACTGTATAATGCAGAGAACTATATTCAATATCCTATGATAAACCATAATGGAAAAGAACATAAAAAAGAATGTATATATGTGTATAACTGAGTCATTTGCTGTACAGCAGAAAGTAGCACAACATTATAAATCAACTATACATCAATTAAAAAAACCCAAAACCCTGTGTGATGCAGAGCCATCCAAAGCTGTCCTTTACTACAGACATAGATGCAGAAGGACATGAGCAATTCCTGCTGTCCACGTTCCCCAGGATCTTCCTTCACCTCCTGTACTGCCTGGATAGACCTTTCCCTTCCTGTCCTCTGCCATCTTTGGGGCCACAGTTCCTTGAATATTTGCTATTGGAAACCTCTGAGAGGAAACAAGCATGTGGTGATGTATGCGGAGAGCATTACAGAAACATTTGCTTATTTAATGAGGCCAAAGTCCCTTAGTACCTTCAAGCTGAGGCATTATCTAGTGATTTAGTTTAATCCACCAAAATGTATAGACAGTACATATGATGAAGTAGAAGAAAAGTGGGTTCCTTGAGAAGTGAGACTCTATTTGATTTTTCTTTGTATCTTCAACCAATAGTCTTGTGCCTGGTCTATAGCTGCCACTCAATAAATGCTTGTTGCATGAAAGAGTAATTTACCCTCATGGAGCAGATAATACATTACCGAACACACTGGACTTGGTATATGCAGTAATAGAGGTGGAGATGGGAGTGTGATGGGAGCAAAGAGGAGGAGATTAATGGTTGGCATGAAAAATGTTCTTTAACCTCCCATATTATATGCCTGAGTTCAACAGCCGTGCTCATAAAAGGAAAAGCCCTGTAATATATTTATCTGCCAAAATTTTGATTGCAGGTTGCTGTTCACCGAGGGAAACTAAAATTAGAAAAAAGAAACTGCATGGGTTTTGATATGAAGGAAGAATATAGTTTTTACAACATACTTATGGGAAAAACCAAACCCAAAATACAGAAGCGACCTCCGTTCCCTGAAGGCACTGGGTGGAGGGTGTTGAACTAAGTGAGGTTCTCATGCAGATTATAATGGAGTAGAGAAAAAAAGAACACAGCAGGGTCAAGTGAGATGACATACGAAAGGAAGAAAAATGATCAAAACGGACAACTCTTTTGTCCAGAAGAAATGCCTTTATGTTTCACTTGAAGGCATGCAAATTACCTTCTCAGAAGGCATTTAACCCATATTTAATGCAGTGAAACAGACAAAAGAGGTTCTACTGTCTCAGACCCTTTTTTGGTTTAAAACCCATTCCTCGAACCATTCCTTCCTTCCTTCCTTCATTTAGGTCCTTTGGTGGGTGAAACCTTATCTTGGTGAGTTCACATAGGGGAGAAGCTTGGACCTTCGAACAGGTCTCTGAAAGATGTGTGCATTTTCTTGATCCATTTCTGAACTGAAGCAGGTTTTTCCCTAGGTCTTACTATCCAATTGCTTTTGGCATTGGAAACACTGTTTCACACTTTTATGGCCTTGACATAACCCATGATGAATCATATTGACAGAGTGTTATGATTTCCACATCTCTTCACCATAGTCAACTCTCTATCGTCAGAGTGGCAACAGCAGGTGAGATTTATTTGGCTACTTATAACAGACCTGTACAATTAACCATGCAAGATAAAGCATTAACCTGAGGCTTGAGACAATATTTTTTTAGATTAGTGAGAACAAAGTAAAATGAGATTTTTAATGACTCTTGAAAGCGCCTTAAGGCGGAGAATTAAAACTTCTCCCAGGCTTAAATTAGGCTAGATGTTTTGGTTCTGGGAATGTACTGGTACCAGGTCTTCTTCTTCTAGCTTTTAGATATTGAAATCTGGATTCAGACTTGAGGTGAAAAGGTGGCATCTCTGTAACATGGTTCTCTAGTTCTTGGGCAAAATTCTCACCTTCAAGTTCACTGTTGAATTGAATAAGCTGTCTGGAATCTAGCGGGAAGGGGAAAGTGGCTCTTCTGACTTATTACATAGTCTGGTGAATAACCAAACACAACATACGCAGGCTGTCAAGTTTCAAGTAAATAGAATGTAACTTAAAATGTCTTTGATTCAGAGCTGTTGGGATTTTTCGGTGGTTACAGCTCAGGCTTATACCAGCTTTCACCAAACTGTCATCCCATGAACAAACCCTGCACTCTCATACTTTCCTTTGTATATGCTCTTCCGTTTGTCCAGAAATATCTTTTCCCTTCTTTCTGTTTAGAAGTGACCTCTTCTGTGAAGTCCTTGTTTCCCTCACCAGAATCCCTCCCAATCCAGCTAGTTGCTCTTTTATAGTACCGTAACATTTTTTAAACTATTTTTATTGTGATAAAATAGAGTTATAAATGTTATCATTTTAACCATTTTTTGATGCACAGTTGAGTGGCATTAAGCACACTCACACGTGTGCCACCATCACCACCGTCCATCTCCAGCACTTTTTAGTCCTCCTAAATGGAAACTCTATACCCATTAATCAATAACTCCCCATCTGTCCTTCTCCCAGCCCTTAGCAGTCACCACTCTACTTTCTGTCACTATGAATTTGACCACTCTAGGGACCACATACATGGCAGTCGTACAATATTTGTGCTTTTGTGATGGGCTTATTTCACGTGGCATAATGTCCTCAAGATTCATCCATGTTGTAGCATGAGTCAGCATTTGCTTCCTTTTCAAGGATGAATAACATTTCATTGCATGTTGATACGTACACTTTGTTTATTCATTCATCTACTGATAGACGCTTGCATTACTTTTACCTTTTGGCTATTATGAATAGTGCTGCTAATTAACGTTGGTGTGCAAATGTCTGTTCAAGTCTTTGCTTTTGATTCTTTTGGATATACACCCAGAAATGAAATTTCTGGATCATGCAATAATTCGATTTTTTAATTTTTTGTGGAACTGCCATACCGTTTTCCATAGCGGCTGCATCATTTTACATTCCCACCAACAGTGCACAAGGGTTCCAATTTCTCCATATCCTGCCAACACTGGTTATGTTTTTTTTTTTTTAAATAATAGCCATTCTAGTTGTGTCAAGTGGTATCTCATTGTGAGTTTGATTTACATTTCCCTAATAATTAGTGGTGTTGAGTATCTTTTCATGTACTTATTGGCTATTTGTATATTTTCTTTGGAGAAATGTCTGCTCAAGTCCTTTGCCTATGTTTTAAGTGGTTTTTTTTTTCTTCCTTTTTCTTTCTTTCTTTTAGGTGTAGGAGTTTTTATATATTCTGGATATTAATCTCTTATCAGATACATGATTTGTAAATATTCTCTCCCATTCTGTGGATTGGCTTTTCACCCTGTTGATAGTATATTTTGATGCATGAAAGTTTTACATTTTGATGTAGTCAAATTTATCTATTTTTACTTTTGTTGCTTGTGATTTTGGTGTCATATCCAAGAAGTCATTAACAAATCTGATGGCATGAAGCCTTTCCCCAATGTTTTCTTCTAAGAATTTTATCATTTTAGTTCTTATATTTCGATTTTTGATCCGTATTACATTTTTTGCATATGGTGTAAGGTATGGGTCCAACTTTACTCTTTTGACATGGATATTCAGTGTTCCCAGCACTGTTTGTTGAAAATGTCCATAACATTTTGCACAGATTATGTGCAAAATATGTATAATTATGAATTTTCCTATCTGGAGTAATGTACTCATAAACTGGCTCTCATGCAGGAGTAGGAGGTGGGACAGAGAGAAGCCCTGATTTGGGACAGAGGCCTAGAATTATTTTCTTTGTATTTCTAGTACCTGACATATACTCAGTACTCAATTTCACTTGTTACATTTCATTTGTGTGTCTTCTATGTGTCAGGCAGTTGTACTAGGTACTGAGTACATAATGATGGAAAAAGCATACATGGTCCCTAGCTTCATGCATCTTACAATCTAGGGAAAAGAGAAATAATACAGCAATAAACCAGAAAATAACTAATAATTACCCATCATGATAAGTAAGATGAAGGCCATATACAGGGTACAGAGATGGAATTGCTTACACAGTCCCTCTAAAGAGAAGGAATTCGGGGGAAAAAAGCAAGATGCTTCTATATGTGAAGAGAAGGAACTGATTATGCAGAGTGCCAGGGAAGAATGCTTTGGGCAGGGGAACAACACGCGCAAAGGCCCTGAGGCACATGACTGCGGTCTCTCAGGGGAGCTTTGTTGAGCTGCACCCCACAGGCCTACAAGCCCTGTACTTGCCCAGCCTCAAGACTGAAGAAAAAGCCCGGAATCAGCGACAGAGACATCAACAGTTTAATGGATGGGGGAGCTTATTATAAGCAAGGTCCTGGAGTGACACCCCGCTGTGTGCAGCGGATGGCAGCAGGATGTGGTGGCAGGCTTTGCTCCTGGGGGGAGGGGGAGGTTTCCAATTATAGGGAGAATTGACATCAGGTTGGCTCATCAGTTACCAGGGAAACCAGCAGAGGAGCACGCCCTTCACCACCGTTTTGATAAACTATCCTGGTGGAGATATTCTGATCTAAAGTTAGAACAATCACTGGCCGGGGCAGGGGCAAGTATGGAGGAAGGTCAGTCATGTGCTTAGTAGGGTGAAGCAGGCACTGGTCGGGCAGGGCATGTACAGCGAGCAAGAGAACCGTCATCTTGAGTGGCCTGACCATGAACTCCACCCCTACACACCCTGCACAACCGACAGATACAGTCTTGGTCCACCCTTCTTCTGCATATCCCTGGGGTCAGGTATGTAGGCGGTACTGCAACCAGATACCACAAATACAATACAGACACCAGCAGCCAAAGAGTACCGTGAATAAGATGCCTAGTATGCCAAGAACTGTCATTTGCCAGGATGTGGGCAAATTTTGGAGCCAAGCACTTACCGGGTCAATGGAGAGAAGAGTCGGTGGCAGCAGTGCCCCATCCAGTTATAAGGAGGGTAAGGCCACCCCTGGCTTTCGCAAACCCAGAGCCACCCCCCTGGAGAGGGGAAGGCCTGACTCTAAAAGAAACAGCCTGGTGGCCTAGCATTCAAGTTGACCTTCGCCTCTGCTGTTAGCTCACCCTCTGTGGCCTTTCTTAATATAAAAGGCAACAGTCAGCCCACAGTTGTGGCCACCAGCTTATTACTGAACTTTTTTTCCCCACGGTAGCGGCGGCCAATATCTCAACAGCCTTGGGGTGTCTATATGAGTTCTCTGGACTCTCTTGGCGGCCCCCATTCATCATCCACCCCAGGGCCCCATACACTAGTGGACGGCCCCCCCCGGATCACCCCTGGAACTTCAGGGATTACCTCCCACAACTTTCAGGTCCCACATCAGTGGACGGCCACCCTGGGATCACACCCACAACTTTCAGGCCCCACATGCTATCGCGGTTGGGCCCCTGCAACTTTCCATCCCCCAGCCTGGTTTCTCTGACAGCTTGGTGCTCACGGGAGTTTCCTGGGTCTCTTGGCTGCCCCACCAAATGTTGGGCCGTACCACAGCAGGCCAGCAAGGCCTGTGCTTGCCCATCCTCAAGACCAAAGAAAGAGCCTGGAGTCAGTGACAGAGACATCAACGGCTTCATGGATGGGGGGAGCTTACCTGTCTGAAGCAAGGTCCTGGAATGACACCCCACCGTGTGCAGCAGACAGCGAACAGGACGTGGCGGCAGGCTTCGCTCCTTGGGGGAGGGGGAGGTAGCCAATTATAGGGGGAATTGACATCAGGTTGGCTTATTGGTTACCAGGGAAACCAGCAGAGGAGCTCCTCATCATCCCTTTGATAAGCTAATGGTGGAGATATTCTCATTTAAAGTTAGAACAATCACCAGCTGGGGCAGGGGCAAGTATGTAGGAAGGTCAGTCATGTGAGCAGGTGTAGGTGAAGCAGGTGCTGGTCAGGCAGGGGATGTACAGAGCGCGAGAGAACAGCCATCTCGGGTGATTTGACCATACACGGAGGCCACGTCGCTGAGGAGGGGAAGCAGGGAGAGTGGCCCATGATGTGAGGTTGGAGGGTGGGGGCTACACCATACATGGCCTCGGAGGCCACTGTTGGGCACTGGGAATTTATTCAAAGTGTAATGAAAAGTCACTTAAGGATTCTAAGTAGAAAGCAGGCATAAGTGGATTTTTAAAATTGAATTTTTCTGGGGACTTCCTGGGTGGCGCAGTGGTTAAGAATCCGCCTAGAGCTTCCCTGGTAGCGCAGTGGTTGAGAGTCCGCCTGCCGATGCAGGGGAAGTGGGTTCGTGCCCCGGTCCGGGAAGATCCCACATGCCGCGGAGCAGCTGGGCCCGTGAGCCATGGCCGCTGAGCCTGCGCGTCCGGAGCCTGTGCTCCGCAATGAGGCCACAAGGGAGAGGCCCACATACAGCAAAAAAAGGGAGGGAGAGGCCACAACAGTGAGAGGCCCGCGTACAGCAAAAAAAAAAAGAATCCGCCTGCTAATGCAAGGGACATGGGTTCGATCCCTGGTCTTGGAGGGTCCCACATGCCGCGGAGCAACTAAGCCTGTGCGCCACAACTACTGAGCCCGTGTGCCACAACTACTGAAGCCCGTGCACCTAGAGCCCGTGCTCCACAACAAGAGAAGCCACCACAATGAGAAGCTCGCGCACCGCAACGGAGAGTAGCCCCTGCTCGCTGCAACTAGAGAAAGCCCGCGTGCAGCAACGAAGACCCAACGCAGCCAAAAATAAATAAAATAAAATAAATTTATTTTTTAAAAAATGAATTTTTCTGGCTGTGTGGATTAGTGGAAAGCTATTGCTGAAGTGGGAGCAAAGAGGCTTTTGAAGGGCTGTAGGTGAGATTTAGCTGTGAGAGGAGAGGAGACAGAGAGAGAGAGAGAGAGAGAGAGAGAGAGAGAGAGAGAGAGAGAGAGGAGGGAGGGAGAGAGAGAGAGAGAGAGAAGTGGGCAGATTTGAGACTTTATTTTCAAGGTAAAACAGAGGAACTTTATGATGGATTAGATTTCAGAAAATTAGGGGGTCAAAGTGCCCTTTAGTCAGTAACTTTGGGAAAAGAAAGTTGGAAAAACAAGTAGTTCATCCTTTATAGAAGCTGTGTGCCCAGCCCTGAGGTAGGTGCTATAACTTATATTGTAGAATCTAAAAACAATGATACAAATGAACTTATTTACAAAATAGACTCACAGAAATAGAAAACAAGTGTATGGTTACCAAAAGGGAAGGGGGGAGGGATAAATTAGGAATTTGGGATTAAAATATACATAGGACTATAAATAAAACAGATAATCAACAAGGACCTACTGTATAGCACAGGGAACTATATTCAATATCTTGTAATAACCTATAATGGAAGAGAATATTAAAAAAAGAATTTATATATATAGTTTTATATATATATATATAACTGAAGCACTTTGCTGTACATATGAAACTAACACAACATTGTAAATCAACCACATTTCAATAAAAATTAAAAAGAAATAAGAGGTAAATGATGTAATATTTACACATAGAAATTCACACTCTAGTGGCTCTAAGACTTGCAAATTGTAATACTCAGAGTACACCAAGTCATAAACTAATGCTCTTTTTGAGGTTGAGGGTATAAGTGTGAACAGAATTCTGAAAACAAAGATTTGGGTGGGTTGATTAGGGATGAAAGTTTCTTGGGGGAATAAAGTCTCTGAAGGAAGCACAATGCTCAGATGGGCAGACAGGAGAAGCCACAGGCCCTCACAAGTACGAGCAACCAGAAAACCACGGACTCTGCAGGGTTGCATGTGAAGTGGACAGGAAGGCAACTGGAGGGTCGCTGGCTGGAGATTACTGGAGAGTCAATGGGAATTGGCATTAGTATCGTCAGAGTTTTGGGTCCCTTAACAATTTACAAAATCCTTTCCCTTGATTTAATTCATTCAGTCCTCATCATGAAATAGGCAAGGCAACAGTGTTATTCCCTTATTTTACAGACTGAAGATGGAGGATTTAAATGGGGAGGTGTTTCACCCAAGTTTACATGGCCAGAGGTGGAATTAGAACTAGAACCCCAATCTTTTTACCCTCTTAGCTCTTCGCTTTTCACTACAAAACTTGTTTTGCTGAGGCAGAAGCAAGATTAGTGGTTTGGGTATATATTTTGTTTTTGGGGGGAGACGGTCATGGATATTTCTGAAAAAGGAGTATAATGATTTCATTTAGAATTGAAAGCCATATCAGGTTGGGTTACAGGGTACTGATCACGTTTACTTTCAGAGCTATGGGCAATATGTCATTTTTCCCCCAGCACTGTTTGGACACCAAGATGCCAGAGGCCAGATTTTCTAAATTAAGAAGGCTTTACCATCCTGACCCAGTGCTTTAAGTTATTTACAAAACCACAACTAAGGAAATAAAGCAAACCTTGCAGTAGAGATTTCCTTCTGAATTAATTGCATGATTTGATAAAGCTAAAAAAAAGCCCCTGGATATGTTCAGCTTCAGTAGACTTCACCAGAATGACTGAATGGCCAAACTATGATTTTTTTTATATGACTTCCTAATTAGCTCAATTCTCTTCTCTCATTTTAACTACACGGTGGTTTTCATACAGATTCTGAAAGCATATTTCAGATGGGAGTCTTTTCTAGAAGGTGGTGGTTAAAACCAAATTTTGAAGACTGAAAATACACTTTACATGGTAACCATGTCCCCATTAGATTTGAATCTCTGTGCTTTCTCTATAGAGTCTTAGTGTCACCTATTTTTTAAGAATTCTGAATTTCTTAATCTATTATAAAATAGTGTTGTTTATGTGTAGCTCATACGTGTGCATGTATGTGTGTATATGTGTGTCTATATATACAGGAATCATGCTTTGCTTGTTTTAAATTCAACAAACATATATTAAAAGATTACTAGGAACAAGCCCTATAAGCATGGACACAAAACTCTTAACCCAGCACAGGATGTGATGAATATAGTAAACATGAGAGATAGAGAGCCATGGAAAATTGAAGACGTGAGGAAACCCCGGTGGTTGAAAGGAAATACTTTACACATTCAAGCGGCATCTAGAATAATGGGTAGGATTTTGTCAGGTAGAGATGGAGGTAGGACATGCCCAGCAGGAAACAGCAAAGACCAAGGCCCAGGAGCGAGAAAGGGATAAATGTATTAAAAAAACCAGGAATAATCAAAGTTTACAGATTCTCTGGGGACAGGTTGGATGGTGAAAGGAAATACTGGAAACATGTTTAAGTCACTTTTTTTTAAGTGAATTTAATTCACAGTAGGGTGATATGGAACTACTGAAATATACGGCACAGCAGAGTTGACAAAAATCATGGTGGCTTTGATATTTAAAAGGGATTGGAGGGACTTTCCTGGCCGTCCAGTGGTTAGGAATCTGCACTTCCTCTGCGGGGGGCACAGGCTCTCTACCTGGTTGGGGAACTAAGCTCCCATGTGCAGCCTAAATAAATAAATAAAGGGATTGGAGCAGGGAAAATCAGTTGCTATGGGATTCATTAAGAGAGGACTTGAGGATCTGCGGAGGGGGAAGGGTAAGCTGTGACAAAGTGAGAGAGAGGCATGGACATATATACACTACCAAATGTAAAATAGACAGCTAGTGGGAAGCAGCCACATAGGATCTCGGTGCTTTGTGACCACCTAGAGGGGTGGGATAGGGAGGGTGGGAGGGAGGGAGATGCAAGAGGGAAGACATATGGGAACATATGTATATGTATAACTGATTCACTTTGTTATAAAGCAGAAACTAACACACCACTGTAAAGCAATTATACTCCAATAAAGGTGTTAAAAAAAAAAAGAGAGAACCCTAAGAATCCGAGTTAGCAATAACAAGGCCTGATGGAGGATAAAGGCAGCTAAGAGGGAAGAGGGACTGGGTGGGACAGATTAACTTTAATGACAGTGAGGTACAGTTGTTGACACAAGCTCAGCTATGGTTATTTCATCCCCAAGAGTGTTTAGTCAGGCATTTCTACCTTTCATCAGTGCAACGTGTTTTCACGAGTGTACTTTTCTAACCTGGCTGCCATCCTGTATGAGATCAAAATTGTGAGAAGCAGAGGCAAACCAGCTTCAGTATTATACTCTGCGCACTGGGATAATTCTGCTGAGCATTTGCTTCCATTTTGACTTCTGAGGTTCTTCGGAAGATGGGGAAAGGAACAATCTTAACCAGTAAACCATCCTTCAGTTAAGATTATATAAATAGAAAAGGATAAATTTGTATAGAAAGGAAAGGCCTGAGGCCAGGGCAGAAGATTCTGATGGACAACTTGAGATTACAGAAAGGTCTAGATATCAATTCCAAGCCTCTACCTACCCCTCCTCTGCAAGTCTGCTGTCTCTAAACCTACCTCAAGGCCCAGCATACCCTTTTCCTGATGGTCATGCGCCATTTAGACCAACACTCGTGGTCCAGCACGGAGTCAACAGTAACCCAGTATGGACCCCAGCTCAGCTTGGCAACCTGCTCCTACCTTGATCTTTGTTTTCAAGGTTCTATTCTAGGAAACTTTCCAGTACCTCCTTTTCCCTTGGCCCTGAACCCTGCTTTATTCTTATCTGTTCTCTTGAGCCCCTGACTGTGAATGTGAGTCCAGGCTCCTGACACATCACCTGATGAGTAATCTACCTGGATAGCCAGTATCGCCCACCCTGCTTTTCCTGAAACTCTTCTTTTGCCACCCGCTTAAGATGCACTGCTATCGCCCTCTCACCCTGCTTCTCCCGATGCTTGGACTATGAATAGAAATACCATATTCTCCAGGTCACCATGTGGGTACCTCGAACCACACATGGTCGCTCTGCCTACCATAGGGTGGGTTTTCTGAAATCTGAGCCACTCCAAGGACACCTCTGATTTTACTGGCTTTGCCTGATGATTCCTGGGTTGAAATAGGGAAAAGAAAGTTTCAAGAAGTCAGGCACAAGCAAGGAGCTATGGAGGCAACATGGTGCTACGTGAGAGAGACGGGAAATATTTGGAATATGGAAATATTGCCAGCTTTTTCACGTGGTCATTTTTCTTAACACTGGAAGCTCAACCTTCAGTCACTTCTCTAGACATGAATGGATTTCAAATAATTTTTGATGTGTTTGTTTTACTTTATTAAAAATAGAATAGGGATGTATTTTCATAGCAATATAATTTGTAGCACAGTATTCAGTCTGAAACTCAATACATCTCAACTTAGGACTGAAAAAAAGAGACTGTTTCACCAAAATGATAGGGAAAGGCATGGGGAGTGGTGGAGGGTACCGTTTGTGTGGATGTGATGCGGTTATGAGTCTATGCATACCCAACTCCATTCTTCTCGGTCAGACAGGTATGCAAGAGAGTTTCCATCACTGATACTAGTTATGCAAACTGTTTGCATTATGTAAAAAGGTAATGACTGTGAGTGATGTGTGTGTACGTGTGTGTGTACTAGAGTTATTTATTTATTTATTTATTTATTTTTGGCTGTGTTGGGTCTTCGTTGTTGTGCGTGGGCTTTGTCTAGTTGTGGTGAGTGGGGGCTACTCTTTGTTGCAGTGTGTGGGCTTCTCATTGCAGTGGCTTCTCTTGTTATGGAGCATGGGCTCTAGGCGCATGGCCTTCAGTAGTTGTGGCTCACGGGCTCAGTAGTTGTGGCTCGCGGGCTCAGTAGTTGTGGCTCGTGGGCTCTAGAGTGTAGGCTCAGTAGTTGTGGCGCACAGGCTTAGCTCCGCGGCACTTGGGATTTTCCTGGATCAGGGCTCAAACCCGTGTCCCCTGCATTGGCAGGTGGATTCTTAACCACTGCACCACCAGGGAAGCCTGATGGACTACAGCTATTTTTAAAGAGAAACATTTAACTATTTGGAGCCAACTGATCAAATACTATTTGCCACCCTCTTCCTTTCAAAAGGAGGAAGAAACCATTCATTTCTAAGTGTGGTACTGAACTAGAACATCCCTCAGATACTCTTCTAGTTATTTTTATTTTTCCCAAAAGCTATCCATGTGAATATGTGTACAAATATATTTTCTCATTGATTTTTTCTTTGAGGAATACAGAAACCCAACCGTGTTTCTATTACGGCAGCCAGGAAGCACTTTTATGTAGTTGCAATGTAACGTATTGCAAGGAGACTAGCTGTTACTGAAATTCAAAGATGCAAATCTGAAAACACTATGCAACAGACTAGGAATGATTTATTCAGGACAATACCTAAGAGGGAAAAACTTCTTGATCTGCAATAGGCAAAGTTATAAATATTGACAGTAGCAATGATTGCTATAGAAAGAATAGTAATTTCCCCCCTGGGTTATTATGATGTTAACAGATCTGAAAATGTTTAGCATTCTTGTTAGAGATATTAATATTAACATCACATTAACTACTATGTCAAGGACTTTAATTACATTTTAAATGTTACTCAATATTCCAAATTTTTTTATTCAATAAATATTTATTGAGCTTCTACTGTGTGTCAGGTATGATATTAGTGCTGGGGATACAATGGTGGACAAGACAAGTTCTCTTCTCTCATGAATTTCCCTGCAATGACAGTAACCCCTTAGGCACATGTGGTCTTTAATCATTACAGAATAATGTTCTATACACTAGAACAAAAATAAACAAATGGGACCTAATTAAAAGCTTTTTCAAAAAATAAACAAATAAAAATAAACAAATGGGACCTAATTAAAAGCTTTTTCACAGCAAGGGAAACCATAAACAAAACAAAAAGACAACCTACAGAACGGGAGAAAATATTTGCAAATAATGTGACTGACAGGGGATTAATCTCCAAAACATACAAACAGCTCACATAGCTCAATATATATATATATATAAAAAAAAAACCAAACAACCCAATCAAAAAATGGGCAGAAGATCTAAATAGACATTTCTCCAAAGAAGACATATAGATGGCCAAAAGACACATGAAAAGATGCTCAACATCGCTGATTATTAGAAAAATGCACATCAAAACAGCAATGAGGTCCCACCTCACACAAGTCAGAATAGCCAACATCAAAAAGTCTACAAACAATAAATGCTGGAGTGGATGTGGAGGAAAAGGAATCCTCCTACACTGTTGGTGGGAATATAAATTGGTGCAGCCACTGTGGAGAACAGTATGGTGGTCCCTTAAAAAACTAAAAGTAGAACTACAATATGATCCTACAATCCCACTCATGGGCATATATCCAGAGGAAAACATAGTTGAAAAAGATACATGCATCTCAATATTCATAGCAGCACTATTACAGTAGCGAAGTAACCTAAATGTCCAGCGACAGAAGAATAGATGAAGATGTAGTACATGTATACAATGGAATATTACTCAGCTGTCAAAAAGAATGAAATAATGCCATTTGCAGCAACATGGATGGACCTAGAGATTATCATATTAAGTGAAGTTAGCCAGACAGAGAAAGACAAATGTCATTTGTTATTGCTTATATGTGGAATCTAAAAAAATGATACAAATGAACTTATTTACAAAACAGAAATAGACTCACAGACACAGAAAACAGATTTATGATTACCAAAGGGGAAAGGTAGGGGGGATAAATTAGAAGTTTGGGATTAAAAGATACACACTACTATATATAAAATAGATAACCAACAAGGACCTACTGTATAGCACAGGGAACTATACTCAATACCCTGTAATAACATATAATGATAGAGAATCGAAAAAAAGAATATATATTCTTTTTATATATATATATTTATTCTTTTTTATTTATGTTTAGCTGAATCACTTTGCCGTAAGCCTGAAACTAACACATTGTAAATCAACTATATTGCAATAAAATTTTAAAAAAATGTTTTTTAATTAAAAATTTAAAAATAAATTAAAAAAAGAATAAAGTTATAAGAGCTTAATGTATTCAATAATTAGGCAAATGATTATTAACAGGCAGGCAGTATACTGAGGACACAGCATGAATGGAATGAACAGAGTCCCTGCCCTCAGCAAGCAGACTGCCCATTAGTAGAGACAGACAGGGGAATGGACTCTTAGAAGACAATGTTGTGTCACTTGAGGAAGCAGCTGGGGTGTGGGGGAAACATGAGAGGCCCCCAACCATGCCTTTAAGACTCAGCAAAGGTTTCCCAGAAACAGAAAGGTCCAAGCTGAGACCCCATCCCCCAATATACAGGGATTAGTCAGAGCTCTGGGTACAGAGCAGCTTGTGTAAAGGATCTGGAAGGCTTCCTCCAGAACGAAATTGGGAAGTCACAAAATGAGGAGAAAACAAGATCATTGAAAGAAATGCAACATGACCAGCACAGAGAATGTTCGGGGAGGGTGCTAGGAGTGGCTGGCGAGGCAGGAGAAGCTGAGACATCACCACTTTGCATGCGATTCTGAAGCACTGGACTCGATTATATGGTGTAATGGGAAACAACTTATGCATTTTAAACACGGAAGAGACATGTTTAGGAACAGGTCTGTGTAAGGAATATACTTACATTCTCACTCCATCTCTGAAAGCTTTGTAACCCCAAAGTATGGTTTTTATGTATGGTTTAATTTGGCATGGGACTCGGGCTCAGATGTTTCAACTTATCTGAAGTCAAATGTCAATTTAAAGTTACTGTTTACAGAGTAAACTGCCTTTTTAGTTGGGATGTTTTTCCTTGCTGCCGTGCCCTAGGAAGCACCATAATCTCGGGTCTCTATTTAGACGTTCCGTAGTGGATGCCCTCCTAGTTTAGAATGTGAGCACAGAGGTTCAAGTGATCCCACAAAAGGCAAATGCTTGGAATGTTTGCTCCTGTCACAAAATGTATTCCAGAGATGTGCAATTTCTGTCCACAAATGTTCCTTATTTTCTTCTGTTAATATCTGCATGAGATCCTCACCTAAATACTGTGGACTAAAGTATTGCTTGCTGTATCACTAAACAAAGGATGTTGCAGCCATCAAGCCATCACATTACAGCCGCCCTGCGGTGAACCCTGAGGGAACTCAGGGTGGAGGCAGGATGCCCCCCCATCTAGCAGTCAGCTGCTGCAGCCACCCCACCGGTGCACCCTGAGGAGACTCAGGGTGAGAAAGCACAGGATACTGGCCCCAGATAGCTGAGATGCAGATCAAAGGAATGATTTCAGAGAGCCCAGACTCTTGCATCTTCCCATATATAGAAAAGCACTAAATTCCTTAATTGAGATACATGGTTTTTCTTTATTAACAGTAATCTTTTGATATTCTGACTACCTGGTCTTTTGTTGCAAAAATTCCTATATATCCAGGCTCCCCCCTTGTCTCTTCCGAGCAGTCTCTCAGAATTATCTGAGATGCTGCGTCCTAGGCTTAAGTCCTCAGATTTGTCTACTGAATAAAACATAACTTTCAACTTCTAGGTTGTGCTTTTTTTTCAGTTGACAATACTAACATGTCTGTAACAGGGCTGGTCCCCATTTTAACAGAGAAGGTGGGCCCTAGATTCAGTGTGTCTGCAGGCGACCACTGAGGGAGAAGGGCAGCACGGGAAGCCTTCCAGAACCTGAACCCTGAACTGGAAAAATTGGGAAGTTGCAAAATGAGGAAATCTGGTCATTAAAGTTTCGTTTATCACAAGGGAGTTAGAAGCCTTTGTCTGTTCCACTTGTGTCCTAGGGATTCAGCTCTCCTATGGGTCTCTTGCTTAAGGTGATTTGTAGCAGTGCCTCTGTGGTAAAAGAAAGTTTCTGGTTTTCCTGA
Source organism: Orcinus orca (assembly GCF_937001465.1). Lineage (NCBI taxonomy): Eukaryota > Metazoa > Chordata > Mammalia > Artiodactyla > Delphinidae > Orcinus > Orcinus orca. The sequence continues at coordinate 72,554,431 of NC_064570.1, forward strand.
GATTCGAGATATATTTCTAGGCTCATCTACAATAAAGTCTTGTCTTGAGAGTACCTGATGGATCACTGGACTTGCAGTATGTGGTTCTGGTGTGGAATGATGTTTTCATCTTCAGTGGTGTTTATACTTGCCTTCATAAGAAATCTTTTCTCGGCAGAAAAACGTACCACATGTAAACCAAGATTGTACTAATGTGCCCTCCCCTGGTTCCTTTTTCCTTTTCACAATGACCTAAAGAATGCTTCTCCTGGGTGCCACGCAGGGAGGCTCGGAGCTGACTCCAGGATCTGACTTGGAGGTGCTTTAAAACAACAACAGTCCAGCTCATGGTCTTAAAGAACAAACATAAGTTTCTCAAGGATTATATTGCTGACCTAATACAGACAATGGAAACTTTTAAAAACTGAAGCTTGAATTACACAACAGATGACAAAAAGAGACACATAAAGAAAAAGCTGCTGTAATCTCTAGCTACATGTCCAAGGCTGAGAATATACCTGTGCATTAAGTATTTAGTTTCCAAAACATACTTTTTCTTTTAAATTCCGTCTCATCTTCAGAAATGTTAGATTTTAAAATTAATTAATAAATGGATATATATACATATATATTTTTTTTTTCCTGTGTGAATACTCTGAGCCTAGCACAGTCATTAGTATAGCCCTTGATTGACACTTGTCTTTAATCTAGTGAATTCCCCTAAGGAGCTTATGCTTTGGAAGGATTACAAGTTATACATACACACTATCCCTGGAAAATAACTACTAAGCCATAGCTGAACTATACAAAGACATGGACTCCCTGCTAAATATCAGGATGATTTGCAAAGGAAATTAATGTTTAAATGGTAACTACAGATTCTCTCCACTAATAGTATGACTAGGTTATTTCTATGTGCACAGAATGCCCTCTGATTTTGGCAAAGAAGCATAGATTTTCGGAGTTTGCACAATAATTAAAGATGTATTTAAATCTATATACACCTCATGGATGGCTGTAAATCCATCTTTGTGGATTCTAACCAGTGATGTGCTGGTAAATGTAAAACAACTTGGTCTCCAAGAAAGGAAGAAAGAGAGAGAGAGAGAGAGAGGGAGAGAGAGAAAGAAGGAAGAGGGGGAGGGAGGCAGGGAAGGAAGGAAGGAACAAAGGGAGGAAGAGAGGAAGGAAGGGAGGAAAGAAAAGAATAAAAGAAATGAAGAAAGAAAGAGAATGAAAGAGAAGAACTAAAGAGAAGAGAATGAGAAAGCCCTGATTTTCAGTTTGCTGATTCCCATGGTATAAACGCTCCCATTACGGCCTGTTTCAAACTGCTGACGAGACTTCACTGCATGCAGAGTTGGGAAAGAGATGTACATCATCGGCTCTTACAATAGTACACTCTAGCTCAGGATACCACTGGCTACAACAATTTCTCATACCTCTAAGTCCAGCTGTGTAGCTCAGTGCTACAGGCCTGGGTTTGTAGCCATAAATATATTTGAGATAATTTTAGAAAGTCTCTCTCTCTCCCTCTCTCTCACAGCTACAGATTTAACTTTTTTTAAAAAATTTTGATCATGGTAAAATACAAATAATATAAAACTTACCATCTTATTCATTTTTTTTGCTTTTGAATTTTATCTTATTTATGTTTTTATACAGCAGGTTCTTATTAGTCATCCATTTTATCCCCATCAGTGTATACATGTCAATCCCAATTGCCCAATTCATTCCACCACCACCACCACCACCCTCCCCCGGCGCTTTCCCCCCTTGGTGTCCATAAGTTTGTTCTCTACATCTGTGTCTCAATTTCTGCCCTGCAAACGGGTTCATCTGTACCATTTTTCTACGTTCCACATATATGCATTAATATATTTGTTTTTCTCTTTCTGACTTACTTCACTCTGTATGACAGTCTCTAGATTCATCCACGTCTCAACAAATGACACAATTTCATCCCTTTTTATGGCTGAATAATGTTCCATTGTATGTATGTACCACATCTTCTTTATCCATTCATCGGTCGATGGGCATTTAGGTTGCTTCCATGACCTGGCCATTGTAAATAGTTCTGCAATGAACACTGGGGTGCATGTGTCTTTTTGAATTATGGTTTTCTCTGGGTATGTGCCCAGTAGTGGGATTGCTGGGTCATATGGTAACTCGAGTTTTAGTTTTTTAAGGAACCTCCATACTGTTCTCCATAGTGGCTGTATCAATTTACATTCCCACCAACAATGCAAGAGGGTTCCCTTTTCTCCACACCCTCTCCAGCATTTGTTGTTTGTAGATTTTCTATGATGCCCATTCTAGCTGGTGTGAGGTGATACCTCATGGTAGTTTTGATTTGCATTTCTCTAATGATTAGTGATGTTGAGCAGCTTTTCATGTGCTTCTTGGCCATCTGTATGTCTTCTTTGGAGAAATGTCTATTTAGGGCTTCTGCCCATTTTTGGATTGGGTTGTTTGTTTTTTTAATATTGAGCTGCATGAGCTGTTTATATATTTTAGAGATTAATCCTTTGTCCGTTGATTCGTTTGCAAATATTTTTTCCCATTCTGAGGGTTGTCTTTTCGTCTTGTTTGTAGTTTCCTTTGCTTTGCAAAAGCTTTTAAGTTTCAGTAGGTCCCATTTGTTTATTTTTGTTTTTATTTCCATTACTCTAGGAGGTGGATCAAAAAAGATTTTGCTGTGATTTATGTCAAAGAGTGTTCTTCCTATGTTTTCCTCTAAGAGTTTTATAGTGTCTGGTCTTACATTTAGGTCTCTAATCCATTTTGAGTTTATTTTTGGGTATGGTGTTAGGGAGCGTTCTAATTTCATTCTTTTACATGTAGCTGTCCAGTTTTCCCAGCACCACTTAGTGAAGAGGCTGTCTTTTCTCCATTGTATATGCTTGCCTCCTTTGTTATAGATAAGTTGACCATATGTGTGTAGGCTTATCTCTGGGCTTTCTATCCTGTTCCATTGACCTATATCTCTCTTTTTGTGCCAGTACCATATTGTCCTGATGCCTGTAGCTTTGTAGTATAGTCTGAAGCCAGGGAGTCTGATTCCTCCAGCTCCATTTTTTTCCCTCAAGACTGCTTTGGCTATTCAGGGTCTTTTGTGTCTCCATACAAATTTTAGAATTTTTCTTCTAGTTCTGTAAAAAATGCCATTGATAATTTGATAGGGATTGCATTGAATCTGTAGATTGCTTTGGGAAGTATAGTCATTTTCAAAGTATTGATTCTTCCAGTCCAAAAACATGGTATATCTCCCCATCTGTCTGTATCATCTTTAATTTCTTTCTTCAGTGTCTTACAGTTTTCTGCATACAGGTGTTTTGTCTCTCTAGGTAGGTTTATTCCTAGGTATTTTATTCTTTTTGTTGCAATGGTAGATGAGAGTGTTTCCTTAATTTCTCTTTCAGATTTTTCATCATTAGTGTATAGGAATGCAAGAGATTTCTGTGCATCAATTTTGTATCCTGCAACTTTACCAAATTCATTGATTAGCTCTAGTAGTTTTCTGGTGGCATCTTTAGGATTCTCTATGTATAGTATCATCTTATCTGCAAACAGTGACAGTTTTAATTCTTCTTTTCCAATTTGTTTTCCTTTTATTTCTCTTTCTTCTCTGATTACCATGGCTAGGACTTCCAAAACTATGTTGAGTAATACTGGTGAGAGTGGACATCCTTGTTTGTTCCTGATCTTAGAGGAAAGGGTTTCAGTTTTTCACCATTGAGAATGATGTTTGCTGTGGGTTTGCTGTATATGGCCTTTATTATGTTGAGGTAGGTTCCCTCTCCACTTTCTGGAGAGTTTTTATCATAAATGGGTATTGAATTTTGTCAAAAGCTTTTTCTGCATCTATTGAGATGATCATATGGTTTTTATTCTTCAACTTGTTAATATGGTGTATCACATTGATTGATTTGCATATACTGAAGATTCCTTGCATCCCTGGGATAAATCTCACTTGATCATGGTGTATGATCCCTCTATTGTGTTGTTGGATTCTGTTTGCTAGTATTTTGTTGAGAATTTTTGCATCTATATTCATGAGTGATATAGGTCTGTAATTTTCTTTTTTTGTAGTATGCTTGTCTGGTTTTGGTATCAGGGTGATGGTGGCCTCATAGAATGAGTTTGGGAGTGTTCCTTCCTCTGCAACTTTTTGGAAGAGTTTGAGAAGGATGGGTGTTAGCTCTTCTCTAAATGTTTGATAGAATTCACCTGTGAAGCCATCTGGTCCTGGACTTTTGTTTGTTCGAAGATTTTTAATCACAGTTCAATTTTATTATTTGTGGTTGGTCTGTTCATATTTTCTATTTCTTCCTGGTTCATTCTTGGAAGGTTATACCTTTCTAAGAATGTGTCCATTTCTTCCAGGCTGTACACTTTATTGGCATAGAGTTGCTTGTAGTATTCTCTTAGGATGCTTTGTATTTCTGCAGTGTCCATTTTAACTTCTCCTTTTTCATTTCTAATTTTACTGATTTGAGCCTTCTCCCTCTTTTTCTTGATGAGTCTGTCTAATGGTTTATCAATTTTGTTTATCCTCTCAAAGAACCAGCTTTTAGTTTTATTGATCTTTGCTATTGTTTTCTTTGTTTCTATTTCATTTGTTTCTTCTCTGACCTTTATGATTTCTTTCCTTCTACTAACTGTGGGTTTTGTTTGTTCTTCTTTCTCTAGTTCCTTTAGGTGTAAGGTTAGATTGTTTGAGATTTTTCTTGTTTCTTGAGGTAGGCTTGTATTGCTATAAACTTCCCTCTTAGAACTGCTTTTGCTGCATCCCATAGGTTTTGGATCATTGTGTTTTCACTGTTATTTGTCTCTAGGTATTTTCTGATTTCCTCTTTGATTTCTGCAGTGATCTCTTGGTTATTTAGTAACGTATTGTTTAGCCTCCATGTGTTAGTGTTTTCTACGTTTCTTCCCCCTGCAACTGATTTCTAATCTCATAGCATTGTGGTCAGAAAAGATGCTTGATATGATTTCAATTTTCTTAAATTTATTGAGGCTTGATTTGTGACCCAAGATATGATCTATCCTGGAGAACGTTCCGTGGGCACTTGAGAAGAAAGTGTAATCTGCTGTTTTTGGATGGAATGTCCTATAAATATCAATTAAATCTATCTGGTCTATTGTGTCATGTAAAGCTTGTGTTTCCTTAGTAATTTTCTCTTTGGATGATCTGTCCATTGGTGTAAGTGAGGTGGTAAAGTCCCCCACTATTATTATGTTACTATTGATTTCCTCTTTTATAGCTGTTAGCAGTTGCCTTATGTATTGAGGTGCTCCTATGTTGGGAGCATGTATATTTAGAATTGTTATATCTTCTTCTTGGATTGATCCCTTGATCATTATGTAGTGTCCTTCCTTGTCTCTTGGAACATTCTTTATTTTAAAGTCTATTTTATCTGATATGAGTATTGCTACTCCAGCTTTCTTTTGATTTCCATTTGCATGGAATATCTTCTTCCATCCCCCCACATTCAGGCTGTATGTGTCCCTAGGTCTGAAGTGGGTCTCTTATAGACAGCATATATATGGGTCTTGTTTTTGTATCCATTCAGCAAGCCTGTGTCTTTTGGTTGGAGCGTTTAATCCATTCACGTTTAAGGTTAATTATTGATATGTATGTTCCTATTACCATTTTCTTAATTGTTTTGGGTTTGTTTTTGTAGGTTCTTTTCTTCTCTTGTGTTTCCCACGTAGAGAAGTTCCTGTATCATTTGTTGTAGAGCTGGTTTGGTGGTGCTGAATTCTCTTAGCTTTTGCTTGTCTGTAAAGCCTTTGATTTCTCCATTGAATCTGAATGAGATCCTTGCTGGGTAGAGTAATCTTGGTTGTAGGTTCTTCCCTTTCATCACTTTAAATATGTCATGCCACTCCCTTCTGGCTTGTAGAGCTTCTGCTGAGACATCAGCTGAACCTTATGGGAGTTCCCTTGTATATTATTTGTTGTTTTTCCCTTGCTGCTTTCAATAACTCTTCTTTGTCTTTAAATTTTGCCAATTTGATTACTATGTGTCTTGGTGTGTTTCTCCTTGGGTTTATCCTGTATGGGACGCTCTGCACTTCCTGGACTTGGGTCGCTATATCCTTTCCCATGTTAGGGAAGTTTTCGACTATAATCTCTTCAAATATTTTCTCGGTCCCTTTCTCTCTCTCTTCTCCTTCTGGGACCCCTATAATGCAAATATTGGTACATTTAATGTTGTCCCAGAGGTCTCTTAGGCTGTCTTCATTTCTTTTCATTCTTTTTTCTTTATTCTGTTCCGCAGCAGTGAATTACACCATTCTGCCTTCCAGGTCACTTATCTGTTCTTCTGCCTCAGTTATTCTACTGATCCTTCTAGTGTATTTTTCATTTCAATTATTGTATTGTTTATCTCTGTTTGTTCTTTAATTCCTCTAGGTCTTTGTTAAACATTTCTTGCATCTTCTCGATCTTTGCCTCCATTCTTTTTCCGCAGTCCTGGATTATCTTCACTATCATTATTCTGAATTCTTTTTCTGGAAGGTTGCCTATCTCCACTTCATTTAGTTGTTTTTCTGGGGTTTTATCTTGTTCCTTCATCTGGTACATAGCTCTCTGCCTTTTCATTTTGGGTATCTTCCTGTGAATGTGTTTTTTCTTCCACAGGCTGCAGGATTGTAGTTCTTCTTGCTTCTGCTGTCTGCCCTCTGGTGGATGAGGCTATTTAAGAGGCTTGAGCAAGTTTCCTGATGGGAGGGACTGGTGGTGTAGAGCTGGCTTTTGCTCTGGTGGGCAGAGTTCAGGAAAACTTCAATCCACTTGTCTGCTGATGGGTGTGGCTGGGTTCCCTCCCTGTTGGTTGTTTGGCCTGAGATGACCCAACACTGGAGCCCACTGGGGCTCTTTGGTGGGGCTAATGGCTGACTCTGGGAGGGCTCACGCTAAGGAATAGTTCCCAGAATTTCTGATGCCAGTGTCCTTGTCCTCATAGTGAGACAGAGCCACCCCCCGCCTCTGCAGGAGACCCTCCAACACTAGCAGGTAGTTCTGGTTCAGTCTCCTATGGGGTCACTGCTCCTTCCCCTAGGTCCCGATGCGCACACTACTTTGTGTGTGCCCTCCAAGAGTGGGGTCTCTGTTTCCCCCAGCCCTGTCAAAGTCCTGCAATCACATTCCACTAGTCTTCAAAGTCTGATTCTCTAGGAATTCCTCCTCCCGTTGCCGGGCCCCCAGGTTGGGAAGCCTGATGTGGGGCTCAGAACCTTCACTCCAGTGGATGGACTTCTGTGGTATAAGTGTTCTCCAGTTTGTGAGTCACCCACCCAGCAGTTATGGGATTTGATTTTATTGTGATTGCACCCCTTCTACCATCTCATTGTGGCTTCTCCTTTGTCTTTGGATGTGGGGTATCTTTTTTTGGTGAGTTCCAGTGTCTTACTGTTGATGGTTGTTCAGCAGTTAGTTGTGATTCCAGTGCTCTCGCAAGAGGGAGTTAGATCACCTCCTTCTGCTCTGCCATCTTGAACCAATCTCCCAGACTTCAAGTTAAATTAATACTATATAATGCATTCAAGGACAGGACATTCTATTAGGTTTTATGGAAAATAAAAAAAGCTAAAGATTACGCTTGCCATTAAAGAATTTACAGACTGGTTTGTGATACTGAACATAAATCCTTGACATCATAAACCACAAAAATTGAAATAACAGTGTAACTAATAGTTTACAAAAATACAGATAGATAGCAGATAGTCATAAGGAATTAACTATCAAATGATATATGCAGTCAATAATTATGTGATGAGAAAAGAGTGAGAAAATTCTTACAGAAGGTTTTATGAGGAGGTATATCAGAGAGCCTTCATGTGTGAGTGGCACTTGGAAGAGCGGCATCCTCCAAGAAGGATGGAGATGAGGCAGAAGACACCTTAGCATACAATGAGTTAACAGCTAGGCAGGAGCAGACATTTGTATAGATATATTTTCATAACAATGGCTGACAGTTGCCTGGCAGTTACTCTGTGTCAGACATTGCACAGTTATGTAGATCAGCTCATTTGATCTTCACAGAAACACTATGAGTCAGGTTTTTTGGAGTATTAAGTGAACCGTACACATTTCATAAGCAAGAATATGAAGGCTTATAGACATTATATAAGTGACCGAGGTCTCTCTGTCTGTAGATGGTGGAGCTGGGCCTGGAATTCAGGTCTGTCTGGTCCCAAAGCCCATGACCTTAAGCACACTGCTAAACTGGGAATCAAATCTAGACATGTAATTCTAGGATAAAGTTATAAAAAATGAATATAGAGAATAAGGAGTTTGAATGTCCTGCAAGGTAATATTATATAGAAAACCAATAACCAAACCCTTGAAAACTTGACCAAAAGTGAAATGTCTAAATATCTTTTCATTTCCTCCTTTGATTTCTTTTTCTTTTGATTTTGGAGTCCATTTATGACTAACTGGGATGTAATGTGTACAGAGGCTGTAAATTACAAAAGTTTGAGATCATGCCTTATGAGTTGCGTGAGTCTGTAGTCAACTTTCAAAACTTGGTGTTACTTCAACAGATGAATGGATAAATAAGATGTGGTATATATACACAATGGAATATTACTCAGCCATAAAAAAGAATGAAATAATGGCATTTGCGGTAACATGGATGGAGTTAGAGATTACCATAAAAAGTGAAGTAAGTCAGAAAGAGAAGGAAAATTATGTGGTACTACTTACATGTGGAATCTAAAATATGATACAAATGAACTTATTTACGAAACAGAAACAGACTCACAGACATAGAAAACAAACTTATGGTTACCAAAGGGGAAAGGGGGAGAGAGATAAATTAGGAGCTTGGGACTAACATACACACACTACTATATGTAAAATAGATAACCAACAAGGACCTACAGTATAGCACAGAGAACTACACTCAATATTTTGCAATAACCTGTAAGGGAAAAGACTCTGAAAAAGAATATATATGTGTATATATAAATATATATATATGTATAATTTGAAAAAGAATATATGTATATATATATATATACATATATGTATATATACACATATATGTATGACTGAATCACTCTGCTGTACACCACAAACTAACACAACATTGTAAATCAACTATATTTCAATTAAAAAAAAACTTGATGATACTGAACCAGAATACACATAAAGACAAGGCTTCATAAAGACAAGGAAGTCTATGGCTTCTTCAAAATTTCTCTTGAATTGTGTTTACATAATGTTAGTAAAACAAGTTGACACAAATTGTCAAAGAACCATGTGTTCCTTTCATCTGCATCATACATATTGACAACAATTGAGCATTAATTCCTAATTGTGTTGAAAAGTTATTTTCCATTGCACAGAGAACTTTAGACTGTCCATCAGCTTTGTGAAAACTTTTTTTTTGTTCCCCCTAGTTATGAAGCTTTTGATACACAGAAGTCTAGAGAAGAAGAAAAATACATTTTTTGGATAAAAAACATATTCTGGCCCTTGCTCATTTCTCCTGGACAGTAAAGAAGAGAAGCTATTCGATTTTTTGTGAGATTGTTCTGGAAATGAAAGACTGCTTATTTGTTTAAGTAAAGAAAGTGCATGTTGTTTAAAGGTTACTATTTAGTATTCAAACCATTAAACATATTGCCAAATAATCTTATATAAGGTAATTATAGTGCCTATGAATACCTTTAAAATGCAGAGAAAAATTTTTTTCTCTCTCTGAAAGATAATTAAAAAAGTAAAACTGCTTTGTAATTTACGGATAATGAAATTGGGCAGTATATATGTGTTTTTGTTTTTAATTTTTTTATTGAAGTATAGTTGATTTACAATGTTTCAGGTGTATAGCAAAGTGATTCAGTTATAGCTCACCTCCTCTCATGAGCACACCAAGATCACCACTATCTGTAGAACAACCATCGATGAAAAGGACTGGAACCTACCAGAAAAGATCTTCTACAATAAAGACATAAAAAAGGAACTACAATGAGACAGGCGGGAGGGGCGAACTCGTGATATAATCTAATCAAGTCCTATAGCCCCCAGGTGGGCAACCCAGAAACTGGAGAATAATTATATTGCAGAGGTTCTCCCACAGGAGTGAGAGTTCTGAGCCCCACGTCAGGCTCCCTAGCCCAGGGGTCTGGGATGGAGAGGATGAGCCCCCAGAGCCTTTGGCTTTGAAGGCCAGCAGGGCTTAACTGCAGGAACCCCACAGGACTGAGGGAAACAGAGATTTCACTCTTAAAGGCCCACACGAAATCTCAGGCAAAAGCAGTAATATGATAGGAGCCCGGGCTAGACCTACCTGCTGGTCTTGGAGGGTCTCCTGGAGAGGCAGGGGGTGGCCTGCAGCTCATCCTGGGGTCATAGACACTGGTGTCAGACATACTGGGGAACATTCAACCTCATGAACACTCCTGAAGGCTGCCATCTTGGTTATTAGCACCAATACCTGGCCCCATCCAAGAGTCTGCAGGCACCAGTGCTGGGATGTCTCAGGCCAAACAACTAAGTGGGTGGAGACACGGCCCTACCCATCAGCACACAGGCTGCCTAAAGAGCCCACATCCACCTCTAGACAGGCCCTTAGACATGACCCAGTCCACCAGAGGGCCAAGACCCAGCTGCACCCACCAGTGGGCAGGCTCTGGGCCCTCCCGCTAGGAAGCCTGCACAAGTCTTTAGACCAGCCTCCCTCACCAGGGGGCAGACACCAGAAGCAAGAAAACCACAATCCAGCTATGCAGGCCAGACCCTACCCTGGGACCATCTGGGTCCTGGCCCTGCTCACTAGCAGGCCAATGTAACCTGTGGGACACCCGGACCCCATACCCAACTGTGTCAGGAACTCCTCCCCACCACCCCCTGCAAGATCTGAAGTGAGCTCTGGGATCCCTGGGCCTCATAGCCAGACTCCAGGAAACAGCTCTGTCTGCCAGTAGTCCAGCACTAACCCCAGGATCTGGCCTCACCGGCCAGCGGGTGCGCAACAGGCCCAGAATCTTCAGAACCCTAACTCCGCCCACCAGTGAGCCAGCACTAGCCCTGGGGCCCCCTAGGGTCCCTCATCCAGCCACCTGTGACCAGGCCCCACTCAACAGCAGCCAGCAGCCTCCGCTCAAGGCAGGGTCTGGCAACCAACCAGACTGGGGGCCGACCAAGCCTACCAGACCACCTACATAGACACCACAACGGAAGGACCCATGCAGCCCTCTTAGGAGGAACCCCCAGAACATACTGCTTGGGTGATGAGAGAGGAATGCACTGCTGGGACACACAGGACACCTCCTACAGAGGCCACTTCTCCAAGTTCGAGAAGCATAATTAACCTACCACAGACATAAATATACAGATGTTTTGGTTTTTAAATAAATCCTCTAAGATTCTAAAACCACTCTTGTTAGTTTATGATCATCTTCATTAGGTTCTTCTTTCCTTTTCTCTGTACAGCATGGATGATGAAAAGGAATTCGCATTTTGCAATGAGCGCACAGACCAAATATTACAAAAGTTTGAGATAATGCCTTGTAAGTACAACAACTTTGGGTTGGAAGAACCATTAAAAACAAACAACACAGGGGACTTCCCTGGCAGTCCAGTGGTTAAGATTCTACACTCCCAATGCAGGGGGAACAGGTTCATTCCCTGGTCAGGGAACTAAGATCTCGCATGCTTCTTGGCCAAAAAACCAAAACATAAAACGGAAGCAATACTGTAACAAATTCAATAAAGACTTAGAAAAAATTGGTCCACATCAAAGAAAAAAATCTTACAAACAAAAAGAAAAGAAAAAAAGAAAAGCATTACTGGTTACTAAAAAAGACTTGAATTGCATAAAATATATCCTTTGGGTCAGTAGTTTTAAAGCTTTCTTATATATGTCATGGGCCCATTTGAGATTTGGATGGAAGATATCTTCATATAGGTACACAAGTTTTCACACAATTTTACAGGATATGTTAACTCTGAAATCCATCTATGGAACTTGTAGGGTCCAATCAGAATATGTTTACATGACACACCATTTTATAGCTAATTGATGTTTATTATTTTAATATCTAATAACTATATTTAATTTCTAATTTATACCAAAATAATTCAACCAGACTTCATATCAGTATTTCAAATAAGTTTTTCTCTTTGTTTCAATCTAGGTTCTTGAAACACTTCATTAAGAATATTTTTAGGGCTTCCCTGGTGGGGCAGTGGTTGAGAGTCCTCCTGCCGATGCAGGGGACGCGGGTTCGTGCTCCGGTCCGGGAAGATCCCACATGCCGCGGAGCGGCTGGGCCCGTGCGCCATGGCCACTGAGCCTGCGCGTCCGGAGCCTGTGCTCTGCAACTGGAGAGGCCACAGCAGTGAGAGGCCCGCGTACCGCAAAAAAAAAAAAGAAAAAAAAAAAAAAGAATATTTTTAAAATGTTTTCTACAGGATGAAAGTGTTTATAGAAACATGATTTCTTCATGGCTATTATCCCATAATTCATATTGACTGATTCTAGGATTATTTGAAACTTAATTTTGAGCTATCTAAAATTTTATAATAGTTTCTCATTCATGGGAAAGAAATAACTTTTATTTTAATGTGTTTGGTCATCACAGTTTATGACGTTTCTGGTCAGCTTTCCACCGGATCCTGGAAGAATGATGTGGGGCTGACATTTTACAGAGTGTAGGACAGAAGGGAGACAAGAAAACCTTCAGAGTGGTATCCAGGCATTAAGGTTTAAAAAGCTGAACAATTAAAGGATTTTCTCAAAATGGATGTCTTAATCATAAAAGCCAACAGCTACAAGCTCTAGGGCTTAAATCAAGCAAACAAAATCTCTTTTGATTATACTTGGCAGCCAGATTAGCTTTAGTAAAACAGTGTTACAACTGCAGCTCCTTTGGATTTACTTTTATTCGCGTACTTTCTAGTGACTAGAACAAGTGTGGCTTTGATAGGTGCTACTCAATGTTCACTGTATGCACCAAGGGTCCTGGCATGTGAATTCATCCTGTGTTCTGCCACCTAGTGTATGCACTTCCCCATTCAATCATCTGTAGGGACACCTGAAACTAATATAACATTGTCAATCAACTATACTTTAGTTAAAAAAAGAAAAAAAGATTTGAAAAGACACTTAAAAACAGAGATAAACAAATGACAACTAAGTACATCAAAAATACATAACTACATTAGTCCACAGGAAAATGCAAATTTAAACCACATTAAGAGACCACTACAAATCCATTAGAACAGCTAAAGGTAAGTAAACTAGAGCAAGTGGAAATCTCAAACAATGCTGGTGGGCCAGTAAAATGGTGCAACGACTTTGTAAAGCAGTTTGGCAGACTCTTATAAAGTTAAACATGTATCTGTTATAAGACCCAACAATCCCAAGAGTGAGTAAATTATTTGTCTATCCTACAAGAACAGCCATAGCAGATTTATCCCTAATAGCCAAAAAAAAAAAAAAAAAAAAAGCAGCTAACAACTCAACTATCCATCAATAAGTGAATGGATAAGCAAATTGTGATACAACTAGTCAATGGACTACCACTGAACCTTAAAGAGAAAGAGATTATTTTATTCTTGTTATATGCAATGTCATGGATAAATTTCAAAAACATTTTACTGAGAAAAGGAGACACTCCATTTATAGAGAATTCTAAAACAAACAAAACGAATCTACGATGACAGAAAACTGATCAGTGTTTGCCCAGGGTGGTGGCTGGTAGGGGTGATCGCAAAGTGGCATGAGGGAACTTCTTTTGGGTGATGGAAATATTCTATATCTTAATTGTGGTTGTGGTTATATAGATGTATGTATTTGTCAGGACTCATTGAACTTTATACTTAGAATGGGTGCATTTTATTATATGTAAATCGTATCTCAATAAACGTGTGAAAAACATCTGTAGAGATAAGTAATTCATGGTTGTGTGTGTGTGTGTGTGTTTGACTCAGGCATGTGGACCAGGACCAGGAGATGACCTATTTGGGTATAGTCATCCCTTGTCCACCCTATTCAAACTCTTCTACCAAATCTCTCTCTTTTCCTTCTCCCCCTGCCCCACACGCTTGGGGTACCCACAGTTATAAGTGAGTCATTTGAATGAAGGCAGCGTCTAGCACGGCCTTTACCGGATGAGTCTCCCCAGGCTTTTTCTCTGAGTGTCACAATGCATCACTGCTCTCAGTGGTAAGAGATAACAGATTACAGTGCTACTGGCTTGCCACTTCCTTCCTGCTCAAGACAATGAGGACTGTCAAAGAAAAGACAGTTACTTGGGCAATTAGGTGGTTAGGCGTTGCTAACAATCTTTATTTTTTAGGCTAATGACTGTACTGGTAGGTTTGTGAAAGGGAATGAGTAACTGGGTCTCCCCAGCATTTTACACCAATGCAAGAGTATTTGAAGCTGTTGATAATTGTTCAGTTTCAAAGCTATGTATCTTCAGCTGTACATAATTAGTTGTGTGCTTTTTTTGAATTGACTCTCGCTCTACGTATTTCTTCCATGTGGCTTTCTCAGATATGTGTGCTCCAGGTCCATGTTTTAACAGGACAACAAGAACAATTTACCTTGAGACTGGCTTTGCTGATAGGTTACAGGGTAATTTAGTTGGTAGAGAAATGCACACACATAAAAAGCTTTCTTCAAGGAGATACAGTATGCCAATCTTACTTCTGTTATTAATCTGTTGGACGGCCTTGGGCAAAGCTCTTAAACATTCTGCTTCTGTTTTATTCTTTGTGAAGAAAATATTAGGAAGACGACCTGCAGGTGAAAAGAATGTTACAGAATGGTCCTAAAGCGCTCTGTAGACTACAGAAAAAGAGCAGTCACTGACTGTCGATGATGATGCTGGTTCCAGGGAATCCTTATGGTCAATTATCAGACAACCCCAGTAGTTCACTGGATCTTTCAAAGAATAAGCGTATAAGCGTATGCAGGTTAAATCAATCTCACACACAAAAAAACAAATCTTCCAAATCCTCTTAAAAACTTGGTATAAATAAAAGGCAGATTTAAAAAAATGTATTTACAGGGTACTACACCTAATTTATTCAAATCTTATTGGTCATGGGAATATGTGCTTGCCAGTGAGAAGACCATGGTTCAAATATATAATCTAATACAATTAAATATGTGGTATGGAGTTATAAACAGGTATCTTATTAAAATATACACTGGGATTTGTTGTTACGCTTTTTCAAAATTGGATTTTAAATGTGTTAACACTCAGCAATACTAAGGTGTGAAGGGCAAAGTTTTCCAAGTGGTACCTCCTCCACACTAGTATTTGTGCTCTGTGAGGCAAGCCGGGGGGAAATGTCTGTGTTTACAGAGTAGGATTCCGTCAGATGAAGGGAGCCATTAATTCTCGCCATCTTGGCTCTCCCAGTGAGGGTGTCTGTCGCTTCTGGGTGTCTGAGGTGTAAATTTGGGAACTCTTTAACCATAACCTCAGAGCTGATTTCTAAAGTAACTAGAATCCAAAACACAAGCCAGTTTTATAAATCAGAATCAACACCCTTGAATTGTTCCTGGAAGCCACACGGAAGGCCTCGGCCCTTCTGGAGCCCAGTGCGTGTCACCCTGTGCCCAGTTTCCTGCACAGCTGCAGCTCCAGCATAATCACCACATTCTCGCCAGTTCAAGTTTCCCTCTGAGAGCCTTGCATTGTTATTGAGAGTGGCCGCATGGAAGGCACTGAGCTGTAATCCAGCTGAGAGATTTGATGATAAGACATCACAGTGGTCCTTAGAAGCCAGCTGATTTCTCTGCAGCCAGATCAGGCCACCACTGAGGGCTCCATTCTCATGATTCTGGTCTCTTTCTGGAGAGGAGGAACATTCACATAGCCAATGGCACCCTCAAGTTCTCATTAGGTCAACCCTAACCCAAGTCAGCATGACTGGTTGATAAGGTCACTGACTGGGCTTTAGGGTAAAGGTCGGAAGAAGCAGGGCAACTCCTCCAGAGAGAAGGAGTTGTTTATTTTTAAATTCCTGGGGTTGTCATCCTGACAAATTTTTTTTGTGTGTGTGGCCATACCGCTCCACTTGGCATGTGGGATCTTAGTGCCCGGACCGAGGATCGAACCCGTGCTCCTCCAGTGGAAGCACGGAGTCTTAGCCACTGGACCACCAGGGAAGTCCCCCTACACATTTTTAGGGAAGGAAAAGGGCCACTAACAGAGTGACAGGCAGATAAATTAAAGAGCCTTGGGGGGGGGGCGGGGAGAAAAAAAGTGCCTTGGGCAAAAATAGTTTGAATATTTAGTGGTCTTTTTCCTGGATAATTAGGTACACCCTCTGTGTGTGTGTGTGTAAATGTGTGAACATAATAATCCAAGTAGCAAAATGGGTTAAGGGCACTGCACATTTATCTTCATCTCTTACATGAGAAAATAGGAGAGGAACACAAATGAAAGAGGTTTCAAGGAAGCCAGTTTGGCAGGGCCATATTCATGTTTAAGAACTGATTAACACAACATCCTGCTTTCAGTTTAGTCTGCAGTTACTTGGAAAACTTTCAAAATGAACAAGTGATATAAAATAAATACTTCGCTGCATGCTCTTCGCCACAGATTTCAAATTCACATGATAGGACAACCTAAAAAGCGTACTCATCCTTGACGGATTTCCCAATTTTATCTCGAATTCCAAATTTAGAGAAAGCATCATTAGTACCTAAGTTTTGTGGGCTGTTGGCATGGACGTCACTTGCCAAGTGTAATCAGTGAATTCATTAGCTGAATCACAAATACGTGGTATTAACCACGTTCTAAGATTCAAAAAGTGAAAGGAGATAAGGGACTTACTGTAAAGACTTTGTCATTCTCTTATGAAGTGAGAGCCAAAAAGGCACTTTTCTAGGAGAAAAAAAACCCCAAAACTTTGGAACTTAAACTTTTTGGCAGTATTTAGTCTTTTCCTGAATTCCTTCAATAGAGAAACTCTGTCACATGGCGCTTTCTGTATATTGTTATGTTGTTTCTCAGGCATTTGCACTCACCCTTAGCTCTCAACGAGCTTTACTCAATAATTAGGTCTTTGGGGATAGCCAGACAGGAGGAGCGATAAACATGAAGAAAATAGTGTTCACAAAATTACTGAAATAGTTTCACTTCTGACATGGCCAAACCCACATAAGATGAAGTCATTTGTGTGCTGCCTAGGACATGTATTTTCCATGACCCTTACCACTGACTCATTGTGTTTAGTCGTAAACATTCTTTGAACCTCAATGTCCCTACTTGTAAAATAGGGATGAAAGTACTGTTCACATGGACAATGTTATGAGGTGAAACTGGTTTGAAAGGACTTTGCTCTTGCAAGTAAAATCCACCTACTTACGTTCTTTACTAGTACAGTGTTTTATTATAAAGGAATTTGGACAAGCTAACTATCTCTAGAATGTTTTCAGAGCTTCTCTGGTGTGACATGCATAGTATATATTTTATTTGAGGAAAATTGTGAGTCTTTTAATATATGTCATAAAATTCTTCTCTTTGTGTCATGTTACAAAATGGATTCTTTTTTTTTTTTTTTGTGGTACGCGGGCCTCTCACTGTTGTGGCCTCTCCCGCTGCGGAGCACAGGCTCTGGACGTGCAGGCTCAGCGGCCATGGCTCACGGGCCCAGCTGCTCCGCGGCATGTGGGATCTTCCTGGACCGGGCGCGAACCCGTGTCCCCTGCATCAGCAGGCGAACTTTCAACCACTGCGCCACCAGGGAAGCCCACAAAATGGATTCTTTTTACTTTTGTGATTCTGCCATTTTCTGGTGAATAATTGCTATTTTAGTAATCCTCATGTTAAAACTACATCATTTAAATGGAAACTTCCACTTTGGCACACTGGCATTTAGACTTCTCTTTGCTCTGATTTTTTCCTTCCTCTATAGCCCTTCTTTCTCCCCTTTGATATACTTTATAATTGATTTATGGTTACACTAATTGTTTTTTGTATCTTTTCCCACCAGAATAAAATCTCTGAGTTCACAGATTTCTATTTTATTCAGTGATACGTCCTCAGTGTCTAAAACATCTCTAACACAGAGCATTTGTGAAATGATTCCACTGGGTAAGTGAAGTTTCTGTTTGGACTCCAGCTTCCACTCCATTTCCACAGCTTAGAGTTGAAATTTGACTCAGGCTTTTGAACTAATCTGGCCCTAAATCCAACCACCAACCCACAGTTCCTTCCTTCTTACCTTCCTTCCATCCATCAGCTATCAGCTTCTGGTCTGTCTAGGCTTTGCTCTTCCCATAGCCACCTGAAACTCGGTTTCGACCCTTTCTTCCAGCTATTAGTTGTGATTCTCTGACTTAATGCTGCCATAGTGTGGTGAATCATTACTCTGAAGAAGGATGGAGGTACACCAGTAAGTACAAGGTGGCTGCCAACATTTGACACGAGGAATACACGTGTGAACGCTGGAATTGATGGTTCCTGGGACAGTGCGTTACAAAAGGCCCTTCTGGCGTCTGACCATCTTTTAGCAAGAATAGCACGCACCCTGATTGATGTTATGTGGCCTTTTCAACTTTCAATTCATTTCAGATGTGGCTTAAAGTAACATGTCATCAGATTTCATTTGCCTGTTGGGTGATTCATTCATTGATCTCCCGAACAAACAGATGGTGGGTAGGGGAGAAGACAGGAGCAAAAGGGGGAAGGAAGAAATGAGAGAGGAAATAATTTTGACACTAGGATGTCTGTATTGTGATTATCTCTTAAAAACTAGAAATAACCATTTTGGTTCACCATGTGAAAATTCAAGCTAGTAAAACCATGAACTTGGGGTAATTTCTGTGGTTTAACTAAAGTATCAGGAGTTCTGTTGGCTGGTTGGTTGGTTGTTGCTTTCATTTAAGTGAAGATGATATTTCTAAATGAGAGAGAGATTAGAACATGAATAATACAATGAAGCTGATGATTCCTCAGTTGAAAATATTGAAAATTGGGGGTGAAAAAAGAATCACATCATGAATGATCTTTCTTTGTACCTATATTAGTCAGGCTGTAAAATTTATTACATGTTGTATAGAGAGCCAAAAATAGTGTGTGTGTTTTCTTCAGACCTCTTTGTGACTCATTCAACAAACATGACTCTCTTCCAAGTGCAAGGCCCTGTATCTAGTGCTACAGCAGAAACAGCAGGAGATGGTGGCAGAACAATGAGAGCTACCATTTCTATGAGCATGTAACGTGCCTGTTTCTTTCAGAAGTTATGTTTAAGTCTCACGAAACTCTTCAACATAATTATAATGTTCACTCTCCTTCCAAGTACAAAAACTGAAGATTAGAAAAGTTCAGTAATATTCCAAAATCAAACAGCCTATACGTGGCAGAACCGGTATTTAAACTAATGTTTTGATGGTGCCACACCCATGCTATTTTGAATAAGCCACCTTCAAGGTATTCACAACCTAGAAGAGATTTTCTCTCTCATTTGCTCAACTTCTTTCTCTCTCTCTCTCTCTCACAAACACACACTCGTCTAATATAAGAGAGAGAATGTGATATATATAAATATCTAAAAGAGAGACAAATACTCACTTTTGAGTACCTAGATTCTGAGGGCTCTCTTGGATGCCTGGACATCTGTCAGCACTTCACACTGTAGTCTACACATTCAATGACATGCATGTACTGACAACTGTCCATGCACTCTGACTGCACATGCTAAGTACTAGAGAAACACACATACCTCAGATCTAGTCCTGCCTTCAAGGAGCTCCTAGTTTTGTGTAAGAGTTGACATGTCAGAAAAGTGTTATAATATTGGCTAGTTTTCCAGTTCTTTTGAAAATGTACCAGGTAGGAAAACAAAATGCCACATGCAACAGAATACAGAAGGCACAGTTATTCATTAAAATGCTATAAACTTGGGCTGAAAGAAAAGTGGGGCTTAAGTAATGCAATGAGGCTTATGTGAGGAGAACTACTGACCATTTTCTTTTCCTCTTTCCCTCTTCCAAAACATTCCTTTTAGGCTCTATCTCCCTCATAAGGTTCATATTTTGCATCCCCTAATATATATATATATATATATATATATATATATATATATATATATTTCTCAGAGCTTAAAGATGGCATCTGAATGAAGGGTTACAGAGAAATAATTAAAGCTGCACAGAGTTCCTGGATCTTTGGAGAGAGGTCACTGCACGGTGACCCAAATCATGGATGGTGATTATACTACAATCAGGTGACTCAACACAGCAAACTATTGACCTTCATGTTCTAAATTTAGTTCTAGCTGGGGGAATGTTCAATACTCTGTCAAATACTAAGAACAATCATATTTCATTTAAAACAAAATTAACTCAAGATATCTTATGATTTCAGGGATGTTAAAATGTGAAAATACGTACATCTTAGAACTGATAAAATAGGGTATGTATTAGTCAAGGTTCTCCAGAGAAACAGAAAATCCAACAGGATATGTATACGTCATATATCTATATCAATATCTATTTATCTATCTATCTATCATCTATTGAGAGATTTTAAATTGGCTCATACAATTGTAGAGGCTTAGAAGGTCCAAAATCTGAGTAGGATGGCAGACTGCAGACCCAGGGAAGAGTTACAAGAGTTACAGTCCAAGTTCAAGGGTGGTCTTCTGGCAGAATCCCCTCTCCTTCCAGGGAGGTCAGTCTTTTTCCTAACTGGAAAAAGGTCAGCCTTCAACTGATTGAATGAGGCCCACCACCACCCACATTATGAAGCGCAATCTGCTTTACTCGAAGTCTACTGAATTCAATGTTAATTTCATCTAAAAATTACCTTCACAGAAACATCTAGGCTAATATATGGGCCCTGTAGCCTAGCCAAGATGGCACACAAAACTGACCATGGCAGAGGGACATTAGGAAGCGTGGGAAGATTCTGTTCATTGTGGGAAACCTTAGCACTAGAACTCACCCTGTCACAGTGTGCAGACACAGGCAGAGCAGCGCTTGGCTCCACCTCACTAGGCTTTTTTGTGGGTTGCGGTTTACCCTTTCTGACCCACCCCGTAGAGCACACCTCTGGTGAGCTGTGAATGGAAGAGGCTCTGTCCTTTTCTCCACATTACTAATGTTTACATTTCTGTTTTCCTGACTTGATAGAGGCCAGACCCCCGGGGGTGGTGTGGGAGATGGAGAGAAAATCAAATGTGCTCCCAATATATGAAATACAGTACTTTTTCTAAGTTTACATTTAGTTCTTCTCGTTGGGACTTGTGTCAGTGGACAGATGGGGGTGGAGGAGGTGGGGGAGAGGGAGAAAATGTGGTCTCAACACTGCCTCCATTTGCCCCGTCAGACCACACTCCACCCCTACCCACCTGCCCTCTCCCACCACCAAGCTCCTGTCCAAGCTCCCCTGGACCCGCTGCTCTTATCCTCTCTAGAATAAGAGATAAGATAAGAATAAGAATAAGGCCCTCTCCCAGGGCCTGTCTCTGCCAGCAGTAATCCCCTGTTAAATATTACCTACGGTCAGTTTCTTCCCTCCACCCTCTTGCACAATCTTGGAACCACTGACTCACTCTTGCTTTATCTGAAGTATTTGCATTTGGGTTACAATCATGGACTTTGGAGCCATGGAATGCCCCCCTTCGCCACTTGTGTGACTCTAGCCTCCATTCCCTCACCTGTAAAATTGAGAAAATGATAGTACTTACGTCACAGGTGAGTTGGGAAAAGCAAATGAAAGCAGTGGACAGAACACTCTCAGGATAGTGCCTCGCAAGGCATGAGCCCCAGTGATCGTTCCCCATGAGATCACGATGCCTAGTATTTGCAAAAGGACTTGATACACAGAATACGAAGATAAAGCAGTATGATCCTTGCTTTTGCCCCGCTCCTGGGATAACTGGAGGGATACTATAATATGCTTCTCTTGATTTCCATCCATGTTAACCATCTTCAGATGGTTTATCCCAGCTCTGTGGGAGCAAGATAACTGGCCACGTGGTGAGGATTAGAAGAATGGGTAAAGTGATAATCCCGGTGACCTCTGGGCTTAATATGGCCCAAAGATAGGTTTTGTCTGGCCCAGCAGGGAATTTGGTTTTGTTTTTGGTTTTGGTGAACTAGTGTGCCTCTAGACGGGGACCACACCTCCATCCACTCCCTATTGTTTTATAGCCCTCATGTCACACGTTCACACGTGCTTACTTTTTGATCACCTCATTGTCCTTGAAGCTGTGATCCCTGCTATCCATTATAAGAAGACAGAAAACAGAGATTGGTGAAATGTTCCTCACTCTTAAAAACATCAAAGACACAGAAACAAACAGCATAGTGGAAAAAAAAAATCCTGTTTGGAAATGAGGTAAGAAGTGAAACTCTGATTCTCTGATTATCCTAAAGAAACATTCTCAAATGTGCATATATGTACCTAGTTGAAGGCACTGTGGGAAGTTCAAGGAAATCCAGGGTAAAAGTAATGGGAGCCCTCTGACAGCCCGAGTCAGAGTTTCATCTCACCCACGTTGAGGGTGTCCATCCAGGTGCTGCTGGGAGTCCCCAGGAGTGAATCCCACATGCTCAGGCACAGAACCTACCAGATGCACCACAGCTTTTGCCATTCCTACTCTCCTGCCCCAGTCCCCTTAAGCAAAAGCCCCTGGCTAGCAAAGCTGCATGGAATTGCCTCCCCAGGGTCTCCCCACAGCCTTTTCTAAACATGATGACGCCAATTGGCGCCAGCATCTCTGTGGGCACCAACGCGTGTGCAGGCATCGAGGCCACTCCAATCACCCTAGTGCTGCTATCTCATGCCAGGCACACGGCCTCCACCCGCACGCTTCCTCGGCTGCAGCCTGAGCTGGGCCACCACGGCACTCCCATCGTGCAGGCACCCAAGCTCCATCATGTTCCCTGCAGAACTGGAGCCATCACTCCCCACCAGCCACTCTTTTGTGTCATATGCTGTCACTAGGGTGTCACTAGCTTCAGTGCCTTACAGAATCCTGAGTGAAGAGAGCCCTTCCAGCTTTTCTCAGAATACCCCTGCTCTCTAGCACTCAGCGGTTTGTGTGTGGGGTTGGACCTAAGAGATGGATGCCATACGGGATTCCGAGCTGCCATGACCCTCGGACACCTGAAGCTTCGTTATTGGGTCAAAGCTCATTTGCGTGATTCTCTTTCCCTCCAGGATGAGCTCTTCTTTCAGAGGGCTACTCCTTGATTTAATTGGAGATCTTGTGGGTCCATCCCAGCAGACGTCCGAAGATAAGGGCACATGAGTATAAACAGAGTGTCCAGAAAAAATCAGATTTAAATTCTTTTGTGGGATGGAAAATCATTTAAAATAAGTTCTCCTTCCCCATGTCTTGAATAAGAGCTGTCTATTCTCCTTTGGGTGGACTCCTTGGTCTGGGAAGAACCACTTGAATGGCATCTTTTTGTTACATGGAGGTGTGAAGCACGTACTCACCCCTATTCTGGAAGAGAATATAATGGGACTTCTTGATTAGGAGGGCCTGTCTCTGGTTCTGTAGGTGGATGGAGTCCTCAAGCCCCTGCACGAAACCTAGGGCTCTATAGATCTTGGAGGTTATGGGGTCCACATTCTAAGAAAGTGCTTGCTACACAGAGGCTCATGGGATGGAAACACTTATTTTTTCTGCTTTTAAAATAATTTATTTCTTAGGTCTGTTTTAATTTCATGTCTCAGAACATACGTTATTTAACCCAGAGTTGCCGGACAGAGATGGTAAAAAGGGAGGAAACATTTAGGATACGAAACTGCCTCAATTCCATTAGAATTCGACCCTACCTTGTAAAGTCTTGCTCGGATAAGTTCCTATCATACTTCGTTAGTGCTTACAAAAAAACGTTTACTTCTGAATTTCCGACATTGTAAATAAAAATTTTTATAATTAAGTATGCATTCAAGTTGACACAGAAGATCTCAGTTCTTTCACTCTGTGATTCAAAGTTTTAAAAACACCTCCAAGGGACAGGTAGTAACCTTCACAGAGGTGAGATGGCAAGAAAAGACTAATGAGCTGCTCTGAAATTAAAGTCATCGAGAGGTACTCGAGAGACATTGGAAGAAAGAGATCCAAACTGGCTCCTTAGATGGCACCCCAGGGCATGGACTGTTGGCAGGGAGAACTGGTTCTGGAATGTTTGACTGGTACTAGGATCACCTCTAACCCACCTAGGAGTGCTATCAGGTGCTTTGGGGGAAGTGGCTGCCTCTGAACGATGGGATACAGCTGACAGTACTGTACATGTGACAGCCAGGTCAATTTTGAGTGTAAGCTTATCATTGGGGGAGGATGTGTTCTCCTTCCCCCTAGGAATTCTGTGTATTGGTGAAAAGTATCCACAGCAACGGTGGTGAGAAATTTCAGTGGAGTGCCTTGGTTTTGGCAGTGATGCTGCACTTCAGCAATGATAGAGTGGGATGGGGTACACTTCCCCCCAGTGACTCCAATCCACATGTGCCGACAGCTTCCATGAAAGGTGCCTACATTGTCCAGCTTAATAGGGAGGCAAGGGTAGCTTTCAATAGCTTTCCACTCAGTAACATAAAATAGTAAGCTGCTAGAGCAGCATTATTCACAATAGCCAAAAGGTGGAAACAGCCTAAATGTCCACTAACAGAGAAGTGGATAAACAAAATGTGTTATATACAGACAACAGAGTATTATTCAGCCCTAAAAAATGAATGAAATTCTGAAACATGCTACGACATGGATGAACCTTGAAGATATTATACTAAGTGAAATGATCCAGTCATGAAAGGATAAATATTGTATGATTCCATTTATATGAGGTACTTAGTCAAATTCACAGTGACAGAAAGTAGAATGATGGTTACCAGGGGTTGGAGGAAGGGGCAAGAGGAAATTATTATTTAATGGATATAGAGGTTCTGTCTGAAGTGATGAAAATTCTGGAAATGGATAGTGGTCACGGTTTCACAACAATGGGAATGTATTAATACTTAATGCCACTGTATCACATACTTAAAAATGGCTAAAATGGTCAACTTAATGTTGACTATATTTTACAACAATAAAAATAAATTTTAAAGAGTAAGGTGTTAGAGGTTGGGTTGGTGAATGACTGCATTTTTTGGTTCCTCTGATCGCCAGGGAGCCAGAAATCTATGCAATTTGAGTATTTAAGCAAATCTGACCTTATTTTCACTTACTAAGCTAGTGATGTCAGGAGAATTCTGAATTACATTAAAAAAATCTGATACATAAAATTATAAGCAGAACTGGGGCATCTTTTAACTTGAGAGATTTTAAAAGCCTTTAAAGTATTTGTTTTAAGTGGATTTGCATCCATTTACTTTGTTCAACTATCCTCGGACCCAGGTAAGTTCAAAATCTAAAGATAATACTAGAAAGTGATGGAGAAGCAGCTCTTCTGAAACTGTTTCGCCAATTCTACTGTGTGGAACTGTTTTTTTAGCACACTCAATCCACCTTCCACACCAGCCCCATTGCTCCATCCTCATACTGTACTGCGAATTCTAATCAGCTGGGGATTTTGTTAAAATGCAGCTTCTGCTTCAGCAGGACTGGGGAGGGCCTCAGACTCTGCATCTCTAACCAACTCCCAGATGGGAATTCCTGTCTGACAACCCTCTGAGCAGTGAGCCCCTCAGTCATGCTCCTACTGGGTTTATGTGTTTTTTTTTCTCCCACCAGAATGCAAGCGACCTGGAGGGCAGAAACTAGGACTCATAACTATGTATCTCTCTTAGCATCTAACATAATGCCTGTGCAAATATAGAAGCCCAAGTATACTGGTAACAATGATTAAACTCAAATTACAAAAAGTAAACTGCAAATACAGAAGGAAAAGGGGAAGAAAATATTTATTAGAAAATAAAAATGGAAAACCTATGAATAGTCTATGATATCCCAAGTGAATCAACTTTGCTAAGTAAAAGAAATGATTTTACAATGTTTGAATGCACAGATGATCTTAAGGAAATAATACAACACCCAGGAGAATATTTAGGGAAAAGCAGAGATGATGATTTTCTTATGAGTCTGACAAGTGACACCTCTTAAAGGAATTTCATCTTCCAAATTTCAAAGAGGCGTATTTCACTGCACACTAATGACTAAATGACTAAATTCATTTCTAAGGACTGTGTATGTGTAGGCATCATGTAATAATTTCACAATTTATTTAGCATACTGCTTTGTCCTTAAGGAACTACGAACAAATTCCCCGGCATTGCTGTCCTTCTTTAGCATAAATCTATAAAGTAGGCCTCAAGAAATAAATCACATCTTCGAGTATAAGAAAATAAGATAATACAGTAAAAAAAACAGTCATGCGTAGAGCTGATCCTTGTTGATGTATGAAATAAATATTTTGCCAAATAGTAACAAGGTTGCCAGTGAAAAATAATATGTTGAAATGGTTGTGAATTTTAAGTTTGTACAAATTCTGGTTTTTAAGTATAAAAGCACACGTCCCATCCTGTGGTCTTCCGGTGATGCTAGTTCTTCTGAGGTCACCACTTTTTCTTTTATTATTCAGTGGGCAGAGCTATTTCTCAACATGCGCCAGCCTACATTTGAACTGCTTCAAATTTCCCCGACACTGCCTTCTTCCATTTTCTGTAGTGCAGAAAATGAAGTATAACATTCATTTTTACTACAGAAGACGTCCTTCTGATAGACCTCTCTCCCTAGGCACCACTGACAAAGCGAAGCAAAGTCAAGGTCTTTATTTATCTCGCGGCTCCCATATGGAGGACGTTCAGTGTAAACCATCTACCCAAAGCCCATCTGATGAGCCGTCAGCCTCCTTCCTTGACAGGTTATTATTGGTCTATAAATTGGAGGCTATAAATCTGACAGCAGCATTCCAGCCTCTGAATTGAATGTATAATTTAATTTATAAACTCATGTTCTCCATTTCAAGAACTGTAATAAACCGAGTGTGTGCTGCTTTTCTAATGTGGATTTGCTTTTTGGTAAGTTTGAGAGTTGATGTGGCTTGCGTCTCTAACTCATATGAATTCTTAAACACTGGTTTCTTTAATCTACCAGTTCTTATCTCTTTCCTCTACTCTTTTTATTGAGAAAGGCTCTGAAGTTTCTTATTCCAAATTACATGAAACATTGATTAACCCCATAGATTTAGCTAAGTGCTTTTGTTATTACATATTTTTAAAAGACTCAGAGAGGCAGAAGGGCAGAAATTCTGTAATTAATCAGCATTGCCTGGCTCTGCTGCTACAGTGGCAGTGAATTGGTTCCCAGTAGGAGAGTTAATAGAAAAACATCTAATTTCAAAATGGCCTGGATGCATCAAAGGGATTAAGCTGTAATGCTTTTAATCCCTGTAACTCAAACAGAAAATTTTCCTGAGCAATGAATTGCATAATGTATTTGTGGGCCAGCAAATGATCAGAACGGAACATCAGTCAAACTCTACAGCCAACTCTGTAGCCCAGGATTTCACTGGGCACAGCTAGAGAGACAGCCCAGGGGATTTAGACACTTGTTTTTAAACTCGGGGGGTTGAGTGAAAGTAAAATGGGTACTGTTTTGGAAAGTTCCAGTCTCTGGAGCTCCCAAGCTGTCAGAGACCCTACTGATAAACCCTGAGTCAGGAATGGCAATTATGTGGCACATTGGCTGTACCTCCCCCAGTCCCAAGGCCCATGATGACAGACCATGCTTTTTCACCATCACATGTCCTGTCAAGAATGCCTCAGAGTTCCATTCTATTTGCCATCCCTTTTCCAGGTCTTTTCATTTCCATAATCAAATTTCTCAGTTTCCAAACATCTGCTAGAAGATGTCAAGTAGCATACAACTCAAAAAATATATATCTTTCTATACACTACCAGATGTAAAATAGATAGCTAGTGGGAAGCAGCCGCATCCCACAGGGAGATCAGCTCGGTGCTCTGTGACCACCTAGAGGGGTGGGATAGGGAGAGTGGGAGGGAGGGAGATGCAGGAGGGAGGGGATATGGGGATATATGTATACATATAGCTGATTCACTTTGTTATACAGCAGCAACTAACACACCATTGTAAAGCAATTATACTCCAATAAAGATGTTAAAAAATATATATATATATATTTCAAATAACCTGTGTTTATTTTATTTGGAGCCTTCTGGGTATTTTTTAATTAATTAATTTATTTATTTTTTGTGGTACGCGGGCCTCTCACTGTTGTGGCCTCTCCCGTTGCGGAGCACAGGCTCCGGACGCGCAGGCTCAGTGGCCATGGCTCACGGGCCCGGCCACTCAGCGGCATGTGGGATCCTCCCGGACCGGGGCACGAACCCGTGTCCCCTGCATCAGCAGGCGGACTCTCAACCACTGCGCCACCAGGGAAGCCCCTGGGTATTATTTTTTTAATGAAGCTTTTTACTTTGAGAAAATTTTAGATTCACATGCAACTGTGAGAAATAATACTTAAATATCCATGTACTCGTTTCCCGGTTTCTCCCAAGGGTAACATCTTGCAGAACTAGAGTACAGCATCACAACCAGGGTGTTGACAGTGATAAAGTCAAATACGGAATATGCCCATCACCGCAAGGATGTCTCCTGTCACCGTTGATAGCCACACCCACTTCTCACCTGTCCCCATCCTTCCTTTAACCGCTGGGAACTACAAATCTGTTCTCCATTTCTATAATTTTGTTGTTTCAAGAACATTATAGAAATGGCATCATGCAGTATGCAACTGTTTCTGACTGGCTTTTTCCACAGGGCGTAGTTCTCTGGAGAGTCACCCAAGCCGTTCTGTAGAGCAACAGTTTGTTTTATTGCTTCATGGTATGGATGTACCTCAGTTTGTTTAATCATTCACCTGTTGAAGGACTTCTGGGTTGTTTCGTGTTTGGAGTTTTCACAAACAAAGCTGCTATAAAAATATATGTATAGGTTTTTGTGTGAACATGCCTTTTTTCCCTGGGGAAAAGAAGATGTACCCAGAGTACAATTGTTGGGCCACATGGTAGCTGCGTGTTTAATTTTTTAAAGAAAACTCCAAAGTTTTGCAGAATGGTTGTAGGATTTTACATCCTCAGCAGCAATGAGAGAGATCCAGTTTCTCTGAATCCTCACCAGCATTTGATATTGTCACCATTTTTAATTTTAGCTATTCTCAGAGCTGTGAAGTGATATCTTATTGTGGTTTTAGTTTGTATTTTTCTAATGGCTGATGATGGTGACCATTTTTTCATGTACTTATTTGCTATCTCTATATTCTTTTTTTTTTTTGTGGTACGCGGGTCTCTCACTGTTGTGGCCTCTCCCGCTGCGGAGCACAGGCTCCGGACGCACAGGCTCAGCGGCCATGGCTCACGGGCCCAGCTGCTCCACGGTATGTGGGATCCTCCCGGACCGGGGCACGAACCCGTGTCCCCTGCATCGGCAGGCGGACTCTCAACCACTGCGCCACCAGGGAAGCCCCATCTCTATATTCTTGATAAAATATCTCTTCACGTCCTTTGCCTACTTTCTAATAGGACTGTTTGAGTTTTTGTGGCTGTGTTTTGGGGCTTTGTTACCCCTGGAAAGACCCAACTCTCCATGATGTGTCCTCTGACACCACCCCAACGGGGAGGGAGCCCTTCATTCCTCTAGCTGAGGGCGGCAGTCCACACTTCCCACATGGTCTCCATGGACACTGTATGGGCCGAATGGCTTATTACCACCAGGTGGGGATGAAAACTCCATTCCATATTTAGCCTTCTCTGACAACATCCTGGTGAGGGTGTTGAGGTGCCCTGTTACAGCTTCATGAGGGTGGAAGTCTAGGCTCCCACTGAGCCTTTGCTGGCGTGCGTAGGTGATGCTACAGGTTTTCTCTGATGTTTGGCTTGGATAGAGCACGTGTATAAATGTGTTCCCTCCCACCCTCCTTCCTTCCTTCCTTCCTTCCTTCCTTTCTTTCCTCCCTTTTATGACCCTTTGGCTAGGGAGAGAGCAAACTTTTGGGGGGCTTTTTAATCTGAACCCATTGGTATTTCGTTGTTTTCGACTTTTCCAGCTTTCGGTTTGGGATATAGGAAGCAAAAAGAAAATCCAGAGAACTCACTGCTGTGTTGTTTCTTGGGTCCTGATTTCCATAGCCAATCTGCCATCTTCTCTCCGCCTTTCAGAGTCTTCTTCTGCTTGTTTTATATATAACGTCCATGGTTTTTAGTTGTACATAGTAGGAGGAATGGAGAAAGACATGTCTACTCCATCTTCCCAGAAATGGATGTCCAGATCTATCTTTTTATTCATTAGGAAAGTTTAGAAAATATCCCAGTGTGTTTTATTGTAAGCAAATTATTTATTAGGCATAGACTATGAGAATGCTGAAAATGCCTAGAGGCCACAGACAACATCTGGAAATAATCCAGATATCAAAATTGCATTAAGAAAGTTACTGCTATGTTAGAAAACAGAAACATCTAGCTCCCCCTTAAAACGGAAGATGTACCATCACCCCTTGTATGCTGGTCAGTCTGCAAACTTGTTCACTGGTTTTGAGATGAATCCTAGATACCTATTGGATTTTTTCGGTCTGGTTTTTGCTGAGACCCACTGTGTATTCAAACACTGCAAACACTTTCTCTGGCTCATAGTCAATGAAGGTTTTAATAAAACTATTTACACGAAGTTGTCCATGACTTCATATGTTACTCTTCAGTAATGTTTGCATTTTAGAAGAGGGATACCACAGAAACGGCAGTCCTCAGCAAAAGAGTGGACTGTATACAATATCCTTTCCAACATCAGTATGTCATATTTTCTGAGAAGGGAGAAAAGACTTACCAGAATTCTCCAAATTGCAAGAAATTGGTAATCCCGTTATCAC
Organism: Orcinus orca; assembly: GCF_937001465.1. NCBI lineage: Eukaryota > Metazoa > Chordata > Mammalia > Artiodactyla > Delphinidae > Orcinus > Orcinus orca. The sequence continues at coordinate 72,585,234 of NC_064570.1, forward strand.
TTTACATTGAGACAAGCCCTATAGCGAAGTACATTTTTCCCACAGATGTGACGGTTCGTAAATATCCTTAGTTTCTGTATACATCCATGAGGACTTTCTATGTGAAAAGTATACGTGTAGGGGTGTGAGTACATTATATTCTGCTTGATCAAAACAATCTGGCTTATGGCACAAGAAGAGAGAGATTGGTCTTGTAGGGGATCATAGTGGCCAGGCTGTCCTGACTCTAAAGTGTTTCTTCTCCCTGTGGAAGCCCAGCACAGCCATTAAGAGTGTGGCTCTGGGTTCAGTGAGGCCTGGTCAATGCCTTTTACTGGGGGTATTGTTTCAATGACTTTCTAAACCCAAGTTTTCTGATCTCATAACATAGATATAATAATATTATCTATCTTGTATAAGACAATTCATGTAAAGTGCATTGCATACGTAGTTCCACATGGTACAGACTCAGTGAGGGTTAGGTATTAGGAGTTAAAATCTTTGAATTAATAAGGTAGCCTCCCCTTAACAGGCACAGATGTGTCACCCTGAGGACTTGGCATCAGTGTTGTACTGTCTTCCTGAAAAATTCTCTGCAAGAATGAGAGGCTAGGAAACTTAGGTGATGTCACAGAAGGCTGTGGTCACATGAGGGCCAAGTCCACCTGCCTGTGTACCTGTTACCTCTTAAGTTCTCTATAGGTTGGACTAGAATACACACACCCTTGATACCTTTGAAAACTCTGGAACTTCCATAGATAATATGTCTTGCATCTCTTTTCTGATCACACCGTCATCGTTTTAAGCCATTTCAAAACAAGAGATGTGTACTGAGCATTAATCAAAACACATTGGGGGGCCAGTGGAAAAGATGCCTGGATGGCAAGAATTTTCCTTGAGCTGGTAATTTTGTAAGCATGAGCCAATTTTCCAAAATGCTAGTTGTGTCTGGAAATAAAGTAGGTTTATTGCTTTAGCCACACCCTATGGTCACAGGAAAAGATGTGCCTACCTTTTACTGCCTCCATTGCCAAATCCTTGATATCAGATAAACTTCATCATGGCCTCACAGCAAACTGAGTTAATCTGGGCTTCAAAGGCAGCAGTGTGGCTGTTTCATTCGAATCTAGAATTGTGATAAAACCAAAAAAGAATTGAGCATGTGCAGAGCTCTGTAAGGCCTACGAGTGAAGGCTGACTTACAGCATTCCCCCTGGACCTTGGGTTAAAAGCGAGGAGTGAAGTGAGACCGATCTACGAGAAGCCCTCCAACCACACTTAGCCTGGCCTGAGTCTCTCAGAATTTATTAGGTGTCCAGGAATGCCACGGTTGCGCGCTTTGTAACTTTAGGTAGCTGAGCCCAGTGTAGCATATACTATTTAAAAGACACTGAAGAGGTGTTGAGTTGAATTTAATGTAGTTGAGTGAAATGGAAGAGAAACCAAGGTTTGAAAGCTCATTTTCTCTGGAAGAAGGAGGAACAGAGGGAATCAGCACTTTAGGGGGGATTATCCTTTGCCAAGAGGAAGGGAGCGGTACATAGTTGTCAGGATAACGTGTTACGGTAAAAAAGAGAGGCAGACCAGGAATTTATTCTTGTCATCACCCCAAGCCTGGACCACTTAGTTAGAGAATTAGCATGACTCCAGCAACGTGATCCTTTTACGCTTTTGAGGGGAGCAGCAAGACACAGGAGGCAGAGCTGTGGAAGGTGGAAACCAGCCTTCACCCCCTATATGGGCAACACCATGCTCATCGGTTACGCAGATTCTCATTTCATTTCCTCAACCCCTCTCAAGTCAAGCTTTGAAGTGCTGTGATACCCCATAGTACCCCAGCCCTAGAGAGTATCAACGTCTACTAGAATAATATGTTATTTTTCCAAAGAATATGCATTTGAACGGTGACCAAAGAAGTGGAGTAAAGGTGTGAGGCCACAAACTCTTACTGAGTAATGTCTCACCTATCTATCTATTTATATATCTATCTATCATCTATTTATGTAGAGAGAAGGAGAGAGAGAGACAGAGAGAGAGACAGAGAGAGAGAGAACTCAGGGTGCTGGAGTATCCTCACTCAGTGGGCCTTAATGCCATCTACCCACATTGGTGACCTTACCATCTTCCCCTGTGGGTACTGCCGGAAACTGGTATGTAATGAAAAACAATTGTGATACATTGTACTGACTTGAAGTAGATGTTGGTTACATGTACAGTGCTTAACTTTATCTTCCTTTATCATTCTGCCCACTTTTTTCCTTTTCCTCTTCCCATGCCCACAGTTATTTTTATGAGGCTGGTGCTGGCAAAGCCTACCTCCTTATGCTAGTCAAAGGTCAAAAAAAATTAGGGCTTTGTTTTCCCTTTTGTCCTCATGCAGACGCTCTTATTGGCATGGCAGCCAGGCACTTTGGTGAGTGTAAACTGTATGAGCATCTAGTAGAGATTATATTTATGGCAGTATATATTATTTTCAACTTTTCACAAGGCCATCAGCCCTGACATGACTAAGTTGGTTATTTGTATGTTGATAATCCTGAGGGCTCAGAGGGAGATCTCGATTAAGGTTCCAGGCTTACAAGCTCACCCTCCTGGACCTGGGGAGCCCTTCCTCCGGAGGGCCTTGGCCCCTCAGTCTTCACCTGTGTGGCTGCTAACACATTGCAGAGGGAGGTTCTGAGGCCTGGTGCATCTTTTCCAACACCTCTTCTCCTAGAATTACCTAAGTCAAGTCCTGCCAGTCTGGGTGGGTTCCCCTTCTGTTGGTTTCCTCCCCATCACCCTTTTTGTGTGGTATCAGTATCCTCCAGAGGATGAGAACTCGTTTGTCAGACCATGTTTTATTCTTCTTGGTCTCCCCAGCACCTATCATAGGCCTGGCTCACGCTAGATGCTTAATAAAATGAATGCATGAATGAATGAATGAGAGCAGGGATGCCATAAATTCCTTTTATGAACTATAAGATAATCTTTTATTTTAGACACGGCCATTAGCTCTATAAGGCAACCCTTTCATCTTAGAATTATTATAAAATTCCTAATTTGGAGGCATATTTGGCCGCCTTATAATCTGGACCATTTCCCACCTTGTTTTACTCTTTTGAAACAATAGAGACATGGAAGCCTCTCATATGCTAATGAAGTCACCTGACACAATTCACCTTTTTGCAGGCTAATCATTAACGTTTCCTCATAGAATGAGGTGTTCAGACCCTTTCTCAGCCCCAGTTCTCTTTTTCTAGAATTTCTCTGATTTAGCACCTTCTCTACTTAAAATGTGGCACTTAACCCTGAATACATTCCTTTGACCTAGCCTGATCAGTGACTTTGGTATTCTCATTTTCTGCATCTGTCTGCTGTCCTGCTGCCTACTGAGCTCAAGATACCCATAAAATGCAGCTGGAGGTCATCTCGGCCCCATGCACTTTCTTCCTTCTGTGATCACGCTTCTGTCCTGAATCCCTTCTTAACTTTCCCACTATGATAAGCTAGTTAGGAGGAAACTTGAGCATGCCCTTTTCTTGTCACTCTTAAAAACAGGTCTAGGGCTTCCCTGGTGGCACAGTGGTTAAGAAACCACCTGCCAGTGCAGGGGACACGGGTTTGAGGCCTGGTCCGGGAAGATCCCACATGCCGCGGAGCAACTAAGCCCGTGTGCCACAACTACTGAGCCCGTGTGCCACAACTACTGAGCCTGCGCGCCTAGAGCCCGTGCTCTGCAACAAGAGAAGCCACCGCAATGAGAAGCCCGTGCACCGCAACAAAGAGCAGCCCCCGCTCGCTGCAACTAGAGAAAGCCCACGCGCAGCAATGAAGACCCAATGCAGCCAAAAATAAATAAACAAAAAATAAAGAAAACAACAACAACAACACAAAACAGGTCTAAGAGGTTTCACACATAGCCAGCTCCTCCTTGCACTCTCTCCTGGATCTCTACCCTGCTGGTCTTCTCTGCCTAAACAACTATATATAAAATAGATAACTAATAATAACCTGCTGTATAGCACAAGGAACTCTACTCAATACTCTGTAATGGCCTACATGGGAAAAGAATCTTTAAAAAAAAAATAAGAGTGGATGTATGTATATGTGTAACTGATTCACTTTGCTGCACAAGTGAAACTAACACAACATTGTAAATCAACTATACTTCAATAAAAATTCAAAGAAAAATAAATGAAATACTTAAAGTTAAAAAAAAAAAAGCTTCCTAATGAAAAGGAATCCTCCAGCCCCAAATGCACACTTTTGCAAAATCACCATCCCTGGGAGAAATGAAAGTAAAAGACGGCAAAAGCATTCCTCATCTCTTTATCTCTTTTGACAAGATAGCCATCATCTTTGCTTCATCCCACCATATTTTACGCTGTCTTGACCCTGGAAGTGGGGCAGAAAAAGGAAAATGAGAGATTGCTTTACTCTTTCCAATATTTTTAGTATTTCCTCTTTATTTCTCCTTCCATTGAGCTATATGATGTTTTCTACACCTGAGGTGGGATATGGGAGAGAAGTGGAGGCTGACACCATACATAGTAGAATGGGGATCATCTCTGGCATTTATCCAGTCAATTAATGCCTATTAACATAGTCCAAGATTGCGTTGGTTTCTTCATCCTCCATGAGACAGTGCAGGTTCTTACTAAGCTTGTGCTCGTGAAATATCCCCCTTTCTATGCTTGTGCAATTACCATTTGAAGCACACATTCAGGATTCAAATTTATCTTTTTACTCATTATAGCTTGCTAGTAATTAAATCATTTAAAGTCTTGTATTTGACTCTGTCAATAATTTGGATCTAATTAGTAAACAAAGTTTAAATTTATTATTTGACACAAGTTGTTGAGAAGTGTTTATGTAAAAAAAAATCCTCTAGCTCATTTTATTCTATTTGTTTATTCTTTGTTAGTAATGTCTAGTGTCATTGCTTTGTGATCACATTGTACACAGTATAACTACTTTATTGAAGTTATGTTGCCTTTGTGAGTACAATGTAATTTTCATAAGTTTTAAGTGGGTGCTTAAAAAAAAGAGGTACAGAGCTTCCTTGACTTACATGGGATTATGCCCTGATAAGTCCATCATAAATTGAAAATATCATAAGTTGAAAATGTATTTGATACACTTACAGTATAGAACATCATAGCTTAGCCCAGTCTACCTTAAACATGCTCAGAACAATTACATTAGCCTACAGTTGATCTGAATCATTTAACAGAAAGCTTATTTATAATGAAGTGTTAAATATATCCTTTAATTTATTGAACACTGTACCAACATGAAAAACAGAATGACTATATGGTTACAGAATGGTTGTGAGTTTATCAGTTGCTTACTCTCATGATCTCCTGGCTGGCTATACAGCATATCACCAGCCTGAGAAAAGATCAAAATTTAAATTACAGTTTCTACTGAATGCATATCGCTTTCACACCATCATAAAGTTGAAAAATTGTTAAATTGAACCACCATAAGTTGGGGACCATCTGGGCTTTATTTTGGCCACAGAGTTTGATATATGTCTACTTGCTAATTTTTATTAATAAGATCAACCAGATCATTTTTATCTTTTTTTTTTAATTGCTATTGTCACTCACCTACTTGAACTGTCAAAGACTGAGTGGTAAGTTCTGTTATTACAATAAAATTATGTTTCTGTTGATTTGAATTTCTAATAGTTTTTGATTTATATATTTTGATTCTTAACTATTCAACTCATAGAGTTTTGTTACTACCATGTATTTCTAATAGATTGTTCCCTTATTGGTAGAAAATGTGCTTCTCTGTTCTCTTAATGGTTCTTCCTTTTTTTTTTTTTTTGCCTTGAATTCTAATTTTTCTTACGACAATATTGCAAGCATTATTTGTTTGTTATCAGCCCTTAACTGATGCATTTTTTACTATCCTTTTACCTTAAACAGATAGCACTTTTGATGACTGCCTCCTATAAATTTGGATTTAGATTTTTTGACTCACTTTGAGATTATTTTTTAATAAGAAATTTAAACAATTTTACATTTTTTGTCATAACCAAAGAACATTTATTTCTGCCACATTTTTAGGTTTTCTGTTTTATATGAGTCTTGTTCTCTCTTTTCTTTTGAGGATTTGTACATTTGATAATGAAAAATGTCTCAACACAGATGTTGAAAATCAAAACACCTTAAGCAAAAATAAAACACAAGTGATTAACTAAGAAAAATATTTACAATAGATGGTAGCTCCCAAAGATTTATACCCTTAGTCTTTCAAGAGCTCTTCCAAATCATCTGAAATTATGATAAAGACCAACTGAATTATGGGAAAAGTTTATGAATAGACAATTCTTTAAAAAGGAAAAACAAATGTTCAATAAATATACGGAAAGTGCTCAAATGCCCAAGTTTGAGAAAGTATAAATTAAAGTAATAATTTAGTAGTATTTTATATCCTAATACCCAGAGTTTGTGGATTTGAGTAAAATGGGTAGTTTAATAAGCAAAATTGAAACAGTGAGGGACAATATTGAGATAAATATCAAAAGCTACGAAAATGTGCACTTTGTTTACCTCAGCAAATTTACAAATGTGTCATAGAAAATAAAAATTATTTTATAAATAATAAACATGCACAAAGGCTGTCTACAATTATATTCATCACTGATATTTAAAATGATAAAATATTAAAAACAAGAGTAAAATTCCAGTTAAGAATTGGTTAAATAAAATATAATAAATTCATAAGATACAACATGAGGCAGCCACTAGAAACCATTTTAGAAAAATGTTTAATAGTCATAAAATATTTTGTGTGTACAGCAAGTTATAAAAATTTGTGTATAATGCATAACCAATTTGTGGTTGTACATATATATGCAAACGTGCATTTGGAGACCGAAAATATAAAGAGACTGGAAGGATCTAAAATCAATGATAATATTGGGGTTTGGGGTGATTTTCATTTCTTTATAATGTTTAAGATTTTTAAATTCTTAGAATGAACATATATTATTTGCAATCATTAAAAAATACATTTCTAAAAATGAAGCAAAGCACTAGATATTTACCATAAGACTGATATATAATAATCTTCAGTATGGTATTTGAACAGCCGTGAGTCCACCTAACTGTACAAGCCCTATTGTCTTCGTGCCCACAGGACAATTTTACAGACTGTAAAATTTGATCACCCAGAAGGTAATTGAGGGTATTTTATTATGAATTCCTCTCAGTCTGGTTGTCAGTATTCACGAGTCTCAGGCTGGTTGTCAGTATTCACGACTTTCTTTTAAAATAACAACAACCTCTTTTTAATATATAGGGGTCTCTATTATAATAAGAGCCATAATTCATTGAACCTCTACTATATGTTTTATATACATTACCTCATCTAATATTCACAAGTATCTTAAAAACTAGGTGTCATCATGACAATCTTATTGCTGAGAAAACTGAGGTTCAGAACGATTAGGGTTGACCCAAGATTTCAGAGTTGGTGTTTTAGAGACAAGACAGGTCTTTCTCCTGTCTTTCAGGCTTCCATTCTTTCCACTATCCATTTAATCAGCCACACTATTGTTTTGAATTTTTATTTTTATGTTGTGACGTTTAGATAGAATTGAAATATCTTGAGGGCATATGAAATGAACTTCTTATTAAATGGAATCTTTACTGAGATTTTGTTGTAGAAACCCCCCAGGTCCTCATTGGGGAGGGTGTCTTGGGGATACCTGGCTGGTGCAGATTCCCAGATAGTCTTGTGGTCACCATGGGCAAGAGCTTCTATGGCAAGGGGAGGGGTGCTCTTGGTGCGGTATCAGGTGGGGTCCTTGCCAAGGCGTTGGCAGTTGTGCCCCAAATTTTGTTTCTCCTCTACCCCAAAATTTCTCTCTCTGGTCGTATGAATAGAGGGCTGACCACTCTAGTCCTCATACTATGCTTCCTTGCATTAGACTAACTCTTTGGTCCTCTGGCTGCTGCTTGGATAATAACTTTGAGGAGCAGGGGATTCAGGCATAGTAAAAAAAAAAAAAAGAAAAAGAAAAGAGAGGAAGAGAGCTACCACCAGGCCAGATCTGAATCCTATCTCTACCAGTTATTCCATCTCTAGTCTTGGCAAAACTGATAACTTCTCTAGCCCTGATTTTTTCTTAGATAAAATTGGAATAGTACTGGTCTCAAAGAATGTTATGAGGATTCAATGAAATAACATGTATGGCAAGTGTGTAGTATGAGAATTCACTCCACTTTCTGCCTGCTGTTCTTGTTAACCAGACCACGCTAGGCACTAGTGCACTGGCCTTGCCCACAGACATTGTGATTGTTCCAAATTCCATTTCACGGAGGTACTGCCCTCTCTAAGAACCTGTGCCAAAATGCCCATGTTTAAAGCAGCCAGTGGATATACTACAAGGAGCAGGTATTTAGTCTTCACACACACACACAATACTGATAGAGAGGACCTGAGAGGGTCAAGCAGTGAGTCAATCCTTAATAAGTTAAAAGCACATATTATTAGTTGTTTCTTAACCTAACAAACAAAAATTGTAGGGGGGAAATACCAGCCTACAATATTTTGATTAGTGTTGGGAGGGAGGTCCACTTCCTAATTCATATTTTTTTCTACAAATATTCACCGAGCACCCACTCTGGGGTAAGTACCCTAGAGAATAGGGAAATGAGACGCTCTGTGTCCTTCAGGAATTGACCGTTTGGTGGAGAGTGGGGTGAGGCAGGCGCTCAGGTGGTTGTTAACTCCAGACCGTCTGTGGTCTGTAGGGGAAGGCAAGGCTGGAGGGGCCACACATCTGCAAGGCATGAGGGTATCTCAGAGGAAAGTAGGGTGGAGGCGGTAAAGACCATGGCTGCCAACTTCACAGTTTTGACTCTGACCGGCTTCATTACTCACATATGGAAAGCTGAGCCTCACAATCTGGATGCAAACTCAACTGAGCTCTCCTGCTGCAGGCCAGGCCTGCTAACAGAGCCATCAGTGTCTCCAGGGAGGGCTCAGAAATACAGTGGGATCTTAAAACACAGAGACCTGTCATGGTGAGGCTGTCCGGTGCAGTTCAAGCGCACATACCTGAAGGCCCCTCTGATCACTCACTCACACACTCTGGGTGAATTACTTACGTCTTTGAGCTTTGGTTTCCTCCCATTTTGCATGGGAATAATAATCCATGTTTAAAGTTTGTTGTGAAGATTTAGTGAGATACTTTTCAAGAGTGTTCCTAATTCATATTAAGCCTTCCACGATTGTTCATTTCCTTCTTGCTTTTCAGCCACCATCACGCGGCTTGCCTGAACATGGATGAAAGTTCTGCAGGCTTCACTGTGGTGAATGGCAATTACTGTCTCCTTCATTCCTTACTGTTTATTATTTGAAACCACAAGGTTGTCTAGAGTAGACCAGGATGTTGCTATGAACCACATGTGGCTGTTAATAAGCCTGAATTAATAATTGGGTGTCATGATTTTTTAGAATTTCAAAATTTCAGCGGGAATATCTTTAATAAGCAAATGGAAGCCTACATTTTTTAAAACGGTTCTCCCTTGTGTTGAAAAGTATACCACTTAGATACAATTTATTTTTTCTGAAATTTTTCAAAAAACAAATTTACATGTACTTTATTCCATCTACCAATGATAATAAAAAGTGTTTTAATAATGAAAATTATAATTTTTTAATCTTCAAGAAAATAAACAAAGGATTTTTAGGAATGAGAGCTGGGATTTTCCAGGTTATGCAAATCAGAGAACTCATTTTTTAAAAACAGAAAGTGGCATTTCCATATTTTCTCTGAGTGAATAGTTTAGATACCAAAAAAGAATAGTCAGTATATCTGTTTTCTAAAAAGAATTTTTTTTTAGTTATATTGTTCAGGGTATGTTATGCCTACTTGTAAAAAGGTCTAATGATTTAGGGGATGCTTTAATCTGTGGATTAGAGTATTTCATTACTCTTCAAGTTTTTTCCTTTTCAAATTATAGTGCCTCAAAGGAGATAAAATTTGGTTTCAAGTTATTGTACTCAAGATTACTTTTAGCCTTGTAATTTTAGCTCTTGGGATTTAGGGATTCCTGAATATGCTAAGGTACAAAGTGTTCATTACATTTCTAGATTTAAAAGGTTTATCTAATGTTGAATAGGGGGGTATGATGTGATTGGGTGAAGTTATTGAAATCAAGCAGGACCCTGTGGGGGTTTCCCAGGACCAGACTCCCCCATGTTCTCTGCTTCTTGTGTGTAGAAAAACTTAAGCCTCCTAGGCCTTCCCCGAGTTCCAAAGAGTAAATTTAATCAGAGAAGTGAGAAAATGTAGAAACAAAGGAAAGCAGTCAAGCAAGAAAAAACAGTAATAGTTTAGCCACAGAACAAAGTCCAGGACCTTTAGTTTTTCCTCAAGGGCTACAGATAATATCCTAAGCCATATCCTTGAGTAGTTTTGCAGATACTAAAACCCCCACCAGGTGGAAGAAGTAAACTGAAAGCTGACCAACAGGATATAGACCCCGGACTTGTTGAAACCACAAGGTAGATGATTGGGATTCTGAAACATCACCTTGTTACTTCACCATTAACCAATCAGAGAATTGTGCACAAGTTGATCACACAACCCGTGACCCTCTCCCTCACACTGTCGTTAAAAACCATTCCCTGGGGAGGGGGGCCGGGCGGAGTCAAGATGGCGTACTAGGAGGACGCAGAATTCACATCTCAAAACGAGGGCACCTACCAGGCACTGGTAGGGGGCCACAGACAGCTAAGGGGATGAGAGGAACCCCCAGTGACGGAGTAGGGCGTGGGGCGTGGGGAGAGGAGAAGTGGAGGCAGGACGGGACTGGCACCCCTGAGGGGGGGCTGGGGGAGGGGAAGGGATCCCACACCAGAAGGGGGAAATTGGGGAACCACTGGGAGGGCAGAGGATCAAAAGGGAGTGTGGGGGCTTCCCTGGTGGCGCAGTGGTTGAGAGTCCGCCTGCCGATGCAGGGGACATGGGTTCATGCCCCGGTCCGGGAGGCTCCCACATGCCGCGGAGCAGCTGGGCCCGTGAGCCATGGCCGCTGGGCCTGCGCGTCCGGAGCCTGTGCTCCGCAATGGGAGAGGCCACAACAGTGAGAGGCCCGTGTACCGCAAAAAAAAAAAAAAAGGGAGTGTGGCCAGGTTTCCCCTGCCCACTCGGACCCCCAGGAACCTGTTGAGATCCCGGGACTGATCCTCTGCCCACCGAGGCCCCCTCCAGCCGCGCAGGTCCTGAGGAAGTGGGAGGGACGGAAAGGGGAGCAAAAGTAAAGGCCAGATCTCCGGGATGGGCACCCCTGAGGGGCAGCTGGGGGAAGGGAGGAGATCCTACACCCAGCGGGACCCACCCACGGTTAGGGGTCCAGCAGCGACAGGGGAGACAGTGGGGGAGGGGCACGAAGGAACGGAAGAGAACGTGGCCAGCACTTTCCCTGTCTACTTAGGCAGCAGGAAGCCTATTGGCCTCTGGGGCCAAATCCTCTGCCCTCGGAGCCTCTCTCCTGCTGCGCACAGCCCAAGCCCCACCTCTGCACTCCCACCCAGGGCCCCACCTCTACACTCGAGACCCCCTCCAACGGGCTGGGCTTAAAACCCTCACTCAGGGCCTTACCTCCAAACTCCAGCACTCCACACTCCAGGGGCCCTCCTATGGACATGTTGCCTCTCCCCTTCCACGCAGGTCCTAAGCAGAGGCTCCGCCCCACGCTTGAACGTCACCCCGCCTACACCCCACCCAACGCTCAAACATCGTCCGCCCACACGACAAGGTCCCACCCCACCCTAAACTCTGACCCTGCCTAAGTTCCACCCCCCACAAACTACCCACCACAGCCAAGGCTTTTTTTTTCTTTTCTTTTCTTTTTTCCTCTTTTAGATTGGGGTGCTATTTAACCTTCTTGATTCATTGTTGTTGATTCTTTTATATTTTTATTTTTCCTAATAAACCTTTTATTTTTCTAATTTAATTTTATTCTTTATACTTCGTTAGTAATCACCACTTTTGGGTTGATTCCCCCCCCCCCCCTTTTTTTTTCCTTTGTCTCTTGTGGTTTTAATTTACATTGTTGCAGTTGTTTTAATTATAGTTTTATTTTTCCTAATATATTTTTTAGCTTTCTAATTTTATTTTGCTTTTTATTCTTTGATATTGTACTGCTCCTTTTCTTCTTTCTTTCTTCCTTTTTTTTTAATGTGCCATGAAGCTTGAGGGATCTTGGTTCCCAGGCCCGAGTTTCTGTGGTGGGAGCTCTGAGTCCAAACTGCTGGACTAACAAAGAACCACAGACCCCAGGGAATATCAATTGGAGTGAGGCCTCCCAGGGGTCCTCATCTCAGCACCAAGACCCAGCTCTACCCAACTGCCTGTAAACTTCAGTGCTGAAAGTCTCAGGCCAAACCACCAGTAAGACAGCAATAAAGCACCACCCATCAAAAAAAAAAAATTAAATGACAAAATAATTTGAAACAGCTGAAGAAGAAAGGTAAAAACATACAAGACCAAATAAAGGAAGACAAAATAGGCAATCTACCTTAAAAAGAATTCAGAGTAATGATAGTAAAGATGATCCAAAATCTCGGAAACAGAATGGAGAAAATACAAGAAAAATTCAACAAGGATCTAGAAGAACTAAAGAGCAAACAAACAGTGATGAACAACACAATTACTGAAATTAAAAATACTCTAGAAGGAATCAATACCAGATTAACTGATGCAGAAGAACGGATAAGTGAGCTGGAAGATAAAATGGGGGAAATAACTGCCAGGGAGCAGAAAAAAGAAAAAAGAATGAAAAGAACTGAGGACAGTCTCAGAGACCTCTGGGACAACATTAAATGCACCAACATTTGAATTACAGGGGTCCCAAAAGAAGAAGAGAAAAAGGAAGGGTCTGAGAGAATATTTGAAGAGATCATAGTTGAAAACTTCCCTAACATGGGAAAGGAAATAGCCAATCAAGTCCAGGAAGCACAGAGAGCACCATACAGGATAAACCCAAAGAGAAACACACTGAGACACATATTAATCAAACTATCAAAAATTAAATACAAAGAAAACATATTAAAAGCAGCAAGGGAAAACAACAAATAACACACAAAGGAATCCCCATAAGGTTAACAGCTGATTTTTCAGCAGAAACTCTGCAAGCCAGAAGGGGGTGGCAGGACACATTTAAAGTGATGAAAGGGAACAAACTACAGCCAGTATTACTCTACCCAGTAAGGATCTAATTCAGATTTGATGGAGAAATTAAAATCTTTACAGATAAGCAAAAGTTAAGAGAATTCAGCACTACCAAACCAGCTTTACAACAAATCTTAAAGGAACTTCTCTAGGCAGGAAACACAAGAGAAGGAAAAGACCTACAAATACAAACCCAAAACAATTAAGAAAATGGTAACAGGAACATACATATCGATAACTACCTTAAATGTAAAAGGATTAAATGCTCCAACCAAAAGGTATACACTGGTTGAATGGATAAAAAAACAAGACCCATACATATGCTGTCTACAAGAGACCCACTTCAGACCTAGGGACACTTAGAGACTGAACGTGAGGGGAAGGAAAAAGATATTCCATGCAAATGGAAATCAAAAGAAAGCTGCAGTAGCAATTCTCATAAAAGACAAAATAGACTTTACAATAAAGACTATTAAAAGAGGTAAAGAAGGACACTACATAATGATCAAGGGATCAATCCAAGAAGAGGCTATAACAATTGTAAATATTTATGCACTGAACATAGGAGCACCTCAATACATAAGGCAAATGCTAAAAGTCATAAAAGAGGAAATTGACAGTAACACAATCATAGTAGGGGACTTTAACACCCCACTTTCACCAATGAGCAGATCATCCAAAATGAAAATAAATAAGGAAACACAAGCTTTAAATGATACATTAAACAAGATGGACTTAATTGATATTTATGGGACATTCCATCCAAAAACAACAGAATACACTTTCTTCTCAAGTCCTCATGGAACATTTTCCAGGACAGACCATATCTTGGGTCACAAATCAAGCCTTGGTAAATTTAAGAAAATTGAAATCATATGAAGTATCTTTTCTGACCACAACGCTATGAGACTAGATATCAATTACAGGAAAATATCTATAATAATACAAACACACATGGAGGCTAAACAATAGACTACTAAATAACCAAGAGGCCACTGAAGGAATCAAAGAGGAAATCAAAAAATACCTAGAAGCAAATGACAATGAAAACAGGACAACCCAAAATCTATGGGATCTCCAAAATATATAAACAGCTCATGCAGCTTAATACTAAAAAAACAAATGATCCAATCAAAAAATGGGCAGAACACCTAAATAGACATTTTTCCAAAGAAGACATACAGATGGCCAAGAAGCACATGAAGAGCTGCTCAACATCACTAATTATTAGAGAAATGCAAGTCAAAACTACAATGAGGAATCACCTCACACCAGAACGGGCATCATCAGAAAATCTACAAACAACAAATGCTGGAGAGAGTGTGGAGAAAAGGGAATCCTCTTGCACTGTTGGTGGGAATGTAAATTGATACAGCCACTATGGAGAACAGTATGGAGGTTCCTTAGAAAATTAAAAATAGAATTGCCATGTGACCCAGCAATCCCACTACTGGGCATATACCCAGAGAAAACCATAATTCAAAAAGACACATGCACCCCAATGTTCATTACAGCACTATTTACAATAGCCAGGCCATGGAAGGAACAAAAATGCCCATCGGCAGACAAATGGATAAAGAAGATGTGGTACACATATACAATGGAATATTACTCAGCCATGAAAAGGAATGAAATTGGGTCATTGGTAGAGACGTGGACGGATCTGTAAACTGTCACACAGAGTGAAGTAAGTCAGAAAGAGAAAAACAGATATCGTTTATTAACGCATATATGTGGAACCTAGAAAAATGGTATGGATCAACTGGTTTGCAGGGCAGAAACAGAGACACAGACGTAGAGAACAAGCGTATGGACACCAAGGGGGGAAAGTAGCGGGGGGTGGGTTGGTGGTGGGATGAATTGGGAGATTGGGATTGACATATATACAGTAATATGTATAAAATAGATAACTAATAACCTGCTGTAAAAAAAAATAAACTTAAAAGAAAAGGAAACCTATGGGATGCAGCAAAAGCAGTTCTAAGAGGGAAGTTTATAGCAATACAATCCTGCCTCAAGACACAAGAAAAATCTCAACTAAAAAACCTAACCTTACACCTAAGTCAATTAGAGAAAGAAGAACAAAAAAACCCCAAAGTTAGCAGAAGGAAAGAAATAATAAAGATCAGATCAGAAATAAATGAAAAAGAAATGAAGGAAACAATAGAAAGATCCATAAAATTAAAAGCTTGCTCTTTGAGAAGATAAACAAAATTGATAAACCATTAGCCAGACTCATCAAGAAAAAAAGGGAGAAGACTCAAATCAATAGAATTAGAAATGAAAAAGCAGAAGGAAAAACTGACCCTACTGATCCATAAAATTAAAAGCTTGTTCTTTGAGAAGATAAACAAAATTGATAAACCACTAGCCAGACTCATCAAGAAAAAAAGGGAGAAGACTCAAATCAATAGAATTAGAAATGAAAAAGCAGAAGGAAAAACTGACACTACAGAAATACAAAGGGTCATGAGAGATTACTACAAGCAACTATATGCCAATAAAATGGACAACCTGGAAGAAATGGACACATTCTTAGAAAAGCACAACCTTCTGAGACTGAACCAGCAAGAAATAGAAAATATAAACAGACTAATCACAAGCACTGAAATTGAAACTGTGATTCAAAATCTTCCAACAAACAAAAGCCCAGGACCAGATGGCTTCACTGGCAAATTCTATCAAACATTTAGAGAAGAGCTAACACCTATCCTTCTCAAACTCTTCCAAAATATAGCTGAGGGAGGAACACTCCCAAACTCATTCTATGAGGCCACCATCACCCTGATACCAAAACCAGATAAAGATGTCACAAAGAAAGAAAACTAGAGGCCAATGTCACTGATGAATAAAGATTCAAAAATCTTCAACAAAATACTAGCAAACAGTATCCAAAGAACATTTAAAGGATCATACACCATGATCAAGTGGGGTTTATCCCAGGAATGCAAGGATTCTTCAATATATGCAAATAAATCAATATGATACACCATATTAACAAACTGAAAGAGAAAAACCATATGATCATCTCAATAGATGCAGAGAAAGCTTTTGACAAAATTTGACACCCATTTGTGATAAAAACCCTTCAGAAAGTAGGCATAGAGGGAACTTACCTCAACATAATAAAGGCCATATATGACAAACGCACAGCCAACATCGTCCTCAGTGGTGAAAAACTGAAACCATTTCCATAAGATCAGGAACAAGACAAGGTTGCCCACTCTCACCACTATTATTCAACATAGCTTTGGAAGTTTTAGCCACAGCAATCAGAGAAGAAAAAGAAATAAAAGGAATACAAATTGGAAAAGAAGAATTAAAACTGTCACTGTTTGCAGATGACATGATACTATACATAGAGAATCCTAAAGATGCCACCAGAAAACTACTAGAGCTAATCAATGAATTTGGTAAAGTTGCAGGATACAAAATGAATGCACAGAAATCTCTTGCATTCCTATACGCTAATGATGAAAAGTCTGAAAGAGAAATTAAGGAAACACTCCCATTTACCAGTGCAATAAAAAGAATAAAATACCTAGGAATATACCTACCTAAGGAGACAAAAGACTTGTATGCAGAAAACTATAAGACACTGATGAAAGAAATTAAAGATGATACAAAAAGATGGAGAGATATACTATGTTCTTGGATTGGAAGGATCAACATTGTGAAAATGAGTATACTACCCAAAGCAATCTACAGATTCAATGCAATCCCTATTAAACTACCAATTTTTTCACAGATCTAGAACAAAAAATTTCACAATTTGTATGGAAACACAAAGACCCCAAATAGCCTAAACAATCTGGAGAAAGAAAACGGAGCTGAAGAAATCAGGCTCCTGGACTTCAGACTATACTACAAAGCTACAGTAATCAAGACAGTATGGTACTGGCACAAAAACAGAAATATAGATCTATGGAACAGGATAGAAAGCCCAGAGATAATCCCACACACATAGTGTCACCTTATCTTTGACAAAGGAGACAAGTATATACAATGGAGAAAAGACAGCCTCTTCACTAAGTGGTGCTCAGAAAACTGTACAGCTACATGTAAAAGAATGAAGTTAGAACACTGCCTAACACCATACACAAAAATAAACTCAAAATGGATTAAAGACCTAAATGTAAGGCCAGACACTATAAAACTCTTAGAGGAAAACAGACAGAATACTCTATGACATAAATCACAGCAAAGTCCTCCCTGGTGGCACAGTGGTTGGGAGTCCGCCTGCCAATGCAGGGGACTCGGGTTCGTGCCCCGGTCTGGGAAGATCCCACATGCCGCGGAGCGGCTGGGCTTGTGAGCCATGGCCGCTGAGCCTGCACGTCCGGAGACTCTGCTCCGCAATGGGAGAGGCCACAACAGTGAGAGGCCCGCGTACCACAAAAAAAATAAATAAATCACAGCAAGATCCTTTTTGACTCTCCTCCTAGAGAAATGGAAATAAAAACAAAAATAAACAAATAGGACCTAATGAAACTACAAAGCTTTTGCACAGCAAAGGAAACCATAAACAAGACAAAAAGACAACCCTCAGAATGGAAGAAAATATTTGCAAAGGAAGCAACTGACAAAGGACTAATCTCCAATATATACAAGCAGCTCATGCAGCTCAATATCAAAGAAACAAACAACCCAATCCAAAAATGGGCAGAAAACCTAAATAGACATTTCTCCAAAGAGGATATACAGATTGCCAACAAACACATAAAAAGATGCTCAACATCACTAATCTTTAGAGAAATGAAAATCAAAACTACAGTGAGATATCACCTCACTCTGGTCAGAGTGGCCATCATCAAAAAATCTACAAACAATAAATGCTGCAGAGGGTGTGGAGAAAAGGGAACCCTCTTGCACTGTTGGTGGGAATGTAAACTGATACACCCACTATGGAGAACAGTATGGAGGTTCTTTAAAAAACTGAAAATAGAACTACCATGTGACCCAGCAATCCCACTACTAAGCATATACCCTGAGAAAACCATAAATCAAAGAGTCATGTACCACAATGTTCATTGCAGCTTTATTTACAGTAGCCAGGACATGGAAGCAACCTACGTGTCCATCAACAGGTGAATGGATAAAGGAGATGTGGCACATTTATACAATGGAATATTACTCAGCCATAAAAAGAAACGAAATTGAGTTATTTGTAGTGAGGTGGATTGATGTAGAGTCTGTCATACAGAATGAAATAAGTCTGTAAGTCAGAAAGAGAAAAACAAATACTGTATGCTAACACATATATATGGAATCTAAACAAAAAAAAAATGTTTGTGAAGAACCTAAAGGCAGGACAGGAATAAAGACACAGATATAGAGAATGGACTTGAGGACATGGGGAGGGGGAAGGGTAAGCTGGGATGAAGTTAGAGAGTAGCATTGACATATATACACTACCAAATGTAAAATAGTTAGCTAGTGGGAAGCAGCTGCATGCCACAGGGAGATCAGCTCAGTGCTTTACAACCACTTAGAGGGATGGGATAAGGAGGGTGGGAGGCAGATGCAAGAGGGAGTGGATATGGGGATATATGTATGCATATAGCTGATTTACTTTGTTATACCGCAAAAACTAACACAACACTGTAAAGCAATTATACTCCAATAAAGATGTTAAAAAAAAAACCTTCCCTGAAAGTGTTTGGGAGTTTGGGTCTTTTGAGCATGAGCGGCCTGTTCTCCTTGCTTGGCCCTGCAATAAACACTGTACTTCCCTTCACCAAAACCTGGTGTCAGTAGGTTGGCTTTGCTTGGGTTAGCAGACCCAAGTTTGGTTTGGTAATATTATCACAACATCATTCTGTTAGGCTTTATTTCCTTGGAAAATATTAGCTTCCCTTCCTGAGGGACAGGGTCTGATGGGCATTTCTGGGTTAACACAGGAACTGGGAAATGCACCACTGGACCACCAGTGTTAATATGAAGTAGTCAAAGTATATGTCACAAAATCAAATTGTGACATTAAGCTAAAATATTCTGTCATCCCACTGGTAAATGGAGTGACTTGGTTTCACCTGGTTGGACTATAAGACATTACATATCTTTGTATTTCCTAAGTCATTTCCTTCTATCTAGAGTAAAATTGTGGGGATGGTGCATATCTGCAAAGACCCTCTTGGATAAAAGTAGTTTGTGTTTCAGTTTTCAAAGAACAGCATAGTTGTAGAATTCTGGTTTTCCTAAATATGATTTGGAAGGTAGGATGCTGACTGTCCTAATGATGATATTTTATTCTAAATTTCCATTTGCCTTGGCAAAAATTGCCTTAAATTTAAAATAGCAGTCTGAGTTTATAGAATGTGATTTTAGTCTCTAAATTCAAAACATGTCATGGAATAAACAAATTGCATAATGACTTGGAGGGCTTCGCTGGTCACAGTAGTACTTAGTAAGTAGTTGTTAACTGGCCTGTGCTGGTTACCAGTCAATGGAATTTGGAGGCTAGGTCAGGACATTCAGTCCTGGAAGAGTAAAATCAAAAAACATCTCCCCTGATTTATTAGACCAGAAATGTTGAACATTGCTTGCTTCCTTCTATTATTACATTTTGGACCTACCCTCTTTCAACAAGTCTGCTGAGCTGTAACCCAGCACCTCTCTGATAAAACACTCATGTTTCTCAGAGTTTCCTACAGACTTCATATTATAGTTACCCCACAGTGTTTTTTTTTGTTTTGTTTCTTTTTAATGGCCTGAGATTCTTAGCTGCAAGGGAAAATGTTAGAAGACAACAATGTCAACAGGAGTTTCCAAAATCCTAATGAAAGTCTGGTCCTAAGTGAACAAATGAGTTTGGGACATCCAAGCTATTTCCTGGTTCTATTTCCGTTTCTATTCTCTTGCTTTTACTGAAATAGAACCACTGATTGAGAGGCTGGCTGGAAATATTCAGAGACTGGATACTCCATAAACAGTGTCTCAGTCTGTTCAGGCTGTTATAATGAAGTCCCATAGACTGGCTGGCTTATAAACAACAGAAATTTATTTATCTCAGTTCTAGAGGCTGAAGTCTGAGATCAGAGTGCCCCATTGACTAGTTTTGGCAAGGGCCCTATTCCAGGATGCAGACTGCTAACTTCTCATAGCCTCCTGTGGTACAAAGAGAGCCAGCTCGTTCTCTGACCTCTTCTTATAAGGACACCAATCCCATGCATGAGGGCTCCACTCTCATGACGCCATCACCTCCCCAAAGCTCCATTTCTAAAACCACCAGGTTGGAGATTAAATTTCAACATATGAATTTTGGGGGGACACATTCAATCCAAAACAAGCAGCTTTCTGCTCCTTGTGCTTTAGAATGTTTGGGGAATGGCGATGGGATACAGTACCTTGACAATGTTCATGTGTAATTTTATCAGAAAAATCAAGAGAAATGTGTTCTAATTACTAAAAAAATATTAAACACTACATGTTTATATTTATTAAGTGCCTACTCTGTACAAGACAGACACTATGCCCTCATGGAACTTCTATTTTAGCAACATCTTCACTGTAAATAAAGGGACGGTTGCCTCTTCAACCATTCCTTCCATGACGCTTGGTAGTGGGTATCACTAGCAGGACTGAAATACCAGGCTGTATCAGGACATCAGTATCAAAATGGAGAAACACTGAGAAAATAAGAATAATATAGGACTTCCCTGGTGGTGCAGTGGTTAAGAATCTGCCTGCCAATGCAGGGGACATGGGTTCGAGCCCTGGTCTGGGAAGATCCCACATGCCGCAGAGTAACTAAGCCCGCGAACCACAACTACTGAGCCCGCATGCCACAACTACTGCAGCCCGTGTGCCTAGAGCGTATGCTCTGCAACAATGAGAAGCCACTGCAATGAGAAGCCTGCACACCGCGACAAAGAGTAGCCCCCGCTTGCCGCAACGAGAGAGAGCCCACACGCAGCAACAAAGACCTAATGCAGCCAATAAATAAATAAATACATTTATAGATAGATAGATAGATAGATAGATAGGAGGAGGTGGGAGTGGAGGGGAAAAAAGAATAAAAAGAAATGTGTGATTTAGTGAATAGAGGTAGGGGTAGGGAGGGAGGCACCAGGGATTGTGTTGGGAATCACTCAATGGTCCAACCACCCAGCCCTGAAGTACATGCTGCCCATTCTTGTAACACTTTATGCCGCTTGAAAGGTAAGATCCTGTTCTCATGTAAAAAGTCAGGGAGCTGATATTATCAGTTTGGGCCAGTCATCCAGATCAGATTCAGTCGAGTTGCTGAGAGAAAACAGCGGGATTTCTGACTGCCAGTCTAGACTATACTTTCCCCCTTTTATGGCTCATTATAAAAATATTTGTGCTGATCTGTAAGCCGATAAGTGCCAACTGGAGTCAACCCACTTGAGAGGAAAATTATTTATGATTATAATTTGGCTGCAAGGCTTCATGAGTATTTCTGCTACCCTGAATCAAGAGCTGAAATTAGCAAGACCCCCAAACTGCATTTTCTCACTTCTGTGGAAAAGACACTTAGTAGCTTCGTTGGATCACAATCGTTACTTGTCCTCAGCATACATCCAAATAGCTGTTGCTTAGCTTTTCCCTAATCATACAGTGTCTTTGAAGCCTCACTCATCCTCCCATTAAACTCACTTCTTGACAGATTTTCCCTTTTCTTTTAAAAGCCTCTCCTGGTCTGTTGGGTTAGGTATTGAACTATTTATTTTGTGTGTGGGTTGTTTCTGTGACTCCCCCTGGCTCAAAAACGTGATGACTGAATCTACATTTTCAGCTCTGAGCATCATGGAAATCCTTACCCCAAAGCATATGCACCTGTTTCACTTCCAAAGCCCTCCGGAGTTTGCTTATCTGTGGCTGTTGAGCTCAGTAGCTCGGATACTGCTGATGAGGCCAAGGTTATGGTTTTGATGCGTAGGGGACAGTTAGCACCCGTCCCACAGATCAGCCTATACTCGGGACCCAGAGAGGTGCTCTGCACACGTATGGCCGTGGTCCTGTAGGGCCAGAGCAGAGACTGAAGGCAAATCTGAATAAATCGGTCATCATAAAAACAACTCCTCTGTGAGCCTTCTTGAGGAGGTGTCTCAGCTCGGTAGCAATGCCTTTGCATATGACTTTGAGGGTATAAATATGTGGTAAATGCACCTGTGAGTTTTTAAAGTGAGAACTTGACAGGTGTGGGCTAGTCCCAGGAAGCAGACTAAGCAAAATTACGATGGTGCCAGTACATGGGGTGGAGTTTCCATAAGAGTTAGGACACTGCTGCTCAATTTCCTGCCTCTTCAGCCATGGACAAAACCAGCTGCAGTTTTCTTCATAAACCATTGTATAAATGACTCTATGTGCTCAAGGGTGACCAGGTGCAAAGAAATTTGCAGAAAGGTTTTCTCTGGCCAATGAAAAACCAGTTGTTTAGCCAACATCATGGACTGAGTACATATCTTGTGGCCAGTTACCCCATCGAAAGAAAGGAACCAGGGGCTTCCCTGGTGGCGCAGTGGTTGAGAGTCCACCTGCCGATGCAGGGGACGCGGGTTCATGCCCCGGTCCGGGAGGATCCCACATGCCGCGGAGCGCCTGGGCCCGTGAGCCATGGCCGCTGAGCCTGCGCTTCCGGAGCCTGTGCTCTGCAACGGGAGAGGCCACAGCAGTGAGAGGCCCGCGTACCGCAAAAAAGGGTTCGGCGAAAGGACTTCAAAACATGTGAAAAAGATACAAAGAAGTCAACAATAGAAACATAAGAAAATATACTTACCTAAATGAACTTGAACACGAGTAACCAAGTTTATCAATGTTAAGTAAGTATCAAGCTTATCAATGGACAGGTTCTTGAATGAGGTGATTCTTGAGCAGCGTTTTGAAGACGTGCCCAACACAGCAACATAGGAAGGATATTCCTGCAGAGACATTAGACATGAATGGGGTTTACTGGGTGGGTTGCACACGAGAGCACAGAGTGTGAGCTGTGGACACACATTTCACCAGTGCCATTGTCTGTCCCATCTTAACCAGACAAAAATCTCTCCTCTAACTTAACGGCCCTTTGTAGCTACTGGTGCCCATATCCCCTCACGAAGACTCTGCACAGATATCCTAGTTCTCTCTCTGCATGTGTAGTAGCGTTGTACTTCTCTGCCTTGTGTGGCCATGTTGATTTGCCTTGGCCCGTAAAATAAGAATGAAGTGTCAGGTATTGCTTCCAGGAGAAAGCACTTAGTTGCCATTATGGGACACAGCTGTTCTCTTTTTCTTGGGGCAACAATTATAAATGCCTGTGTTGGGAGAGCCTCCTGTTTTGAACAGCGGCCCCTGATGACCTGCATTGGACACATAGCACAATAAATAAATAAACCTCTGTTGTGTTAAGCCGCTGAGATTTGAGAATTGCTTGCTGCTGCAGCATAACCTAGTCCTTGCTAGATGATTCAGTTGTACTTACATTTTCGCTATGTCTGGCCTTTCTTTCACTCCTCAGCTATCTACACTCTGATTTCTCTAACATTTGAATGAAACTGTTGTGGAAAGTTCACAGAGTTGCCATATATGATAATTTGGGGCTTTATCTTATAGAACACCTTTGCTGTATTTAATACTGTGGACTACTTCTTTCTTAAAATTCTTTTTTCCCTTGGCTTCCATGATATAACTCTTTCAACTCAACTTTTAGATCACTGATTATGTGTTTTAGGAATAAAACCTAAATGAATCTCATCTGCTCGCCCAGTTTTTAACTAATATGTATGTAACTAATATGCTGATAACAAATATGTACATCCTGCTCTAGTATGTACCCTACAGCATAGACTTGTACATACAAAGGTCATTCAAAAACAACATGTCTACAGCTGAGTCTGTCTCTGCTCCCAGATCTGGTCATTCTTCAAAGTCACAAATTGGTTAACTGGGGATGCTCCTGGATTTCTCTCTCTTCTTTAAAGGTAGCTTCCCAATATCATTTGTGACCAGATATTATCAGCTCTGTTTCTAAATTTTATCTCCCCATATTTTCTTTCTATACCCTCTTCTCTATCATCAAGGCTATAATCCCACTCCTTATTATTTATCTACTAGCTTCTTTAATAGCTTCTGGATTGGTCTTCCTACATCAGTCCATTCTCCATGGACCTTTTGGAGACATCTTTCTAAAATACAAAAATTGTCATGTTTATGTCCTCTTACTTGAAATGTTTGATGTCACCTCATTACATTGGAGTTGAAATCCAACTTCTTTGCAGGGCTCTTAGTGGGCCCTACCTAGCAGACTGGCTTTATCACTTTATCACTTTATCACTGGCTTTATGCATATGTTTTCCCCTCCTGCCATGCTGTTTCTCTTTCAGTCCTCTGGACCATGTTTTTCCTACCTCTGTGCCCTTGTACATGCTGTCCCCTGGACGTGGACTTTATTCACCTGGATAATGTCTATTTTTTATTTTAAAAGCCACCTACTCATCGTCTCTCCTGGAAAGCCTCCCATACTTTCCAGCTTTGGGTTTTAGAGGTCTTGTCTCCATGTTCCATCACACTCATACACTGACTGGTGGAAGGCCGTGAGTGTACCAGTTTCTCCTCCAAAACTGTGTGTTGCTCAACACTATAAACCCACACTTCATCTCTCTATTCCCCACACCTCTTAAATGCCTGATGTCCATTAGGTATGCAATAAATGTTTGATGAATGAATAGCTGATGGATCTGGAAGGCCATGATTGTGAGCTTTGCTTTTAACTGAAGAATTTGGGGGAGATATTACAGACATTTAAGTAGGAGATAATACCCAAATGATACTTGCAGAGGGTTAGAGTAGAAGGGAGTAGGCATTTGAAATCTTTCAGAGATGCTGTGAAGTGTTGATGGTAAGAATGGGGAGGAAATGAGAAGTTGTAGGCCTATGACTTTCGATTCCCCAGAATTTCATTTTTTACAGTATCACTGTAGCTCATGCCTGCTATGGTTAATGTTGCTATAAAGTGTTGAAGGCAGAATTATTAACTACTTTGTAAATTCAACAGAAGGGAAACCAACTCCTTTGAAAAGGTAAACACTGAAGCCTTAAATTTTAATCTTCACAAAGTCTTCCACAGTTTTAACAATAATGTCTTAATTTTGACATCCATGAAATGATCTAAGATACTTAGCCTATATCTTATATGTCTTTCTATGGTTTTCTTTCTTACACTCTTTACTAGGAAGTCTAACTTATTCTCTTATTCTATCAACAACCCTTGGCTATTTTACTTTACTTCTGCCTTTTTTTCCCCCCTCACTGGAACGTCCATAGGTCCTGGAGATGGAGCAATGGTGATTGAGATGGTCAGCTCCTACTAGAACCACACAAATGGTGACAAATAAGCCTTCCAACACTCCTTAGGCTCTAGAATCCTGTGTCCTCCCAATTCTTTCAGGGCTGGCAGCTTGCTCATCTTTAGCAAAAGCTAGGCATCATTTCAAATGTCATATTGCAGAGAAATCACTTTCCCTGTCACCAAGAAAGAAAAGAGAGAGACAGTGGAGAAATGCCTTCTTATATCTGAAACACAGCACTGTCAGCCACTTGGAACCTGCCTCCCAGACTCTGTCTGGCCTTGGCTTGGAGAAGGCAGGGTTGCTGTGTTGCACAAGGAGGCGCAGAAACAAACATGGGCACAAAACCAAACACTTGACTGCAAGAAATGTTCTGCAAGTTATAAAACTGAAATACTACTTCCAGCTGTCACTTTATGCAAGGATTAAGTTGAGCTCAAGGGACTGCAGAAACTAAATAAAGAAAGTGAATTATTCATTACAGTACCTATTCAAGTTGCAGAAGATGCCTGGGTTGTTTTTTTTTTTTTTCTACTGATGGATTACTTGTGATCTCTTTGTCTATTTATCTCCTCACTCACTCACTCACTTGTCTTCATGTATATATAGGAAGTCATGTTGTTGCTGCTAAGATGGATGGCAAAGCTTCATATTCTTTTTTCCTGTATCCAAAAGCATCCTGCCCATTGGTCATTTGTCTTTAGTACATCTTCCCTCTTGTGGTGGCTTGCTCTTAGCCTCATGGTCTGCACAAAGCATTGATGTTGAAATGAACATCATCATCCAGTGATCAGGGGATAAGTGCATTGAACACAGCCAAATGCCTCTTAAGGCTTTTTGATTGATAGGCTGAGGTTGGATGTGTTCTCATCATTGTTTTCCAGGCATTGATCTCCATGATGTATAGCTCTTCTTCCTATTGCCCTATCAAAGGTCTTCCTCATTGGCTCAACAGCCAAGAAGTGATAAGACAACACGTCCATGCTCATACATGACCACGACCCCTCAGCCTCTGGGTTTACTTTTGGCTTCCACTGGCTTAGTTTTGCCCCTGAGGCTAGCAGTGGCTCAGAAGTATGTAGCAGATACATAGAAGGTGCCGTAGCCCCCTTTTGCCCTGTCTCAATCCTATATTTACCTTTCATCTTTTTTTAAACATCTTTATTGGAGTATAATTGCTTTACAATGGTGTGTTAGTTTCTGCTTTATAACAAAGTGAATCAGCTATACATGTACATATATCCCCATAACTCTTCCTTCTTATGTCTCCCTCCCTCCCACCCTCCCTATCCCACCCCTCTAGGTGGTCACAAAGCACCGAGCTGATCTCCCTGTGCTATGCGGCTGCTTCCCACTAGCTATCTATTTTACATTTGGTAGTGTATGTATGTCCATGCCACTCTCTCACCTTGTCCCAGCTTACCCTTCCCCTTCCCCGTGTCCTCAAGTCCATTCTCTAGTAGGTCTGCATCTTTATTCCCATCCTGCCCCTAGGTTCTTCATGACCATTTTTCTTTGTGATTCCATATATATGTGTTAGCATACAGTATTTGTTTTTCTCTTTCTGACTTACTTCATTCTATATGACAGACTATAGGTCCATCCACCTCACTACAAATAACTCAATTTTGTTTCTTTTTTACGGCTGAGCAATATTCCATTGTATATATGTGCCACATCTTCTTCATCCATTTATCTGTCAATGGACACATAGGTTGCTTCCATGTCCTGGCTATTGTAAATAGCTGCAGTGAACATTGTGGTAGATGACTCTTTTTGAATTATGGTTTTCTCAGGGTATATGTCCAGTAGAGGGATTGCTGGGTTGTATGGTAATTCTATTTTTAGTATTTTAAGAAACCTCCATACTGTTCTCCATAGTGGCTGTATCAATTTACATTCCCACCAACAGTGCAAGAGAGTTCCCTTTTCTCCACACCTTCTGCAGCAGTTATTGTTTGTAGAATTTTTGATGATGGCCATTCTGACCGGTGTGAGATGATATCTCATTGCAGTTTTGATTTGCATTTCTCTAATGATTAATGATGTTGAGCATTCTTTCAGGTGTTTGTTGGCAATCTGCATATCTTCTTTGGAGAAATGTCTATTTATGTTTTCTGCCCATTTTTGGATTGAGTTGTTTGTTTTTTTGATATTGAGCTGCATGAGCTGATTGTAAATTTTGGAGATTAATCCTTTGTCAGTTGCTTCCTTTGCAAATATTTTCTCCCATTCTGAGGGTTGTCTTTTTGTCTTGTTTATGGTTTCCTTTGCTGTGCAAAAGCTTTTAAGTTTCATTCGGTCCCACTTGTTTATTTTTGTTTTTATCTCCATTTCTCTAGGGGGTGGGTCAAAAAGGATGTTGCTGTGATTTATGTCATAGAGGGTTCTGCCTATGTTTGTCTCTAAGAGTTTTACAATGTCTGGCCTTACATTTAGGTCTTTAATCCATTTTGAGTTTATTTTTGTGTATGGTGTTAGGGAGTGTTCTAATTTTATTCTTTTACATGTAGCTGTCCAGTTTTCCCAGCACCACTTATTGAAGAGTCTGTCTTTTCTCCATTGTATATGCTTGTCTCCTTTATCAAAAAGAAGGTGACCATATGTGTGTGGGTTTATCTCTGGGCTTTCTATCCTGTTCCATTGATCTACATTTCTGTTTCTGTGCCAGTATCATACTGTCTTGATTACTGTAACTTGTAGTATAGTCTGAAGTCGGGAGCCTAATTCCTCCAGCTCCATTTATCTTTCTCAAGATTGCTTTGGCTATTCAGGATCCTTTGTGTTTCCATACAAATCATGAAATGTTTCGTTCTAGTTCTTTGAAAAATGCCAGTGATAGTTTCATAGGGGTTGCATTGAATCCGTAGATTGCTTTGGGTAGTATAGTCATTTTCACAATGTTGATCCTTCCAATCCAAGAACATGGTATATCTCTCCATCTGTTTGTATCATCTTTAATTTCTTTCATCAGAGTCTTATAGTTTTCTGCATACAGGTCTTTGTCTCCTTAGGTAGGTTTATTCTTAGGTATTTCGTTCTTTTTGTTGCAATGGTAAATGGGAGTGTTTCCTTAATTTCTCTTCAGATTTTTCATCATTAGTGTATAGGAATGGAGGAGATTTCTATGCATTAACTTTGTATCCTGCTACTTTACCAAATTCATTGATTAGCTCTAGTAGTTTTCGGGTAGCATCCTTAGGGTTCTCTACGTATAGTATCATGTCATCTGCAAACAGTGACAGCTTTACTTCTTCTTTTTCGAATTGGATTTCTTTTATTTCTTTTTCTTCTCTGATTGCTGTGGCTAAAACTTCCAAAACAATGTTGAATCACAGTGGTGAAAGTGGGCAACCTTGTCTTATTCCAGATCTTCATGGAAATGGTGTCACTTTTTCACCATTGAGGATGATGTTGGCTGTGCATTTGTCATATATGGCCTTTATTATGTTGAGGTAAATTCGCTCTATGTCTACTTTCTGGAGGGTTTTTATCATAAATGGGTGTTGAATTTTGTCAAAATATTCTTCTGCATCTATTGCGATGATCATATGGTTTTTCTCCTTCAATTTGTTAATATGGTGTATCACATTGATTGATTTGCGTATATTGAAGAATCCTTGCATTCCTAGGATAAACCCCAGTTGATCATGGTGTATGATCCTTTTAAGTGCTCTTGGATTCTGTTTGCTAGTATTTTGTTGAGCATTTTGCATCTATGTTCATCAGTGATATTGGCCTGTAGTTTTCTTTCTTTGTGACATCCTTGTCTGGTTTTGGTATCAAGGTGATGGTGGCCTCGTAGAATGAGTTTGGGAGTGTTCCTCCCTCTGCTATATTTTGGAAGAGTTTGAGAAGGCTAGTGTTAGCTCTTCTCTAAATGTTTGATAGAATTTGCCTGTGAAGCCATCTGGTCCTGGGCTTTTGTTTGTTGGAAAATTTTTAATCAAAGTTTCAATTTCAGTGCTTGTGATTGGTCTGTTTATATTTTCTATTTCTTCCTGGTTCAGTCTCAGAAGGTTGTGCTTTTCTAAAAATGTGTACATTTCTTTGAGGTTGTCCATTTTATTGGCATATAGTTGCTCATAGTAATCTCTCATGATCCTTTGTATTTCTGCAGTGTCAGTTGTTACTTCTGCTTTTTCATTTCTAATTCTATTGATTTGAGACTTCTACCTTTTTTCTTGATGAGTCTGGCTAATGGTTTATCAATTCTCTTTATCTTCTCAAAGAATCAGCTTTTAGTTTTATGGATCTTTCTATTGTTTCCTTCATTTCTTTTTCATTTATTTCTGATCTGACCTTTATTATTTCTGTCCTTCTGTTAACTTTGTATTTTTTTGTTCTTCTTTCTATAATTGCTTTAGGTATGAGGTTAGGTTGTTTATTCGAGATGTTTCTTGTTTTTTGTTTTGTTTTTTTGTTTTTTTTTTTTTGCAGTACGCGGGCCTCTCACTGTTGTGGCCTCTCCCATTGCGGAGCCCAGGCTCCGGACGTGCAGGCTCAGCGGCCATGGCTCACGGGCCCAGCCGCTCCGCGGCATGTGGGATTTTCCCGGACCAGTGCACGAACCCATGTCCCCTGCATTGGCAGGTCGACTCTCAACCACTGCGCCACCAGGGAAACTCTGTTTCTTGTTTTGTAATGTAGGAAGTATTGCTATAAATTTCCCTCTTACAACTACTTTTGCTGCATCCCATAGGTTTTGGGTCATCCTGTTTTCTTTTTCTTTTTTTTTTTTTTTTTGTGGTACACAGGCCTCTCACTGCTGTGGCCTGTCCTGTTGTGGAGCACAGGCTCCAGACGTGCAGGCTCAGCGGCCATGGCTCACAGGCCTAGCCACTCCGCGGCATGTGGGATCTTCCCAGACCAGGGCACGAACCCATGTCCTCTGCATTGGCAGGCAGACTCTCAACCACTGCGCCACCAGGGAAGCTCCGTCCTGTTTTCATTGTCATTTGTTTCTAGGTATTTTTTGATTTCCTCTTTGATTTCTTCAGTGACCTCTTGGTTGTTTAGTAGTCTATTGTTTAGCCTCCATATGTTTGTATTTTTTACGGATTTTTCCCTGTAATTGATATCTAGTCTCATAGCGTTGCAGTCGGAAAAGATACTTTATATGATTTCAATTTTCTTAAATTTACCAAGGCTTGATTTGTGACCCAAGATATGATCTATCCTGCAGAATGTTCCATAAGGACTTGAGAAGTGAGTGTATTCTGTTGTTCTTGGATGGAATGTCCTACAAATATCAATTAAGTGCATCTTGTTTAATGTGTCATTTAAATCTCCTGTTTCCTTATTTTCATTTTGGATGATCTGTCCATTGGTGAAAGTGGGGTGTTAAAGTCCCCTACTATGACTGTGTTACTGTTGATTTCCCCTTTTATGGCTGTTAGTATTTGCCTTATGTATTGAGGTGCTCCTATGCTGTGTGCATAGATATTTAAAATTGTTATATCTTCTTTTTGGATTGATCCCTTGATCATTATGTAGTGTCCGTCTTTGTCTCTTGTAACATTCTTTATTTTAATGTCTATTTTATCTGGTATGAGAATTGCTACTCCAGCTTTCTTTTGATTTGCATTTGCATGGAATATCTTTTCCCATCCCCTCACTTTGTCTGTATGTGTCCCTAGGTCTGAAGTATGTCTCTTGTAGACAGCATGTATACGGATCTTGTTTCTGTATCCATTCAGGCAGTCTATGGGTTTTGGCTGGAGCATTTAATCCATTTACATTTAAGGTAATTATCAATACGTATATTCCTATTACCATCTTCTTAATTGTCTGAGGTTTGTTATTGTATGTCTTTTCCTTCTTTTGTGTTTCCTGCCTACAGAAGTTCCTTTAGCATTTGTTGTAAAGCTATTTTGGTGGTGCTGAATTCTCTTACTTTTGCTTGTCTGTAAAGGTTTTAATTTCTCAGTTGGATCTGAATGAGATCCTTGCTGGGTAAAGTAACCTTGGTTGTAGGTTTTTCCCTTTCATCACTTTAAATATGTCCTGCCACTCCCTTCTGGCTTGCAGAGTTTCTGCTGAAAGATCAGATATTAACCTTATGGGGATTCCCTTATATGTCATTTGTTGTTTTTCCCTTGAGGCTTTTAATATGTTTTGTTTGTATTTAATTTTGTATAGTTTGATTAATATGTGTCTTGGCATGTTTCTCCTTGGATTATCCTGTATGGAACTCTCTGCACTTCTTGGACTTGATTAACTATTTCCTTTCCCATATTAGGGAAGTTTTCAACTATAATCTATTCAAATATTTTCTCAGTCCCTTTCTTTCTCTCTTCTTCTTCCGGGACAGCTATAATTCTAATGTTGGTGCATTTAATGTTGTCCCAGAGGTCTCTGAGACTGTCCTCAATTCTTTTCATTCTTTTTTATTCTGCTCTGCAGTAGTTATTTCCACTATTTTATCTTCCAGGTCACTTATCTGTTCTTCTGCCTCAGTTAATCTGCTATTGATTCCTTCTAGAGAATTTTTAACTTCATTTATTGTGTTGGTCATCATTGTTTGTTTGCTCTTTAGTTCTTCTAGGTCCTTGTTAAACGTTTCTTGTATTTTCTCCATTCTATTTCCAAGATTTTGGATCATCTTTACTATCATTACTCTGAAGTCTTTTTCAGGTAGACTGCCTATTTCCTCTTCATTTGTTTGGTCTGGTGGGTTTTTACCTTACTCCTTCATCTGCTGTGTGTTTCTCTGTCTTCTCATTTTGCTTATCTTACTGTGTTTGGGGTCTCCTTCTTGCAGGCTGCAGGTTTGTAGTTCTCATTGTTTTTGGTGTCTGCCCCCAGTGGCTAAAGTTCGTTCAGTGGGTTGTTTAGGCTTCCTGGTGGAGGGGACTAGTGCCTGTGTTCTGGTGGATGAGGCTGGATCTTGTGTTTCTAGTGTGCAGGTCCACATCTGGTGGTGTGTTTCATGGTGTCTGTGAACTTAGTATTAATTTAGGCAGGCTCTCTGCTAATGGGTGGGGTTGTGTTCCTCTCTTGCTAGTTGTTTGGCATAGGGTGTCCAGCACTGTGTTTTGCTGCTCATTGAGTGGAGCTGGGTCTTGGCGTTGAGATGGAGATCTCTGGGAGACTTTCACCATTAGATGTTACCTGGATCTGGGAGGTCTCTGGTGGACCAATGTCCTGAACGTGGCTCTCCCACCTCAGAGGCACAGGCCTGATGCCTGGCCAGAGCACCAAGATCCTGTCATCCACATGGCTCAGGATATAAGGGAGAAAGAAAGAAAGAAAGAAAAATAAATAAATAAATAAATAGTTATTAAAATAATTTTAAACAAATTTTTAAACTAATTTAAAAAAAAAGAAAGAAAGAAGAGAGCAACCGAACCAAAAAACAAATCTACCAATGATAACAAGCACTAAAAACTATAGTAAAAAAAAGAAAAATTTAAAAAACGGACAGACAGAACCCTGACAAATGGTGAAAGAAAAGCTATACAGAGAAAAATCACACATAGACACATGCACACTCACAAAAGGAGAAAAAGGGGGGGAAAAAAAAGAAAATATCGTTGCTCCCAAAGTCCACCTCCTCAATTTGGGATGATTCGCTGTCTATTCATGTATTCCACAGATGCAAGGTATGCCAAGTTGATTGTGGAGATTTAATCCGCTGCTCCTGAGGCTGCTGGGAGAGATTTCCCTTTCTCTTCTTTGTTTGCACAGCTCCCGGAGTTCAGCTTTGGATTTGGCCCCGCCTCTGCGTGTAGGTCGCCTGAGGGTGTCCGTTCTTCGCTCAGACAGGACGGGGTTAAAGGAGCCGCTGATTCGGGGGCTCTGGCTCACTCAGGCTGGGGGGAGGGAGGGGCACGGATGCAGGGCGAGCCTGCGGCGGCAGAGGCCGACATGACGTTGCAGCAGCCTGAGGCGTGCTGTGCGTTCTCAGTGGGAAGTTGTCCCTGGATCCCGGGACCCTGGCAGTGGCGGGCTGCACAGGCTCCTGGGAGGGTCGGTGTGGATAGTGACCTGTGCTCGCACACAGGCTTCTTGGTGGTGGCAGCAGGAGCCTTAGCGTCTCATGCCTGTTTGTGGGGTTCGCGCTTTTAGCTTCGGCTCGCGCCCTTCTCTGGAGCTCCTTTAAGCAGCGCTCTTCATCCCCTCCCCTCGCACACCAGGAAACAAAGAGGTAAGAAAAAGTCTCTTGCCTCTTCGGCAGGTCCAGACTTTTTCCCCCTGACTTCCTCCCGGCTAGCCGTGGCGCACTAACTCCCTGCAGGCTGTGTTCACGCCGCCAACCCCAGTCCTCTCCCTGCGCTCCGACCGAAGCCCAAGCCTCAGCTCCCAGCCCCGCCCGCCCCGGCGGGTGAGCAGACAAGCCTCTCGGGCTGGTGAGTGCAGGTCGGCACCGATCCTCTGTGCGGGAATCTCCCCGCTTTGCCCTCTGCACCCCTGTGGCTGTGCTCTCCTACGCGGCCCCGACGCTTCCCCTTTCCGCCACGCGCAGTCTCCGCCCGCGAAGGGGCTTCCTAGTGTGTGGAAAACTTTCCTCCTTCACAGCTCCCTCCCACTGGTGCGGGTCCCGTCCCTATTCTTTCGTCTCTGTTTATTCTTTTTTCTTTTGCCCTACCCAGATACGTGTGTGTGTGGGGGGTTCTTGCCTTTTGGGAGGTCTGAGGTCTTCTCCCAGTGTTCAGTAGGTGTCCTGTAGGAGTTGTTCCACGTGTAGATGTATTTCTGGTGTATCTGTGGGGAGGAAGGTGATCTCCGCGTCTTACTCCTCCTCCATTTTGGAGGTCTCTTCACCTTTCATTTTTAACATGGTAGTTGCTGCCTAAAAGTCATAGAGATGTTTTACTGATTTTCAGGGGAGCTGGGTAGGGAGGATTTATTTTCAAATATTGTTGAAGTATA
This sequence comes from Orcinus orca, assembly GCF_937001465.1. Classification (NCBI taxonomy): domain Eukaryota; kingdom Metazoa; phylum Chordata; class Mammalia; order Artiodactyla; family Delphinidae; genus Orcinus; species Orcinus orca. Next base: position 72,619,560 of record NC_064570.1, read on the forward strand.
AGAACCAAGGACTTTCTTTTATCATCTAGCTATAATAAGACTCCGTTTGAAATCTAGTACTTCTCATACTGATTGCCTTTACTAGACTGATGATTTATGACAGCAGGAACTCCTGAAGCACAGGCTTAACTTGTTACTGCTCTCGGAGAAACACTTCCACGTGTGGACTCAGGAGCCCTGCACTAGGAGGAAAATAGGCTAATCTGATCATAAACTATGGAGCCGTCCTAAAACTGTGTAAACACTGACAGAGGTATTTCTCAAAGTCTGCCAGATGTGAGGCAGCATTTTTGTGAAGTATGTGAACATTCATTCAAATTCAAAACCTTCATTCAGCCTGAGGAATTTGTCCTGAGCAGATGTATGTCTCATCCTTTGCCAGCCAGCGCCCAGAGTAATATTCTGGAAAATTAAATATTTTGGCTAATGGTGTTGTTCCTTAGCTATTGAGAATATATTTTCTAATAAAGGAAAATGTCAAGTCATGTCGAGTAACATTTTATGCCATTGAGCCATTAAACTCTTGAGTTGTATAATAAAACTCCCAAACTCCTTCACCATAACTTGCATTATTCTGCATTAACCATCATACTGTACAAGCGCTGAGAGCTACCCTTTGTCTTTTACTTACAGATAAAATAGAGTATTTATTGTATCGGCTCTTAACATTTTGTTTCAAATTTTGCCTTGGCAGTATTCAGTTTATTTTTAACCATCTTTCAGGAAGAAACTATCAAACAGCATTGTGATGTGAGGGCAGTATAAGCAGGAGAAGCACAGTTATATTTTTATCACAGAAAAGTATTGTAAATAACTTCACACTCATGAGTCAGAGATGTCCTCAATGAAGAGCTTGCAGTTGTGGAAGTATGAAATGTCTGTAATGCCCACAAAGATATCCATTTTGAACAACAGTGAGAGAAAGTAGGCTAATGAAGGATTATAGAAAAAATTATAGCCAATAACACTTATTTTGCACTGACTACATGCCAGGCCCTGTGTTAGTACTCTTCTGACTTGAAAATATCTCATCTTCCTAACAATCCTCTGAGATAAGTGCCATTATTATTTCCAGTTTACAGTTGCGAGCTCTGAGGCACAGACAAATTTAAGTAATCAAGAGTTATGGAAAAAAATTGTGGGGTAGGGCTTCCCTGGTGGCGCGGTGGTTGGGAGTCCGCCTGACGATGCAGGGGACACGGTTTTGTGCCCCGGTCCGGGAAGATCCCACATGCCGCGGAGAGGCTGGGCCCGTGAGCCATGGCTGCTGAGCCTGCGCGTCCGGAGCCTGTGCCCTGCAACGGGAGAGGCCACAACAGTGAGAGGCCCGCGTGCCGCAAAAAAAAAAAAAAAAAATTGGAGGGTAAGAAGAACAGGTTTTGTTCTGAGATCACAGCATTCTTGTATCTTGAGATGCTCCATTGGCTTTATTAGAAAGCACGTGTGAAGAAATTTTTTAAATGATTGCTATCCATTTGGATATTCTTCCTTTTCAAGTTAATGAGGTTGGCTTGCAAAGTTTGCTGAAGTCCTCTAGGACAGGAATTTTCAAACTTTGTTCCTTGGTCCCCTGAGGGTCCTTGAGATCCTTTTATGGTGTCTGCCGGGTCAAAATTCTTTCCATAACAATACTAAGATTATTATTTGCAACTTTCACTGTGTTACATTTGCACTGATAGGGCAAACACAATGGTGAGTAAAACTGTTGGTCCCTTAGCACAAATCAAAGCAGTGGCTCCAAAGGGTACTAGTGGTCATTGTATTCATCACCACCAAATAGTCACAATAAATAAATAAAGTTTTAAAAAGTAGCTTCACTTAAATTGTCTTTGCTGAAGCAGCAGAAATTAGTAAACCTATTGGCTTGGCCCTTGAGTACACGTTTTTAATATTCTGTGGGAAGTACATGTAAATCAGGTCTGTTACATATCAAAGTACGGTGGTTATTTCCAGGGACAGTACTTGTGCAATTATTTAGGTTGTGGGCTGACCTAGCTACTTTTCCATGGAATACTATTTTTATATGAAAGAATGCTTGGTAGACAAATCATGGTTATTCAGACTTTGTTACACATTTTCTCAAAAATGAACAAGGAAAATCACCGACATTACTTGTCATCAATGATGAAATGCAAGTTTTAAAGCAAAACCCAGAATTTTGGAAAACATATCCACCACAGTGAACTGAAATCTTCCTAAGACTTTAAGACTTTTCTATGAAACTGTGATCTCATTGATGCATCTGATTTTTAGATATTGTATAGTAATGACTGTAAATGACCAATGCATGATTTTATGAAATCATACATGAGTAAAAGCCATTCAAAATACAAGACAGATCAATGGATTTTAGTGCAACAGAATATGAAAATTTTATTGATAATGTTTCAGATTCTGCATTGCAAGTAATCTTTAAGAAATTACTACTAGCTGAGTTTGAGTAGAATAGTAGGAGAATATCCATAATTCTTTGAAAAGGCTATTAGGATACTTTTCCCTTTTAAATCTACATATCTGTATGAGGCTGGATTTTCTTATACTTATGAAGTATCAGCTCAAATAACATTCCAGGAGAGTGAACACAGATGTAAATATGAGAATCCAGTTTTCTTCTGTGAATCCAGATGTTAGAGATTTGCAAAAATGTGAAACAATGCCACTCTTCTTACTAAATTTTTTGTTTTGAAGCAGTTATTTTAATAAAAATGTTTAATTTCCGATTGATACATTAAATATCAATAAATATAATGCACATAACAAAAGATCTTTAGGGTCTCCTTAAATTGCGAGGGTGTAAAGGAGTCCAGGACCAAACATCTGCAAACCTCTGCTCTTGGGGAAACAAAGCCCCACAAGACAGAGGAGTTTATCTGCCCCCAGAGACTGTTAGAGGGAAGACATCCGTGTGGGATGTCAATGAAATGAAGGTAATAACATGGCACAACAGGGCGGATCAGGGCCAGCCAGCAAAATGGATGAGATTGTCTACGTTTTACTTTAGTTTAGTAAGGAAACTTTTCCTAAAGTGATTTTTAAAGCAATAGTACTAGCTTGTTCTCTCCCTAAAGACATTTTGTTTTTATAAAATTACAGCCTGGAAAACACACTATGTGTTTAGTCTGAGTAGGTAGCCTGAGTTGTTTGTTAAATACCAGATCTCAGATTTGTGGCTATTCCTCAAAAATAACTACATGACACCAGCAATTAAATTTATGTATCATTTTGATTATGTATACTTCAGTGAATCAAAGGAGGTAAATAATGGGCTGCAGCCTAGCACTTCCATCAGCATCTCACCGGCAAGCCCTTTAGATTCCCTGCATGATGAAGCTGGATACAACACATAATCTTCCCATTAAACAGTCTGGAGGGAACCATCAACCATGCCGGCTTCCACCCTGGCGTCCTCCCATTTCTGGAGTTGGGCGTTCCTGCGTTGCAAACATGCCCTTTGAACCGTGTGGGGCAGGCATGTTTAGTCTCAGCTATTTTCACATTTCTCCTTCCTTTTACTTAGGACACTGTTGGTCATTCAGAATGAGAGTTTCTTCTTGTTCTGCTTCTCAGAGCACCACAGTACTGGACCCATGTAATAGTGCACTGCACTGGGCAGACAGCCGACGGCCGCTCTAGGAGAGTCTGCTGATTAGGTGGGGGGGGGGGGGGGTTCGCTCTCTTGCACAGGTGCCCCTGCTCCAGCTGGTTAGACTTTTCTTCATGGGATGAATGTGTCTTTAATTCATTCTTGCTGAATAAACAGGGTGAGTAGCTTCCGTCTTCCCTCCGAAGACAATCTGCAGTGACAGGGAACTGTGCATTAGCTGTGCATTAGGGAGAGTGACCTAAATCCTTCTGAGGTCCCTTGCCACGCGGAACACTTGGTGACTCCTAGGTTGACTCCGCCCATTCAATGCAAAGTAGCTGAGTGATGGTGGAGGGAAGCATCTAAAACAGCTGCGCGTGACCGTAACCCTCCTCAGACTCCTCCCCTGAAAGGCGGAAGTGGGGAAACTCGGCTTTTCTCAGTACAAAAGAGCTAACCAACGCCCCTCATGACATGCCACACAATCAGTTTCCACCCCACTGCTGCTGGTCACACATGAAAACAAAAAAGTAAATTGCATTTTGAAGCAGACTTTACGGGAACAATCAGGTATTGAATATTTTGCAAAATCTCTGAGTAATTGGCTTGTACTAATGGAGGTAATCTAGTGGGGCTTGGAAATTGCAAATCAAACCAAGAAATAATGTAGGATTAAGAAAGGAGTTAGAGTGCAAACTTGAAAAAAAGTGGTTTTTAATCTGTCTGTAGAGCTTTGTCATCAAATAGCAGTAAAAACCTCATTGATATATTGAAAAAAATATGTTTACTATCACTGGAAACTTCAACTAGGAATGGCTGACTGCCTGGTGCTCTGTGTTGAGAAGGATTCTGAGGCTGAGTCTGGATCAGAGGGAAAGAATACTGTAGCTGAATAACAGCTGTAATCATAATACTAACTGTATTTTAATTCTCCCTTTATTTTGTGCTGGGTATTATTATCCCTGTTTTATTCATGAACTGAGTGCAGATAGGTTAAATATCTTGGGAGAAATACATGGTGGATCTGAGATTCAAATACTAAATCCCTCTGTAAGACTACTAGCTACTGTGATACTATGGACAAACTACTACTTCTCCATTTTCTCATTTCTGAAAAGCTTTGGCCTGCACTGCCTTCTAAACTCCCTTTCACCTCAGATGGGCTTTAGTCTCTGAACAGTCCATTTAAGTACCTCGCACCCCAGCAGTCTTGCCCTCCTCTCAACCCCTGGAATATTTATCATAATTTGACCATTCAGTGCTGTGCTAGGAATGGCACTGCTGAGTATCCTCTTATGTGTTAGATCCTGATTCTCCAAATGCATGGGAAACGCTGTTGAAGAGGGATGGTTCCCTGCATCGCCCCCCTCCCCCCAGTAACTAGCATGGTACCTGGCACATGGTAAATGTTTAATAAATGTTGGTTGGTCGGTTTTGTTATATGACCCAGACCACCACACCGTGTCCTAGTTGAATAGGCTGAACCTAGTATTTGCCACAGACGGAGGGGCAAACAGCTGGTTGTTTCCGATTCAGTCCTACCCAGGGATCTAGATTCGTGATCTAGAATTGAAGGTGCTCTCTACCTCACCTTCAGTGCTCCATGCTCCCTGCCCTTCTGACTGTCATGAATGCCTGTTTATCTTCTTGCCTCCATCAACAGCATCTATTTATCTAGCAGTCTGACTTAAGACAGGCCGTGCATATACTCAATGAAGGCTTTCTTTCAGTATTAATTTTCTGTGGAGGGTAAAATGCTGTCTTGTTTTTCCAGTTCTCCTCCTAAGTGTGATGATTTAGACGTTCCTGCTGTTAACTGGCAGCTTTTCCATTTCCTTCTAGCATCCAGGGCCCCAGACTTCTCCACAGAAGCCACTAATGAGCTTCTTGCTTTTCAGGCCCCCGGTTCATTAATAACACAGAATTTCAGCAACGTCCGACGTTCCAGACCTTATCTTTTCCCTTTCCTTCCACGAGAAAACAAACAAGCAACACAAAGGAAAAGTTTTATTTGCTGCAGTTGCTGACTCAATCCTGTCTGCTTTAAGATCTTAAAACAGAATTTATGCAAAAAGCCCAGATTCTGCTTTGCAGTTAGGCTGAAGGCTTACATATTTGACCCCAACTTTCCAAATGAGTCTGCTTCCCTATTTTTTTTTTTTTATTTTTGTCTCTCTCTCCCCACGTTCAGTCTTTTTCAGTGGTGCTTCATGCTTCTAAGTGTGCTTTTTCCTTCTTCCTAATTAATATTGACTGGGTTCCCGAGTATATGGGGAACAATTCTAGGGACTGTGTGATGGGATGTAGGAAAACGTTCCTGCCCCATCCCTTCTCCCGGGCTTCTGCTCTCTATTATGCCATTCACACTCCCCGCCCGCTGGGCCCTTACACAACTTTGTCTCATTCAGGCAGCGCCAGAGAACATCAATGCCCTTTTGTCCCACTTCCCTTAGAGCCTTGCAGGGGCCCAGAGCAGAACAGAGCTGTCAGCAGCATGAATGCCATTCCTGTCAAACCTGCTGTTCCTCGTGTCCTCTGATGAACCAGCAGCCTTTGCAGCTGTGTCTTCTCAGCATGTTTCTGCAGGTAAGGCCTGACGTCTCTCCTCAAGTCTGGTCTTGGTGCTTGTTAGTGAGGCTGGGCTGAGCAGAGGGCCAGGCCTGCGCCCCTCGGTGGATAACTCAGCTCGTTGGTCAAGTCACCTTCAGGCTCTCACATATTCCACCTTAGCCATGACTATGGTGCCGTTTTGCTGACTTCCTGATGTCTTTTTTTCTTTTTTTTGCTTTTATGTCAGGGCTCACAAATTCCTGTACCTCAAATATATAGAGACCTAGAGATAGTCATACTGACTGAAGTAAGTCAGACACAAAAAGACAAATATCATATGATACTGCTTATATGTGGAACCTAAAACAATGGTAAAAATGAACTTATCTACAAAACAGAGATAGAGTCACAGAGGTAGAAAACAAACTTATGGTTACCCAGGGGGGAAAGAGGGGGAGGGATAAATTGGGAGACTGGGATCGACATATACACACAACTATATACGAAATAGATACCTAATAAGGATCTACTGTATAACACAGGGAACTCTACTCAATACTCTGGAATGACCTATTTGGAAAAAGATCCTTAAAAAGAGTGGATATATGTATAACTGATTCACTTTGCTGTACAGCAGAAACTAACACAACATTGTAAATCAACTATACTCCAATAAAAATTTTAAAAAATGCAGAGAGATAATTGCTATATATATATATATATATATATATATTTCTGCATCTTCCAAACATGCATAAGTCCTCATATCCATGTTCACAAGCACATGTTGAGCCTGCACAGTGCTCTTGCCCAGACATGAAGGATGTTTTATTTTCTCTTTGAAAAATTCTAAATTTCATCTCTTGTGAAATTGTCTTGAGCTTCAGACTCAAGTCCAACGTGCGTGAGTCATACAGCTTAGAGAGATCTGTTCCCTGAACCTGTGAGGTAACACCAAGCTTTGCCCAGCCTTCCTGGACATCTCCCCATCTCGTCAACTGTAGGAGTTAGAAGTGATAGCTTTTCCTACCATTACATTAATTATGCAGGGTGGAGGCATCATTTACAAGCTTTCTTTTAAAGGAAGAAAACTAGAGATTACAATTCTTTTATGTTTGGGAGGCACTCAGCGCTGCTCCACTTGCAGTTTACAGATTTTTTTTTTTCCTTCTAAATATTCCATTCCTGAAGTTTGGAAACTTGGAAGTTTGAGTTAACTCAGAATTCAGTAATCGGGATTAATCCTTACCTGAGATTTCAGAGAGGGAACTTTTTTTTTCTTATCATTGAAGGGTGTTCAAGAATTGTTCCTTGCCTTTATTTTTCTAAACAGTTATAGGAAGTTCATCCCATTGTGCTGAATACAATAGTCTTCAAGATTTCTCAGCACAAACATACAACATACAATACCTGGTAGGTATTGTCTAATAATACAACATACAGTACCTGGTAGGTATTGTCTAATAATATACTACGGAGAGATGAACACCTTCCCCAAGGCCTCCCCGCTCCTTGAACTTTTGTGAACTCACTTGCTGGGCCCCTGGCGTCTCTAACCCCATCTCTAACTTGACTTCAGCTGCCTTCTCAACTCATTGTTTAGGATCTATTGAGCCCTTACTATGTGTCAGACCTGTCCTAGGGCCAAAAAGATAACTAGAAATGGCTCTGCTCCAGTTCAACTCAGGTTCTGGGGTAATGTGGGGAAGGAGGGTGTGGGGAGAGGTGACACACGTGCACAGTTAGTTACAATATAACGTGCTTAATTCTCTACGGGGAAAGAGAACAATTTAGTGGGACACCCCCATGAAAGTTCTAACTCCGCTTTGGGGTATCTGTTGGACAAAAAGCTTCATGAAGGACACATGAGTTGGTTTCGAAGAATGGGTAACAGCTCACCACAACCCGGAGAGGAGAGGGGCATTTCAGGTGGGGAAGGTGACAATTCATTGAAAAGCTTATTGGCTGTGAGGGGGCCAGGCCGGTTTGAAGAAGCTAAGAAAACTGATATGGGATGAACAACAAGGTGCTACTGTACAGCACAGGGAAGTATATTCAATATCCTGGGATAAACCGTAATGGAAAAGAATAAAGAATGTATGTATATGTATAACTGAATCACTTTGCTGTCCAGCAGAAATTAACACAACACTGTAAGTCACCTATACTTCAGTAAAATAAATGTTAAAAGAATAATAAAAATTTAAAAAAAGTTGATATGGTTGGAAGGTAAGCTATATGACTGCAGAGCCTAAAATATGACTAGCTTCCCACTGTCATGTAAATAATGATAGATTATTCTCCTTTACTGAATGTACAGGCACAGCCTGCCGATTGGTAAGAATGGATACACCTCTTGTCCTTGTCACTCTTTTGCTCAGTACCAACCATTTCAAAATAGTTAAGAAGGTCATTATTCTAGATGCAGAAGTAGAGAACGGACTTGAGGACACAGAGAAGGGGAAGGGTGGTGAGCTGAGACGAAGTGAGAGAGTGGCATGGACATATATATACTACCAAATGTAAAATAGGTAGCTAATGGGAAGCATTGCGCAGGGAGATCAGCTCGGTGCTTTGTGACCACCTAGAGGCGTGGGATAGGGAGGGTGGGAGGGAGATGCAAGGTGGGGGGATATGGGGATGTATGTACACATATAGCTGATTCACTTTGTTATACCGCAGAAACTAACACAACATTGTAAAACAATTATACTCCAATAAAGATGTTAAAAAAAAAAAAAAGAATGTCAGTTAACCAAGGTTCCCCTTCTCAAACGTGGACTCTGGCTAATCTCCTCCTTGAGGTTTTTATCCTGATGTAGATAACCCTGGGCCTTTCTCTGACTTGTCTTCAGTGGCTGAGGAATCAGATTATCAGCATTTCCCCTATTTGTATCAGCTCCTTGCCTCACTGTCAGGAATTACTATCTGCTAGTTTTCAGATACAGTTGGTTGTGTGTCCGTTTTGAATACCAATTTAGAGATTCATAATTTATTTTACTTCCGAAAAGAAAAGGTACTTTTTAGCAAAAACTGACCGTTCGTACATATTTCCCCGTTTCCTTGAAGATTACACTTTTACAAGTCACCTAACCAGTCGTTGAAGGAGTGACCATGAGACGCCAGGGCCTGGGAGAGAAGCCTCACGTGGCCTTTAAGGCCACCTGGCTGCTCTACCTGCTAAGGCATAGGGTCTTAATAGGAAAGGGGGCACTGACAATTGCTCAGCAAAATCACATCCCTTCCCCTGGCAACATAGAGACTAAAGATTCAGTTTGCCCATTTTGTTTTGTATTTATCCCATGCCCGACATTTCAAAAAGTACATGAGTATTGCTGGGGTATATAATGTGTTAGCGGAATTACAATCAGAGAGAAGGGAGGTGAAAAACAAAGGGAGAGAAGATGGGAAAGAAGGACAATGAAAGAGGGGTGGAGGGCGAGGTGAGGTCAGAGTTCTCTCGGGGTCTAGACACAGGTGCCATGGGATTTCATATTAAATATCTGTGGCTGGGAGAAGACAGACGATCTAGAGGGAAAAAGCCAGGGAGGACTGGAGTAGGAATCCTTTCTGCTGAAAGCAGGGTGCAGCACTTGTGCAAATTTCCCTTGGGATTGTAGCCTTGTCTTTCATGAACTTCTCACTCCTGTTATTTCCAGTTCCGGACCATCTGATCAGAGAATACTGGAATTTCCAGCTCTCTAGGCACTAATTTCAGGGGCTAAAACAGCAACCCCTCTGCAGCTCCTACCACAGCCATCGCTGCCCTGCTGGGCTGTGAGGCTATGCCAGCCCAGGCACTCTTGCCCAGGAAATGGAAGGTGGCATTTAAGTGGCACTTAAGATGTTCTTAACCAATCCTAAAGACTCTGAATGAGGCCAATTCTAAATTAAGCTTTCTTGGGTAAATGAATAAGGACTCAAGAAACCTCAGATTGGGAAAAAAAAAAAAAAAGATACGAGAAGTCGTACCTCCAAATATATTCCTGTTAACCCCCAGTTTTGACAGGTATTAATATGATTCAATGTTTCTATGACTTATTTTTGTGCTCTAGGTATTTTCAGTGTTAAGGTTTTAAAATATACCTCAATCAAATCTCAATATTTAAAATACACAAATGATGATATCACAGAAATGGAAGAGATCTTTTTTTTTAAACTTACAAGGAAACTGAGGTTCAGGAAACACAAGTGCCTGATCAGAGTCTCACAGCTGACAAAGGAGAATGAAAAACCAAACCTCCTGGTCTAGAATAAAATGTGCTTTTCTTTATAAAAATCATATTGAATCTGTTTTCTGGGATATATAACAGAAGGATCGAAAAATGAGTTTATTTTTGTATCATAGTATTTTTTAAGTGCTTCATAAAGTAATTTTGGAGTGGCTACTTGCAGTCTTTTATACTGTTCATTTAAAGGTGAATTGCTTGGTATTGCCCAGTGATCTTACCCAGGATCAGTGCTTTGAAAGAAAGCTCGTAGAAGTCTATGGCTTCAATGCTCTGTCTTGACCTCAGAGCAATTACCTTCCCTGAACAAAATGCACACGTAGGGATTCCAGTGCCTGCTGTTCTGGAAACGGTCAACGTTTACCTCAGGATTCATCCCCAGATTTCCACCATGTACTCTGAGCCTCGGCACTGGGTCACTGTGCTGAGCTCTGCGCTGAAGCCAACTGGCATTTAAACCACCAGACTGAAAGCTTGTGCACCATGGGCCATAGCCAGGCTTTCAAATGTGACTCAACTGTGGTTAGAAATCTGTCTGTGTGGGGTATTGGAAAGAATGCTTGTTTGGGTTGGGCACACTAAATTTAAGTCCCAGCTCAGCCTCCCATCAGGTGGTCCAGAATAAATCCTGTAAGCTCCCCGAGCATTTGCCGCTTATCTATATGGTACCTCTGTTTTGCTTACATAGGGAGCTGTTGCAACCAGCAAATGAGGCAACATAAGAGTATCTGTAAACTGATGGGTTAAAAATATGTAGATTACTCTCCATGTTGATAATTCCTAATGTATAGATGGTATCAAAACAGTTAAGCCTTTGTTGGACTATATGTGGTCATGTGTCTCCTAATAGGTCTTGTATGCTAAAATACACAGCTAAGAATTAAAGCCAAAGTCTATTGACACACATGATGCTGCAGAGGAAGATATTCTGCTTTGTTTTCTGCCTTTCAGATTAAATATATACTCAGTATTGTGCATTGACATAACAAACGGGGGAAATGTGCCAATTACCTGTGGGTTCTTGGGATGTATTCACATTCTGTACATTATTATTTCAAAAAGTCTTTTCCTGGGGTTTGCCTGATGGCGCAATGTTTAAGAATCTGCCTGCCAATGCAGGGGATACAGATCCGAACCCTGGTCCGGGAAGATCCCACATGCCGCAGAGCAACTAAGCCTGTGCGCCACAACTGCTGAATCTGCGCTCTAGAGCCCACATGCCAAAGAGCCCATGCTCCACAACAAGAGAAGCCACTGCAGTGAGAAGCCCGCGCACTGCAACAAAGAGTAGCCCCCACTCACCGCAACTAGAGAAAGCCCGCACGCAGCAACGAAGAACCAATGCAGCCAATTAAAAAAAAAAAAAAAAGTATTTTCTTTTTGGACCCATTCTTTGTACTAGATCTTCATTTGTAAGCAAGTTCCATAACATTACCTTTCAAAAGTAAAGCTAAAGAAATATTTCCTTCTTCTGGAGTTTTTTTTTTTTTTTTCAGTAAATTTGCTCCATTACCTGGTTACGTTCTGTCAAGTGTTATCAATAAATTCAGTCATTCATTCAGCTAATACTTATAACCTACTGTGTACCACCACTGCTCCGAGTCTCTTCTCTCCCCTAAATCAGCTTTTGACCTTTATTCCAGGTAAAAACTATTAGATAATCCATTTTTGAATGATGGATGCCAAACAGGGACAGTTCCAATGTAACTATTTATCTATGAGGATTCATTACTTTCCACTCTGACTGTTATACTACTGCTTAGCCCCAGAACATGGCTTAAAGTCTTAATCCTCCTAGGTCACTTGGCATTTCTGGATAAAGTTTCATAACTTTTGTTAACTTTGTCCATTGTGCATTCAGGTTACCTAACATTAGTTGGACCCTAACTGAGCACAACAAAATCCATGTTCATCTTTGTTGACACCATAATGGTCTCTCCACCATCACTATTTGAAATTTCAGTCTTACCGACACGCACTTCTTTTATTCTTAATCCAACCGTATATTTTCCCTCAGTCAGGGGCCTTAACTTCCACGACTTCTCATCCCCTGTCCAGTCTTGCTGTTCTGCAAACATTTGGCCACACTGCATCTGAAGGAATATTTCTGAACCCCACATCCATTTGTGGCAATCTTCTCTCCTAATGGTTCCTCCTCATTTTCATGAACAATCTACTCTTTAGCAGTTCCCCAAGTACCTCATATTGTTTCACTATTGTGAGCCCCTGAACATTCTTGTCCCTCTGCTGAGAATGTCCCCTCTGCCTCATCACTTGAAACCTACTTGGCTTTCAAAATTTTGATTAAACTTTACTACCATCAATGCAGAAGCCCCATGGACTTCTCCCTTACTCCTGAGCCTGATGTGGCTGTCCCTTCTCTATATTCCTATCCAGTCCCATATGTTTCTCTATCATAGCATGTACCTACCAGTCCATACATGTTGATTTATTAGTCTGTATTCCCCCAAAACTGTAACTTCCTTGAGCACAAGAACCGTATCTATTTACCTTTAGTCCCTGTGTGTATTACAGCCTGGTGCAGGGTATGAGCTCAGTAAATTTGTTAAAAAGATGGTTAATTAGGAAATAGGAAGTATTCCTTCAGAAGATACCCATTGCTCCCTTTTGGAACTTCATAGTGTGAGGACTATATTTCCAAAGAACAATGGAAAGAATTATAGGACTGTGAGGAAAGAAAAGCAAAGACATTGGGATTATTTATTATTACTGGGGATATAGAGAGATGATCCTATAGCATCGATGATTATTATTAAATGTTTTTATCACACTGGTATCAAATCTAAACTGTAAACTACATGAGAGTGATACACATCTGTTTTGTCCACATTGATCTCTCCAGCACTTAGCACATGTTAGGCATTAAATAAATATTTGCTGAACTTTGTGAAATGAGCAAAGTAGCAGGCATTCAAGTTAGATGGACCATGTCCTGCTAACACTGACAGAAATTAAAATGTGTTTCTAGAAAAATGCTTTGTATTGATATTGGGGAAAGTCTTTCTGTATTATCTTTTAACCCTTTGTGTGTTGCCATCTTTCCTCTTGACCTCTGGGCTGTTGTTGTTTTTAAACTATACTTGTGGTGTTTTTGCTTTATAAAGGCTTTTTAATGTTTATTTTTACATAGTCAAACCTTTCATTCTTTTGAGTTACCGTTTCTATGTTTTCACATTATGCTTATGAAGGCTTTCCTCACCCCAGAATTGGGAAAAGATTCCTCTATACTGTATTTTATGGCTTTATTTATCTATGTTAAGATCTTTAATCCATATGGAACTGATATTTGCATACAATGTATCTTGATTTAATGATTAGTGTACATACTCTGTTGTATATTACAATCTTTTTACCTTTATACTTTTCAATTTTGCCCTGGTTTAATTTTAAAGGACAGGGGATAGCTATTCAAATTATCTTATTCATAAAATCATCTCAGGGTAGTGAGTCTTTCAACTGGCCTCCTGCATTCAGCATCTCTCCATTGGCCTCCTGTGATAGATTTCCTGTTGGTCTTCTCACAACCTTCTCTGCCCCACTTCCTTCTCTACCCAGCAGTCACTGGGATATTTTTTAAACACTAGAATGAAATCTCTATGCCACAAGATATTTATATCTATTTTGTTTACTGCTGTATCTCCAATGCCTAGAACAGAGACTGACACATAGTAGGCGCTTAATGAATACATACTGATGCAAACATAAATATCAATAGAATCATGCTGCTTCCCTGCTTAAAACTCAAGCTCTTCCCATTTCTATCATAACATTCAAACTCCTCTCAGTACAGACACACTGAGTTCTTCTCTTCCTCAAGACCCCATGCTGTTCCTACTTCAAGAACCTTCTTTTCTACTAGACAGCTGCTTGAATGTGACTGCCTCAGGGGACGCTTTCCTGACTCCACTATTGAGAGTACAGATACCTTAAGTTTCTTTACTTGTTTCTAACTCACATAGCTTTGTGACTCATAATCTTTTATAACTCTATTTGCTTTATTTAAAAAATTTTTTTATTTATTTTTTTGCGGTACGCGGGCCTCTCACTGTTGTGGCCTCTCCCGTTGCGGAGCACAGTCTCCGGACACACAGGCCCAGCGGCCATGGCTCACGGGCCTAGCCGCTCCGCGGCATGTGGGATCTTCCCGGACCAGGGCACGAACCTGTGTCCCCTGCATCGGCAAGGCGGACTCTCAACCACTGCGCCACTAGGGAAGCCCTATTTGCTTTATTTTTATTTTCTTTCTCCTGGACCAGAATGTAAGCTCTATGAGAGTCTGCATGTTGTCTAGGTTTTTTTCTGATGTGACTCGAGTACCCAACATAATGCCTGGGGCTCGGTAGGCACCCAATAAATATCTGCTAAAAAAATTTTTTAAAGACATTTTTATGGCAACCATTATAATGCCAGTGTTGAGGTTCCAGCTAATTAGCTTAACAATTTAAAGGAAGTAACTCATTGGTTAACAAGATATCATGATAAACAACAAGAACCTACTGTATAGTACAGGGAACTATATTCAATATCTTGTAATAACCCATAATGTAAAAGAATCTGAAAAAGGATAGATATATATGTATAACTGAATCACTTTGCTATACACCTGAAACCAACACAACATTGTAGATCAAGTATACTTCAGTTTAACAAAAAATAATAAAAGAAAAAATAAATCCTCTCCACCTGAAAAAACTCTCTATAAAAATTTCTTCATCCATAAAAAAAAAAAACCTATCATGAGATCGTGACATTATTAATGTCTTCAATATTCAAAGTACTTAAGTATCAATAGACGAATTTATACAAAGAGGCATAATTGGAAAAACAATAAAGAACATTTGTGCACTAACGCATAATTATATCAAAGTTATAGAAAGTGAGTAGTAAAGACATATCACAAACAGGGTATTAGAGGCATCACATAATTAAAGATGGAATGTTAGAGGAGATGTGTGATCTCTTTGGAAGGACAGAAGAAAGGAAAGGACAGAAAAAACCCACACTATCATAGAAACTGAAAAAAATAAAGAAAATGAATATCATTGGTAATGAGGTTATAAAAAGTTGATGTCACCACCCTCAAAATCCGTAAGTATCACTTAAGTATACGTTGGTACTAAGAATAGCGTTAGGGATGTTGGGATACTAAAAGGTGCAGCTGAAGGTGTAAAGTGAAAACCTCTTGACAACTGAGAAAAAAGAAACAATTATGAAAAAACAAAACTGTTTAAACACTAAATTGAACATGATTTTAAAAGATAAAAAATAATATAAAAGAGGAGGGACTTCCCTGGTGGTCCAGTGGTTAAGAATCTGCTTTCCAGTGCAGGGGATGTGTGTTCGATCCCTGGTCGGGGAGCTAAGATCCCACATGCTGCGGGGCAACTAAGCCCATGCGCCAGAACTACTGAGCCCGGGCACCACAACTAGAGAGCCTTGGCGCTGCAACTAGAGAGAAGCCCACGTGCCGCAAAGAAGAGCCTGCGTCCTGCAACAAAATATCCTGCATGCCGCAACTAAGACCCAATGCAGACAAATAAATAAATAAATATGAAAAAAAATAATAGACGAGAGTTGGAGAAATAAAAAAAGCAAAATAAGAGGATAGAAGAATATGAAAAATAATAGAAAATAAAAAATATGCAAAAGCAGGGAAGAAATCTGGTAAAAAATCATGGAAAATTATAACTATCTTGGAAATTGAAAATAATAATGCATTATAAAGAACACAATAGCCAAATCATATAAAGTCATGATGATCGACTGGTGGCAATGTTTCCTTTTCTGCTGGTATGTGTCAGCCTTCAATATCTTTAAAAGGCTGTTTTCTTGACCCAAATTGAAAATCATCATACCAGCCTAGAAAAATAAAAATAAATGTCTTCTTTTTCTAGAAAGGCCTTTATTTAAGATATTTTCTCTCTCCATCTGCTATCAGAAGGTAAAAGTGCAAATCAGTATTTCAGTCAATCAACTAACACATTTTCATTGAGCATTTACTATGCTCGGTGTTTGGGATTGTAGGAATAAGTTTGGGGCTCTGTCAGTTAAAATCTAATTGAGGAATTCAGAAATAATCACATGAATTAATTCATGAAAAAAGTCATATTGTATCTACATTCAACTCATTTGACTATGCAGAATTTATTATATAAGATACAAAGATGAATAGGGCACCATTACCACCATTCACAAAACAAAGATGGCTCCCAGATTTGGAATTTAGGGTTTAAATTCCAGATTTACTTCTCCTTAGCTTAGAAGCTATAGATAAGCTATATAAACTAAGATAGGAGGTAACGTCTACTCTACAGATTGTGGGAAAGACATTTAAGGCTCTCTAACTATTCATGTACTTCTTCACCTTTCCAAGCTCCTTTGCAGTTATGCCTAGACACATGACTAATTCTGGCCAGTGGGCCAGAATAAAAGTGATGTGTGTCACTTCCAGTCCAGAGAATTTGTGCCATCATTAGTAGTCCTGTCAGAGTGACCTAGAAGCTGAGAATGACCACCCTGGAGATTTACCTGACCTAAGATGGATCAGAATAAATTTTGTGCTGTTAATTGTGCTGAGTTGTCCAGGTCTGTTTGTCACAGCTGCAGAGCCTGTGCTGACTAATGAACAGGATTATGAGCTTCATATGAGATGATGCATGTAAACTTCTTAGTGTAGGGCTCAGCAATAAATGAAAGTGATTATTATTTATAGGCCTTTCTAAATAAAATTAGTCATTAAAGGCTTTTTCCTGTTTTTTTTTATTTTTTGTTTTTGTAACAGAAATAAATCCATTTTAGAAAGGAAACTTTGTAATGTGTTGGCAGAATGTTTCCAAAGCTACTTCATGCCTTTAGTTCCTCAAACTCTTTTCCCTAATTGAGTACACGGATCTGTTGTGAAAGGAGCGGCTACTTACTGAACTTGTACTTTTTGTAAACACAGTATATGTTTTTGGTCAGAGGACTCTAAGGTTTTTATTTATGGATAATTCATTGCCCCAAACCAATAGTGAAAGCTAGTGATCTTTCAAACATGGAAACACCCTATAATTTTCTTCTGGCATTGCAACAACTTTGATGTTCATCTTTCTCTTTTCTGGCTGAACCTATATACACTTAAGTGCAGGATCACATTAAGAAAATGCTCAGACCACATGTAAACAACCCATGGCCAGACAATTCCTGAACCCTATGCCATGTCCAATTTTCAAAGGATGTAAGCTTCTGTGTTGTTTTCTCTACCATATATTTTTTCATAAAAGTCCTACTTACTACTTCCTCATGAACCAATGTATTTGGGCATAAAGTCTAGACATGCTGTGATTTTAAAGAAGTCTATCCCTTCCTGACTACCCCACCCTTTTTTCTTTTGGAGAGAGGTTTGGACATCTCTTGTGCCCTGGGACATAGCTCTGTGGGTATATCTAGGCAGCACATCCCAATTAAAAAGATTTGGGGAAAAGGTTTGAAAGGATATATTAAGGAATTAAATTTGCATAAGGAATAAATTTGAACCATCTGCAGATGCAAATCAGATGTGACCATAAGAAGGAATGAAGAGAAGGTCAAAGGGGATTGAGATCAGTTCATTCAATTGGTCCATTTTTTCAGTAAATAAAAGTTACCACAAAAAAGAAACTTTTTGTGAATGTATTTGATCAATCAGATGACTCCATAACATTCAGACACCAGTTGGTGGAAAAACAAACCCGGAATTTCTGTGCGTTCAGTCAGTGGGTTTTATAAACTAAATCAGGAACCTGTTTCCCTCAGCTTTTCCTTCATCTCTTTTCCCTCCGTAGTTAAAAGATGACTCACCAGGGCTGATTATACAGCTGACAAAAACAACCATGAGAAGCAGGATGAGTGGTGAGAGATGGGGGTGAATAGCACTCATTTAAATACGGCAGAAATATCCCCATTTATAGCTCCTGTGCAGGAGAGTTCTCCCAAGTACGTTTCAGAGCTCACAGGTAGGAAGCCCAGGTCTTAGAGGCCACGTGGGACATTCTGTCAGAATGGGCAGGGCCACAGAGTCTAGAGTGGACAGACTCTGGTCCTTGCACATGGTGACCAGAAACTTGAATGAAGAAGACAGCTGCTGTGCTTACGGAAGGATGTAAGCCTGAGGCTGCAGTGAATGTTGGCATCAAGAAAAAGGCTGGACAAATGGTTGAAGCAAACAAGATGAAGATCAACAGGGATAAATATAAAAGATGCAGCTGGGGGTAGTGGGGGCATGGAGAAGGAGAGGGAGGGAAATAGAACCGAATAAAATAAAGTTCTGATTGTATTTAAGATTATTATTCAAAAATATTCATACTCGCCACCTCTACATGAACTTTAAAAAAATGGGTTTGGAGAAACTCAAAATAAAAGAATAAAAATGCTTTATAAATTCTTTAAAATGAAATTAAACTTCAGTCATAGTCAAAAAACGCAAACTAAAGTAAGAAAAAGATACTATTTGTCACTTGTCATATGCGCAAAGATAAACAGAGTTTGGTCAGATGAACAAAGATAAACAGTTTGATAGAGGGTAGTCGGTTCTGGTGCGGGGCAAACAAGCACACTTAAATCCTTATTACTATTGAGGCGAGCACTTGATAGAGCAATTTGGAAATTGTTACCAAAATTTAACATAAATATGTTCTTTAACCCAGCAGTTTCTAGCTGTACTTTCACATGTGTTCAGAGACACATACCCACAAACTCAAGCTTTCCAGCCTTTTGTGTAATTGTACAAACAGTGGACACAAGTAATATCTTTCAATAAGAAGATAAATAGATTATCTGATGGAAAACCTATAGTGGATTAAAAATACTATATGCTGATATAGAGTGATGGAATATGGAATGATCTCCTAAATATTTTGTTAAATGAAAAAAGCAATTTGTAATGCTATAAATATAGTATTCTCTAATGCTTAAGGAAAGCGAAAGGAACCTCAGGATTCAGGGGCAAATAAGAGTGTATTGTTGGGAAAAGAATGGGTATTTCTAAGCAGCTAGGATGGAGTAATTAACATGGGTGTGAAAGAGCATGGTTGTTTAGGAAATAGCGAATAGTTCACCTAGGATATATGCCAAAGCACCTACTTGCTAATTTTATATTATCGTTTCCTCCTCTTGAATACTGTTACATATGTCAGTGCAACAGTATGCTATCCAAAAAAACAATTCCTGGTTACCTAGAGTAACACTAACTTTGTTAGGAATGATTCAAACAAACACACTGGCAGGGCCTGATCACACAGAGAGCACCCTGGCTTTCAGTCATATAAGCCACCTACTCCTCCCAGAGTAGAGATATGAGCCTTTTGGTTAGAGTGTGAAATCAATTTTAACCACCTCTCACAGCAACCAGGGAATCAATGTCAACCTTATAAGTAAACAGGTACCTACATTGTTCAAGTACCTACATCAGCAACTGGCAATGGGGGCAAATGTTTACTCACCGTATGGTAAATATGGAAATTTGAGTTTCCTTCTGTAGGGTTTAATTCTGGGGGCCTTATTTGCCAGTGTGTGCCTATTAACTTGTAGCTTTACACAGTTTTACTGTATTTATTCTAATTTGTAGATCCAAATTCTACAGATCTGCTTGGATAAGGTCTATTTTAGAACTGTGACCTCAACTTCGTGAGTCTTGTGGTGAATCCAGGTATGGACCACGGTTAGTGCTGAACACCACACTATACACTAGAGTTTAAAGTTAGCAGAAGTTTTCCTTCATGTTCTCCCCAGTCTTTTTATAAAGGATCCTATCTTAATGCTTTTTTAATCCTGGTGGTCAGAGTCATCTTCTCAGAGGTCTTTTGTTGAATCTAATGCCCTGGAAGTCACCACAGAAAGCAGACACGCTTTGGTGAAAGGTGTTCCTAAAAGGAACAAAAGATGTCCCAGTAGAAAGGACTTTTCCGGTGACTATTTCTCCAATTCATTCTTAACATGCATGTAGACATAAATAAAAGGAGTATGGTGATAAATCTCGTTTCCATTTTTTTTTTTTGCATAGGACTCTTGACTCTTGTTTTTTTCCTTCACGTAGCATCTCAAACCTTCCCCACTTATATCTGGCTGCTTAATGGTGCACGTGATTTTTATTCTGGAAAACTCTAGCTTGGACCAGGACTCTAAGGGTTTCTGGTAGCATTACTTGTGATTATTTTAATAAACTTTTTTTTTTTTTTTTTGCAATTGGCTTTGTGGCCTTGGTACGCTCTCTCTCCCTCAGTATAATTAGATGTGAAATAAAAATGTCAGCTTAGACTTTCCTCTACCATTGGGCTTCAAAACGCTATAATCCTGTGATTCTTGTTTCCGTAAGTCAGCTGATGATGTTTTTGGTGACTTGGAAGCTGGTCTCTGCAGTCAGACTCCCCTGCCTGTTTGGCATCAGCTCCCTGTTCACCCTGTACTCCGTGGACCTCCTTCTCACACAGGAATCTCTTTGATCTCAAAGACAGCACTGTAAGATGCAGAGCAAAACAAATACCAGGCGATTTCCCTCCGTGGTGCTCATGACCATACGAGTGGTCCAAGAGCATAAGAAAGCTTAAAAACAACTGATAGTACTATCCTTGAAGCAACATTTGCAAGTGCCAAATTAATTTCTATCAACACAAACAAATATGTTATTTCAAAGAGGAAACTTCGCACACATAAAAGGAGTAGAATGAATGACACTTCAAAACGGCTTTGATTATCCATTTTCATAAACACAACAACACCCTGGGTGTGGGGGGGAAACTCCTGCTTTTACCATCAACTAAATTCTCTAGAGCAGGGGTCCCCAATCCCCCGGGCCGTGGACTGGTACCAGTCCACAGCCTGTTAGGAACCGGGCCGCACAGCTGGTGGTGAGAGGCAGGCGAGCAAGCAAAGCTTCATCTGTCGCTCCCCAGCGCTCCCATCACCGCCTGAACCATGCCCACCCTGTCCGTGGAAAAATTGTCTTCCACGAAACCGGTCCCTGGTGCCAAAAAAGTTGGGGACCTCTGCTCTAGAGCTTGCAGAGGATGATTTTCATAGCAGTCCTTCCTTTATTAAGCAGCCATGTTAAATGATTCCCCACATACGTGTAATTGACCAATGAACAGACCCACTTGAAAATACGCCTTTTTCTTAAAATTAAAGAGTAGATCATGCATGGATATACATAAATTTGATAATGAATATGAAGAAGCAAGAAAGCTTTAATAATAAATGACCCTGCCACCTTACAAGTAAAAAGTAAGGACATCTAATACCAAAGCCTAGCAAAGCATTGGATATGCATTCAATTTAAAAGCTGGGGACGTTACACACTCTGCACTCCAAAAACACAATCTCACTTAACATGATGTTGTAAATCAGCTATACTTAAATAAATGAACGAATAAATAAATAAATAAATAAACCACAATCTCACCTAGGCTTGACATGGCCTCGGAATCTTCTAACAGAGCACACCGATCAATTGGAGTTGGCCCAAGAGATTTTTACCCAGCAAGGTTCCTTTTGCCCGATGCACAGCAAGCCAAAATGCTGAGATGCTGAGGTTTGCAGGGCTACCGGCCCTCTGCACGTTGCTCTGAGGGTGGAGTTTGTGGCCCTTTGATGTCAAAAGGTCACCGAACACTCGTGCATGCCCAGTTCGGGGGTCAGTGGTCCTATCCAATCTTAACCAGCTCAGCTCAAACTGGACACAGCTGACTCCAAGTTCCTAGAAAACAACTCGGGCAAACATCTTCTTGTTTAGGCTACACGCCTCTTGGAGGACATGCAAGTCTTTTTTTTTGTTTTGTTTTGGCTGCGTTGGGTCTGTGTTGCTGCACGCGGATTTTCTCTAGTTGTGGCAAGCAGGGGCTACTCTTTGTTGCGGTGCGTGGGTTTTTCACTGTGGTGGCTTCTCTTGTTGCGGAGCACGGGCTTCAGTAATTGTGGCACGCAGACTCAGTAGTTGTGGCTCATGGGCTCTAGAGTGCAGGCTCAGTAGTTGTGGCACATGGGCTTAGTTGCTCCGCGGCATGTGGGATCTTCCCAGACCAGGACTCGAACCCGTGTCCCCTGCATTGGCAGGAGGATTCTTAACCACTGCTCCACCAGGGAAGTCCCCATGCAATTTTAAGAACCACCTTCATTAGTCAAGGCAGGTGAAATGGATTTAACCCACCGTTTCAAGATGAAACATGTTTGCCATCTGTTAGAACTGTCCATGACACTCACAATACGTCCATAGACCAGCAGCATCAATATCACCTGGGCATTTGTTAGAAGTACAAATTCTCAGGGCTACCCCGAGACCTGCTGGATCAGAATTTCTAGGGGTGGGACCTAGGGATCCGCGTTTAACAAGACTTCCAGGTGATTCTGATACATACCAAAGTGTCAGCAGGCTACTTGAATGTTCTGCACGTCAACACACTGGGTTTGCTCAGAGGGCAAAATGGTGAAATGAACAGAAACTAATGTTTATGGAGGACCTACTGTGTTCCAGGCACTGTTCAAAGTGCTTCTCTTATGCTTATGATCCTTTGATGTAGACAGTTCTTGATAAATAGATGCTAGATAATAGATAGATAAATAGCTAGACAGACAGGGAAGGAAAGAGAAAGAGGAAGAAAGGAAGGAAGAGAGAGAGGGAGGGAGAAAAAGAGAGAGAGGGAGGGAAGGAAAGAAGGGAAAAGAAGAAAGGAAGGAAGGAAACAAGGAAGAAGGAAAGGAAAGAGGAGGAAAATGTAGGGGAGGGGAGGGGAGGGAAGGAAAGGAAAGAAAACTAGATTTCAGGGTTGTTATGTAGCTTTCATGCAACTGGTGAGACATTGACTCAGAACTCAATCCCCAGTGTAATTTCAAAGTCCAGCTTTTTTTCTTCTTTGTTCATTCTGACACACTAAGCAGTACAAGTAAGCAACCCACATGTCTATGCCAACAAAATTTAATTGTTTGGGCCAGAAAAAAAAAAGTCACTGGAGAAATTAGATAGTTCACTGCTCTCTTCACAGAATATCATTAGTCACAGAATCATAATGAACCCAAAAGTCATCCAATTTCTAAAATCTTGGAATAACTTTATCTGCCATGAAATCCAGAGAGGCTGTGGATAGAAAAGCATTTGTCAATGCAGAACTTGGGCATTAGAGCCAGAAGAGAAAGGTTTGGTCAGAACATTGGGACTGAGAATAAAAATTCCCAGTCACTTTAAAAATTTTTAGTAGATTATGTGCTATGTTTTCTAAAATGAATTTCCAAATAGAGTTTCAGGAAGAGGTCTGAACAAAATATTCTTGTAACTGTTGCTTTTCCCTGCACGTTTTCTTTTTGAATACTTCTTTTTTTGGCCAGAAAGAATTTTTCTTGTGCCTGACAAAATAAGGAAAATGCAAACTAGACCAAAAATAATGTACTCTCAAAAATTACTGTATGAATGTATTTATTTTGGCTGATAAAAACATTTCCATTAAATCCAAAGTCTTCATTTCAGCTGCTTTCATTGGAACCTGTGTGTGATCAGGTAGGAAGGAGACTAGTGCATTTGCACATTGAGGCAAAACACGAAGATCCCATGGAGCCGACAGCCCTGTCGTTGGTGGTCACGGCCCGAAAGTGCTCGTGTGGCCTGAGGGGCCAGTGTCCAGCCAAATGGCGTATCTTTCCTGCGTAGGATGAAGGCCTCTGGTTTTCCCTTGCTGGGATCATTTGAGATCCCTCAATGATTATAGCATCCGGAGGGCAAACTTGAACAAGTCAGGCATCCCATCAAAAAGGACAAATTGTCTCTCTCCCACTTGACTGTCATGATATTCATGTGACCTTACTCCTAGGGGTCTCTTTATCTGAACCATGTGGCTGGGAAAAAGAATCATGAATTCTCTTCAGGACTAGTTCATCGGAAGCTATTGATGACTTTTTCTGTGTGGTTTATTTTACCGCATCCAATATTCTGAGAAGTTTTCTCTTCTTTTTTTCCCTCCTGGTTGTGGTTGTTTTGCAGGTTCTTATGTTTCTATAGGTTGTTTTAGAGCTCCCATTCTCTGCTGAACGTTGATCAAAGCATGAAGTGCAGACAAAATACATTATGCTCTTAGAGCCAGGTTTCCAAATTCTCAAATGTCAATGCTCATTGTTTCCATGAGGTTTTCTGTAGTGAGTGACAGAATTTCTCATTTTATAATATAGTCTTTTGTCAGTCACTGCACGGGTTGCTCTCCTGTAGCGCTCAACAAGTACTTTCCGGCACTTTGTGTGTGTGGCTGCATGGGCGCAATGTGCAGCCGCCAGGTGAAAACAGGAGCAGAGAGTTCAACTCACACGTGTTTCGAATTCTCCATTCAACTGAAGCTTGCAGATAAGGTACTTGGTATCTCATTGTCCAGAAGACACACCCATCATTCTCTTGATACAGATGTGTGCTTAGTATTTGTGAATAATCACTAACATCGTAGGTGGCAACTCCAGCAACTCAGATGGAGGGGCAATTTCCTAGACAAATAGCACGCCAAGGTGGCTGTCTCCCCACTGCGAGAGGACTGGGATTTGTGCCATCCCCAAATGTAGCCCCACCTCTGTCCTCAAGACAACGACTCATCGTATGGGTCTGCGTTATTAAGCAAGACATTTGATGCAATAAATTCAATAAATATTTACTGAGCCCTATATTCAGCATTCTTGATAAACGTAATGCAGTGGGAATACCTGACCTTAGGGAGCTTCTAGTCCTGGAAATTGTAGCAGAGGCAAGGCACAGTTACAACCTAATCATAGTTTCCAGGAGGACAAACTTTCTTTAGGAGTCAAGATGACAGATGATGAGCATAACAGCACCTAGGAATGAGCATTGCATGTTGTGATCTCACTCTGAGCCAGATAGGATGCTAAACTCTTTATCTCTTTCTGTGTGTTGTTTACTTCAATCCTAAAAAGCAGCCCCCAAACCAAAACCAAACCAAAACAAACAAAACTTTACATATATTACTATTTTTATATTACAGTTGAGGAAAATGAAGCTCAGAGACATTGATCACATGAACACCCTGACCACTCACCGAAGCTGAAGCTTGGCTACGGTGTCTGCACCCTCTCCTTTTTTATTCTGGACATTTCCAGTCCCCAAACTGGCGATTATAATGTTGGTATTTTGATGAAGAGAGCTATTTGGGGAAAGATATTGGCTAGCTTGATCTTTTATAAAGGATATGAGTTATACATACGAATTTAATGCAAAATGGAAAGATGGGAATCAGTGAACTGACATAGTCGTATCATAATAGCAACCCCTTAAAAGGGCACATTTTATTAAGCCAATATCTAGATACTTACCATTTAAATATTCTATGTAAATTAACCTTTCTAATCCTATAGCAGCCCTATTATCCCCATTTTACAGTTGAGGAAACCTTAGAAATTAAAAAAAAAGAAAAAACTTTCTGAAAGGAGGCAACAACCAAGTAAAATTGGAAGCATGTGTAATAATTAGCCAGATAAAATGATTAGAATAAGATGTGTGTGTCAGGAGAGCTTAGAAAATGCTGCAGTAATAAATATCTCAAAATTGTTAAGGGCTTAAAGCAAACAACACAGGTTTATTTCTCCTTTACACTTCATGTCCATCTCAGGATACTGCTCTGATTCAGGGACTGAAGCTGACATATATACTCCACTCCCTGGAATGTAGCTAGTTGCCATGGCAGAAGGAAGGGAGATGGAAAATCGCACATCTGGTCCTAAAAGCTTCTGCTTAGGTGTGACACACGTTGCTTTTACTCACCTTTCATTGGTCAAAGCAAGTCACACGATCATGGTTAACTTCAAGGAAGTAGGGAATGCTATCCTACTATGGAATAGGAGGAGAATATTTAGAAATGGTGGTGAATAGTACTAATAACTGCCATGGGGAGAGACCAGAAGAATATTAATAAAGTTCTACGTGAATGGGAAACTATAAATATTTTAGTCAACATTTTGGTAATGGAAGCAGGGTTATGAAGGTCTTTGTAGCCACTTTTATAAGCTTGGACTTTATTCTGTCCTAGGAGAGCTTTGGGGGCTGTAAGAAGAAGAATGACTGTCAGCTTTTGTTTCACACAGGTCATTATGGCTTTGGTGCAGTGGATAAATTTGAAGAAGTCAAGACTAGAAACAAGAAACTCAAGTAGAACAGAATTAAAATTATCAGAAACTAAACTATGTTGGAGATAGTAGATGCAGAGAAGACAAGATTAATAAAAGCTTAGGAGTCATAACTGAAGGAACTTGTTGATTAATTGAATATGGAAGACTAGAAAACTCTCAGGTTTAAGATTTGGTGAATGTTGATTTATTAAATGACAGGGAATATGAAAGGAACAGAATTGAGGGTAAAATGTTCTTTGCGTATTAGCCTGTGGATCTCGCAAGATTGGAAATGTCTAACAGGTATTTGTAAATAGGAGTCTGAAACCTGGAGAAAAAGTCATGGATAGAGATTTAGTTTTGGAAATCACTAGGATACAGAAATAGTTAAAATCCTGAGAGTAGATGACAGTCCAAAGAGAAGCTCTGTCATGAAAAAAACAGTGAACCAAAGATGGAACTCAGAAACTCCAACATTTAGAAAAGAGACAAAGGAGGAGGAGTTCATGAAAGCGATAACGAAGGAATGGACAGGGGCCAAAATAGGGAGAAAGAGAGAATTCAACAAAGTCAGATGCATCAGTCGATCCTGAGAGATAAATTCTTAAAGTGCCCTTTGGAGTTGGGGATAATTGAGGCTATTGATACACTTTAAAAAAAATATTGAAGTATAATTTATATACAAAAAATTTCACATAGTTAATGCACACAATTTGTTGGGTTTGGCATATGCATACACCTGCAAAGACATCACTACTATTATGATAATAGACATATCTGTCACCTCCAAAAGTTTCTCTGTGTCCCTTTTAATTTTTTTGTGGTAAAAACACTTAGCATGAGATCTACTCTATTAACAAAATTTTAAGTGCACATTGTAGTACCACACTACAGGTGCTATGTTGTACAGCAGTTCGTATACTTTTCAGTTATGCAAGTTGCATAAGATCTATTGATACACTTTAATAGAACATATCCGTTGATTGATTTCGAAAGAGTAGATTTCAGTGGATTGAGGAGTGATTGGGTAGTGCCAGAAGGAAGACAGTGAACACAGACCACTCTGTCAAAAAATTTGACTGAAAAGAAAAGGAGTAATAAAGTAATACATAGATCAAGTCACAAAGTCAGGAGATTTCCTAAAGTTGAAGACTCTTGGGCAAATTTATGTTTATAAGCTACGGAGAAAGAGATGGCGATGTTGGGAGTATAGGAGATAGAGATGCAGAACAAACAAATGATATCCTTATTTCCTAAATACTCAACAATTCTAATTTTGATAAATAAACACTTTACTATGGAATTTGAAAGGGAGACTTTACTCTTTCAAGAAAAAAATCAATATATACAAAGCCATAAAATCCTTATGAAAGACAGAATGGTTCAGTGAAATGAGTTGAAGCTTCAGAGGCTGAAGGTTTTTCATCATGTCCAGATGATTGATTTACTGTATAATTTGGGCAAGTTATTTTAATTTCCATTGGCTAAGAAGCATGCAAATTTTAGTTAACTCAGGTTGAACTTATCTCTCTGTCTTGTTTTTCACATATGTAATATAAATGTAAGCCAACCCCTGAATAACTAGGAAAGGTAATTAGCTAGGATGTTTGCAATAAAAAATATTTTGCAAACAAAAAATACTGCACAAACGTTTCTTGAAAACATGTTATTTTACATATAATTTCAAACCACTTTATGGTATATCCTTTTTTTGCCCCTAAAAGCTTAGTTTTGAAAAAAAAATGATAATGGTGGAATTTCAAAGAGTGGAAAAGCATGGGAGTTATTTATAAAGGAGTCAGGGAAACCATAACCAAGAATTCTCTTGAATTTATTTCAAACACCACAGGTTAGCAGATCCCAGCAGCCCCATGAAAACCCTGAAATAACACCTTTGTAGCCATCTGGTTCAGACTTGCTTTATGATATCTCCAGCAGCAACTTGCCACTATGAAGCGGGGCAGCCCTCTTGTTCTTGCTTAGTTTGCAACCTGTATGCTTGTCATATAAGCTACATGCTGCAATGTAGAAGGAAATTAGTTTTTGCTGTTCCTCCATACTTTAGTTCACTTTCTAATTTAATGGCTGTTGAGCATTTTTCATCCCTGCCTGGATGCCAGCCTGGCAAGCTTCCTCTCAAAGCTGTGGGGATACAGCCCTTCCTCTGCTTGCAATTCTAGCCTTCATTTGAAACAAGAATTTTAAAACTGTAGTTCTTATTCCTGTGAAATGTATTTTCAATTGACTGTTGGTGGTGACTTTGAGCACTGGGTTGAGACAAAGTTCCAACCCATTCCAACCCAATAGGGAAAAATATGGTGATGAAAAATTGATGTCTAGGAATTCCCTGGCAGTCCAGTGGTTAGGACTCCATGCTTTCACTGCCAAGGGCCCCGGTTCAATCCCTGGTCGGGGGATCTAAGATCCCACAAGCCTCCTGATGTGGCCAAAAAAAAAAAAAAAAAAAAGATTTCTACAGTGGGTGTTGAAAAGGAAGGGGCAGAATGACATCAGGTATTTACCATCCCCACTGTCGGCCCACACTTTGGGATGTAGCATCTATCACTGGGAGCTCTATTCCTAATTAGGAATTCTAGCCCTAATTATCAAGTGCTTTTCTGTCTTGTTGCATGTTCAGGGAACTTTATCCCCACATTGCCCTACTTCTGAGTCAGTCAGTAACCCTCAGTAACTGGGCTGGACCTCAAACTATGACAAGCCCCTGTCATATAAAAAGCCTTGTGCTAACTATTACATGAGAAAAAAGGATTAAAAAGCGAAGGTTCTTGTCCATATGCATGAATTGTTTCAGTTTGCTTTCTTCTTTGGTTTACTTGTTGTGACTACTTCTCAATTCACTTCCTGTGGTGGGTTTTTATGTGGTTGTCTACCTGTAATACCATTATTGTAAGTTGGTTCTGCAGAGGGAGAAAAGAATTCATAAGAGCCACAATCTTTATCTTTACCAAATGGAAAACAATCCCTACATTCGAAACAGTATATTATGAAATAAAATACACTGGGACCTAATTAAACTTAAAAACTTTTGCACAGCAAAGGAAACCGTCGACAAAACAAAAAGACAACTTACTGAATGGAAGAAATATTTTCAAATGATATGATCGATAAGGGATTAATATCCAACATATATCAACAGCTCATACGATTCGACATCAAAAAAACAAACAACCTGATTAGAAAACGGGCAGAAGAATTGAAAAGACATTTTTCCAAAGAGGAAGTGCAGATGGCCAACAGGCACATGAAAATATGCTCAGCATCACTAATCATCAGGGGATGTCTGCCAATTTTTTTTTTTCATTTTAAAGGTATGCTTTTTCCTAAATGATTAATAAGTAATCTTTGGGATAACATTTTGGTACTGTGTGAATATTACACTCCCCAACACATTTTACCCAGTGGTTTTAGCATGCATTGACGATCCTTGTCTGAGCCACATTGGAGACTGCAAAATAGAGATTTCCTAATTTCATTATTCCTTCTTCATTTATTAGCTGGCATTCTTTTGTGAAGAAAAGACCTCCTTTTTTAGTATCTCTATGGACCCACAGATGGTTTAAAATCCAATTGTTTTTTTTTTCCAATTTTTAAAATTCCCAAATGGTCCCATATTTGGCCCTTCATGCTTGCTGCTTTTCCTTTTGAACTGTACTTACCATTCTCTGCACACTTTCTTTGCTTCTGACATAAGATGTTCCAGGCTCACCTTGTACATTCTCTGATTTCTGATCTGGAATCAGCCATTTTTCCAGGTAACATTCCTTCCTTTCAGTGATGAACAGTACTTTGAAACCAAGGTCTTGGCACTGGTATGTTCATTACCTCTCGGTAACATTGCTTCTGGGCCTCTTCAGTGGACAGAGCTAGGAATGTATATATTTTTAAAATCATGAGTTCATGCTGGTAACTCCACTTCAAATACAGACCTCAGAGGTCCTGACCTTCCCCATTCCATATTTATATACTGCTTTTCCCACAATGAGAAACTTGAATCCTAATACCACCAATATTTACTCATTTGCTTTATCCTACAATAGACACACACACAAAAATAAGAACCAACAACAAACCTGCAAGTAATGTTCATGATGTTTTTGTTTTCCTGTACCCTGAGAAAAATATCTCATGAAGGGTATATATTGGAGAAATATGTTGAAGAGTTATTTGAATAACCTTTTTATAAAATGTGTGTTCGTGTTATCACAGTAGTATAAAATTGTGTTCAGTTTTTTCTGATTGAATTAAAGATTATGGTGTTTTCATCCCCTTTGGTATAATTTTATTTTTTAATATGTGAATATTTACATGGCTCAAAAACTCTCCAAACTATAAAAAAATTGTTCTCAGAAGAGGCTCATATACTATCTTTTTTATTTTTTTAACATCTTTATTGGCATATAATTGCTTTACAATGGTGTGTTAGTCTCTGCTTTATAACGAAGTGAATCAGTTATACATATACATATATCCCCATATTTCCTCCCTCTTGCATCTCCCTCCCACCCTCCCTACCCCACCCCTCTAGGTGGTCACAAAGTACCGAGCTGATCTCCCAGTGCTATGCGGCGGCTTCCCACTAGCTATCTATTTTACATTTGGTAGTATATATAAGCCCAGGCCACACTCTCACTTCGTCCCAGCTTATTCTCCCCCGTCCCTGTGTCCTCAAGTCCATTCACTATGTCTGTGTCTTTATTCCAATCCTGCCCCTAGGTTCTTCAGAACCATTTAAAAAATTTTTTTTAGATTCTATATATATGTGTTAGAATATGGTATTTGTTTATCACTTTCTGACTTACTTCACTCTGTATGACAGACTCTAGATCCACCCACTGCACTACAAATAACTCAATTTCGTTTCTTTGATGGCTGAGTAATATTCCATTGTATATATGTGCCACATCTTCTTTATCCATTCATCTGTCGATGGACACTTAAGTTGCTTCCATGTCCTGGCTACTGTAAATAGAGCTGCAGTGAACATTGTGGTACATGACTCTTTTTGAATTATGGTTTTCTCAGGGTATATGCCCAGTAGTGGGATTGCTGGGTCATACAGTACTTCTATTTTCAGTTTTTTAAGGAACCTCCATACTGTTCTCCATAGTGGCTGTATCAATTTACATTCCCACCAACAGTGCAAGAGGGTTCCCTTTTCTCCACACCCTCTCCAGCATTTATTGTTTGTAGAGTTTTTGATGATGGCCAGTCTGACTGGTATGAGGTGATACCTCATAATAGTTTTGATTTGCATTTCTCTAATGATTAGTGATGTTGAGTATCCTTTCATGTGTTTTTTGGCAGTCTGTATATCTTCTTTGGAGAAATGTCTATTTACATCTTCTGCCCATTTTTGGATTGGGTTGTTTGTTTTCTGATATTGAGCTGCATGACCTGCTTGTAAATTTTGGAGATTAATTCTTTGTCAGTTGCTTGGTTTGCAAATATTTTCTGCCATTCTGAGGGTTGTCTTATTGTCTTGTTTATGGTTTCCTTTGCTGTGCAAAAGCTTTTAAGTTTCATTAGGTCCCATTTGTTTATTTTTGTTTTTGTTTCCATTTCTCTAGGAGGTGGGTCAAAAAGGATGTTGCTGTGACTGATGTCATAGAGTGTTCTGCCTATGTTTTCCTCTAAGAGTTTTACAATGTCTGGCCTTACATTTAGGTCTTTAATCCATTTTGAGTTTATTTTTGTGTATGGTGTTAGGGAGTGTTCTAATTTCATTCATGTACATGTAGCTGTCCAGTTTTCCCAGCACCACTTAGTGAAGAGGCTGTCTTTTCTCCATTGTAAATTCTTGCCTACTTTATCAAAAATAAGATGACCATATGTGCGTGAGTTTACCTCTGGGCTTTCTATCCTGTTCAATTGATCTATCTTTCTGTTTTTGTGCCAGTACCATACTGTCTTGATTACTGTATCTTTGTAGTATAGTCTGAAGTCAGGGAGCCTGATACCTCCAGCTCCATATTTCTTTCTCAAGATTGCTTTGGGTACATGGAGTCTTCTGTGTTTCCATACAAACTGTGAAGTTTTTTGTTCTAGTTCTGTGAAAAATGCCATTGGTCATTTGATAGGGATTGCATTGAATCTGTAGATTGCTTTGGATAGTATAGTCATTTTCAAAATGTTGCTTCTTCCAATCCAACGACTTGGTATATCTCTCCATCTGTTTGTATCATCTTTAATTTCTTTCATCAGTGTCTTATAGTTTTCTGTGTACAGGTCTTTTGTCTCTTTATGTAGCTTTACTCCTAGGTATTTTATTCTTTTTGTTGAAATGGTAAACGGGAATGTTTCCTTAATTTCTCTTTCAGATTTTTTATCATTAGTGTACAGGAATGCAAGAGATTTCTGTGCATTCATTTTGTAACCTGCTACTTTACCAAATTCATTGATTAGCTCTAGTAGTTTTCTGGTAACATCTTTAGGATTCTCTATGTATAGTATCATGTCATCTGCAAACAGTGACAGCTTTACTTCTTCTTTTCCAATTTGTATTCCTTTTATTTCTTTTTCTTCTCTGATTGCTGTGGCTAAAACTTCCAAAGCTATGTTGAATAATAGGGGTGAGAGTGGGCAACCTTGTCTTTTTCCTGATCTAAGAGGAAATGGTTTCAGTTTTTCCCCATTGAGAATGATGTTGGCTGTGGGTTTGTCATATATGGCCTTTATTAGGTTGAGGTAAGTTCCCTCTATGCCTACTTTCTGGAGGGTTTTTATAATAAATCGGTGTTGAATTTGGTCAAAAGCTTTTTCTGCATCTATTGAGATGATCATATTGTTTTTCTCCTTCAATTTGTTAATATGGTGTATCACATTGATTGGTTTGCGTATATTGAAGAATCCTTGCCTTCCTGGGATAAACCCCACTTGATCATGGTGTATGATCCTTTTAATGTGCTGTTGGATTCTGGTTGCTAGTATTTTGTTGAGGATTTTTGCATCTATGTTCATCAGTGATATTGGCCTGTAGTTTTCTTTCTTTGTGATGTCTTTGTCTGGTTTTGGTATCAGGGTGATGGTGGCCTTATAGAATGAGTTTGGGAGTGTTCCTCCCTCTGCTATATTTTGGAAGAGTTTGAGAAGGATAGGTGTTAGCTCTTCTCTAAATGTTTGATAGAATTTGCCTGTGAAGCCATCCGGTCCTGGGCTTTTCTTTGTTGGAAGATTTTTAATCAAAGTTTCAATTTCAGTGCTTGTGATTGGTCTGTTTATATTTTCTATTTCTTGCTGGTTCAGTCTCAGAAGGTTGTGCTTTTCTAAGGATGTGTCCATTTCTTCGAGGTTGTCCTTTTTATTGGCATATAGTTGCTTGTAGTAATCTCTCATGATCCTTTGTATTTCTGCAGCGTCAGTTGTTACTTCTCCTTTTTCATTTGTAATTCTATTGATTTGAGACTTCTCCCTTTTTTTCTTGATGAGTCTGCCTAATGGTTTATTAATTTTGTTTATCTTCTCAAAGAAACAGCTTTTAGTTTTATGGATCTTTGCTATTCCTTCCTTCATTTCTTTTTCATTTATTTCTGATCTGATCTTTATGATTTCTTTCCTTCTGCTAACTTTGGAATTTTCTTGTTCTTCTTTCTCTAATTGATTTAGGTGTAAGGTTAGAGTTGTTTATTTGAGATGTTTCTTGTGTCTTAATGTAGGATTTTATTGCTATAAACTTCCCTCTTAGAACTGCTTTTGCTGCATCTCATAGGTTTTGGGTCATTGTCTCTTCATTGTCATTTGTTTCTAGGTATTTTTTGATTTTCTCTTTGATTTCTTCAGTGATCTCTTGGTTATTTAGTAGTGTATTGTTTAGCTTCTATGTGTTTGGTTTTTTTTTACAGATTTTTTCCTGTAATTGATATCTAGTCTCATAGCATTGTGGTCGGAAAAGATACTTGATACGATTTCAATTTTCTTAAATTTACCAAGGCTAGATTTGTGACCCAAGATATGATCTATCCTGGAGAATGTTCCATGAGCACTTGAGAAGAAAGTGTATTCTATTGTTTTTGGAAAGAACGTCCTATAAATATCAATTAAGTCCATCTTGTTTAATGTATCATTTAAAGCTTGTGTTTCCTTATTTATTTTCATTTTGGATGATCTGCTCATTGGTGAAAGTGGGGTGTTAAAGTCCCCTACTATGATTGTGTTACTGTCAATTTCCTCTTTTATGACTTTTAGCATTTGCCTTATGTATTGAGGTGCTCCTATGTTCAGTGCATAAATATTTACAATTGTTATAGCCTCTTCTTGGATTGATCCCTTGATCATTATGTAGTGTCCTTCTTTGTCTCTTGTAATAGTCTTTATTTTAAAGTCTATTTTGTCTGATATGAGAATTGCTACTCCAGCTTTCTTTTGATTTCCATTTGCATGGAATATCTTTTTCCATCCCCTCACTTTCAGTCTGTATGTGTCCCTAGGTCTGTAGTGGGTCTCTTGTAGACAGCATGTATACGGGTCTTGTTTTTGTATCCATTCATCCAGTCTGTGGCTTTTGGTTGGAGCATTTATTCCATTTACATTTAAGGTAATTATCAATATGTGTGTTCCTATTACTATTTTCTTAATTGTTTTGGGTTTGTTATTGTAGGTCTTTTCCTTCTCTTGTGTTTCCTGCCTAGGGAAGTTCCTTTAGCATTTGTTGTAAAGCTGGTTTGGTGGTGCTGAATTCTCTTAGCTTTTGCTTGTGTGTAAAGGTTTTAATTTCTCTGTTGAATCTTGATGAGATCCTTGCTGGGTAGAGTAATCCTGGCTGTAGGTTTTTCCCTTTCATCATTTTCAATATGTCCTGCCACTCCCTTCTGGCTTGCAGAGTTTCTGCTGAATGATCAGCTGTTAACCTTATGGGGATTCCCTTGTATGTTATTTGTTTTTTTCCCTTGCTGCTTTTAATATGTTTTCTTTGTATTTAATTTTTGATAGTTTGATTAATATGTGTCTTGGCGTGTTTCTCCTTGGATTTATCCTGTATGGGACTCTATGCGTTTCCTGGACTTGATTAACTATTTCCTTTCCCATATTAGGGAAGTTTTCAACTCTAATCTCTTCAAATATTTTCTCAGTCCCTTTCTTTTTCTCTTCTTCTTCTGGGACCCCTATACCTTGGATGTTGGTGCGTTTAATGTTGTCCCAGAGGTCTCTGAGACTGTCTTCAATTCTTTTCATTCTTTTTTGTTTATTCTGCTCTGCGGTAGTTATTTCCACTATTTTATCTTCCAAGTCACTTATCCATTCTTCTGCCTCAGTTTGTCTGCTATTGATTCCTTCTAGAGACTTTTTAATTTCATTTTTTGTGCTGTTCATCATTGTTTGTTTGCTCTTTAGTTCTTCTAGGTCCTTGTTAAACGATTCTTGTATTTTCTCCATTCTATTTCCAAGATTTTGGATCACCTTTACTATCATTACTCTGACTTCTTTTGCAGGTAGACTACCTATTTCCTCTTCATTTGTTTGGTCTGGTGGGTTTTTACCTTGCTCCTTCATCTGCTGTGTGTTTCTGTGTTCTCTCATTTTGGTTAACTTACTGTGTTTGGGGTTTGCTTTATGCAAGCTGCAGGTTCATAGTTCCTGTTGTTTTTGGTGTCTGCCCCCAGTGACTAAGGTTGCTTCAGTGGGTTGTGTAGGCTTCCTGGTGGAGGGGACTGGTGCCTATGTTCTGGTAGATGTGGCTAGATCTTGTCTTTCTGGTGGGTAGGACTGCCTCCAGTGGTGTGTTTTGGGGTGTCTGTGAACTTAGTATGATTTTCAGCAATGTCTCTACTAATGGATGGGG